>NW_022589719.1:19634041-19745966 GCF_004348235.1 Phoca vitulina | reverse complement strand
GATCTCCTGTTGAGTTTGTAGGTGTTCAGAATGGTTTGATCCCTATCCAGCTGAATTCCTGAGAGGAGACAAAATCCAGGTCTCCTACTCCTCCGCCATCTTGCTCCCTTTTCCCCATTTTAACAATATTTATACCCTGTTGTGATTTCATGTGACATTTCCAGTATCACCTATGAAGTGAGTACTCTTGCCAAAAATATTTAACTCAACATTCATCAAGTCCTTAGATCTAATTTCTAGATTGTAGAAAATACATATGACAGAATGACAAGGTAAGTGAAACTGTAAGGAAACATAAGAGTCCAGAATATTGTACATTCTTCATGTCAGCAGGCCTGAAAATGGAGGTGGTAGAGAGCTAGTCTAGATCAAAATGCTGATAGAGGTAAAAGGGTCAAAATAAAATGTGTAAGGTTTGTTTTGTTCCTAGATCTGTACAGCACAATACAGAATAAATAAGAATAAAAAATAAACCATAGAAAAAAACTTGTTGACAATTGGAGAAATGTAGACATTAACTAGAGATCAGATGATATTAGGAAATGCTTGGAAATATTCTTAGTTTTGATAACATTATTGTAATTATGTGATAAAATGTTCTCATGTGAAGGAAAAAACGACTCTGGTGGGTCTCCTCTACTCTCAGTACTTCACTTTGGTCACCAATGTGTGGGTTTTCCCCACACCAAGCAATTCTGCAACACCAGCTGGGTATCCTACAATTCAACTCAATTCTTACAGTATCTACCTGGAAGCAGAGTCAGCTCCCACAGGTTAGGGGCTCGGTCCTACAAAACTGTTCTCCACACTGGAGGTTGGAGAGGCCACTGAAAATGCCAACCCTCTAATCAAGTGTATGGCTTCCTTGGCAACCAGTCCCCATCCTTAGGGACTTCCTAGAAGTTACCTCATTAACATAAACTCAGGTGTGGTTAAAAGGAGACCATTATGAATAATAGGACACCCCATTCCCCTTTATTATTCCTGACTGATTTCAGGAATTGGAACGATTTGAAAGCAAAAGACCAAATATTATAACAAAAGATTCTCCCACTGCTTTTATTGCTTAGGGAATTACAAGGGTTTTAGGAGCCTGTGTGCCTGGAATAGGGACAAAGACAAAATAGATATTTCTTATTATAAATCATAATATCGCTCCTTGTTATTAGAAATTGGAAATTAGTAGGCATGAAGTGTCATGATGATTGAACTTTTTTCAAAAGTTCATCAAAATGGGCATATGTGGGTGCGTGTGGAAAGACACAATGTTGGCCATTGTTGAATACAGATGAGCACACATTTTGCTATACTATTCTATGAGTTAGAAACAAAACTGGGAAAAACATAAATTGTTGGTATTTAAGCATGTTGTCAGAAGTCCAGTTTGGCACAACACTGTGTCGTTAGCAAGAGGCACTCACTAAAACTGTAAAAAAACAAACCAAAACAAAACAGAAGTCCAATACAGCTAGAGGTTTGGACCTACTTCCTTCTTGAATGTAACTTATTCCCTTGGATCAGCTCACAGCCTTTGTAAAGTTATTTTACCTAACTTTTCCAGATTAATCTTTATTGTTTTTACTTTTAATGCTTAGCAATCATTTTGATGTCTTTATTGTATGTAATTATCAGGGTCTATCTTGTCTCAACGGGTGAAATACTTAAATCTGCTTTCTTAAAGTTCCAAAAATGCAGCCAAATCTAGCAATTTCACTTATTTTTACTTTGGGCATTTGTGTACAAAGAAACACAGTTGATAGGGAAGCTAAGACCACCTTTTAGGGCTACTTGTGTTGTCTAGGTAGGATCATCTTATAATACACCTGGAGAGGATACCTGCCAATTTCTTCTGATAAATGGATTTATGGAAATGCACAGAAGACAAATGACTATATTAATAAAATGTGAGAAGTTCAGGCAGATTTGAAAATGGGGCCTGGTGATCTACTAATGATTACAGAGATGTGTGCATGTAAAAAATTAAAAAGCTGCCATGTGCCATTAAAAGAGGAGTTTATCATTCCCACCCAAGTATATTCTTTGTCTCTACCTCTTTCCCTTTCTGTCTCTTCTTTTCTCTCCCTTCCTCCTTTCTTCTCTCTCCTTCCCTCCCCAAACTGGCCTCAAGTTGACATTCTTATCTCAACCCTTAAAGCCTTTTTCCTGAGAAAGTGAAGAAAATGGGTATCTTTGTTTCTGTTTTTTTTTGGAGAGGAAACCCTGACCTTCTCAATTTATTAGTTTGCAGATTGAGAACTGATTATAAAAATCATTTAAAATCGGGCGGGGACGCCTGGGTGGCTCAGTCAGTTAAGCGTCTGCCTTTAGCTCAGGTCATGATCCCAGAGTCCTGGGATTGAGCCCCGCGTCGGTCTCCCTGCTCAGCAGGGACCGTGCTTCTCCCTCTCCCTCTTCCTGCCTGTCTGCCTAACATGTGATCTCTCTGTCAAATAAATAAATAAAATCTTAAAAAATAAATAAATAAAATCGGGCCAACAAAAGTCTTATAAACAGAAAAAATATTTAATGATAATAAATAAAAATCAGATACTTAAATGTAATGATTTTTCCAAAATTGGACCTTTTAAAATGGCCTTTCAAAATGTGAGTGGCCCAGAAGGAAAATGTAAATAATTCTGAATTCTTCAATTTTGGAATGGAAATTATTGAGGTAAGAGTGTGTGGCAAACTTGGGATGGTAATATTTCTATTTGGGAAAGGGGAAATAAAAATGGACTTCCTTTAATTGGTCTAAAAGGGGATTACTGTAGTATTTTTTAAGATTTTATTTATTTATTTTAGAGAGAGAGAATGTGTGTGCACAGGCTCACACAAGGGTGGGGAGGGGCAGAAGGAGAGGGGGAGAGAGAGAGAATCTCCAGCAGACTCCCTGCTGAGTGTGGAGCCAGACGGTGGGGCTGGATCTCATGACCCTGAGATCATGACCTGAGCTGAAATCAAGAGGTCACTGAACCAACTGAGCCACCCACGTGCCTCAGAAATTACTATAGTATTAACTCAGCTGGAGTCTAGCCCCAGAGTAGTAACTCTTTAGTTCCGCCAGCACCGTGAAACCCTCTGACTCGTACAAATATAGGTGCTTTTGCCTTAAAGAGACATGTCCCTGTGCAGGCAGGCAACCTGAGACACACTGATTACGGTGCTTTCCATCTATTAATAGAATTGCAGATGGGGACAGAAGTGTTTTAACTCAATTATGCCTCGAGACCTAAGGAAGTGGCTCATATTGATTCTCCCAACTCATACTTCAGGCTTCGGCAAATGGAAAAGAAAAACAAAACAAAAAATGAAAAACAGAACAATAACAACCACAAAAAACACCTTTTTTTCTCCACGGCTGGCTTCTTTCATGATTACAGTTTACTGAATGAATGCCTGCTGTGTATCAAGGACTTCACATGTATTCTAATAATAACGGGCAGTATATTAGTAATGTTATAGGTAATAGATTGCTAATAATATAGGTAATATTTTTCCCATTTGACAAAGAGGGGAAATGGAAGGTATAATCAATGAATTAACTCGGTATTTCAGCACAGCAAATGTTGGAGTATACATAAGAGCCAGGCCTATGGGTGCCTGGGTGGCTCAGTCATTAAGCATCTGCCTTCTGCTCAGGTCATGATCCCAGGGTCCTGGGATCGAGCCCCACATTGGGCTCCCTGCTCAGTGGGGAGCCTGCTTCTCCCTCTCCCTCTGCCTGCCACTCCCCCTGATTGTGCGCTCTCTCTCTCTCTCTGTCAAATAAATAAATAAAATCTTGGGCGCCTGGGTGGCTCAGTTGGTTAAGCGACTGCCTTCGGCTCAGGTCATGATCCTGGAGTCCCAGGATCGAGTCCCGCATCGGGCTCCCTGCTCAGCAGGGAGTCTGTTTCTCCCTCTGACCCTCCTCCCTCTTGTGCTCTCTCTCATTCTCTCTCTCGCAAATAAAAAAAATTAAAAAAAAATTTTTTTTAATAAATAAATAAATAAAATCTTAAAAAAAAAAAAAATAAGAGCCAGGCCTAACCCAAGGATGCCTGCCTGCTTTAAGAGAATACTCTCAGACAATGAGAGCTTTTAACTCTTAACTCAGCTATGATACAGGGTTGGTAGTATGAACACATCACAGGTGACAGACGACATTATTGCTCTGAAGTGTAATAGTCATGACAAGAAGCAAATAAATATTGCAAATGATACTTGCAGTAGAGTAGATAAGGGATTAGAGAAATCTTTTTGGAACTTGGTATTTTTCCTTGCAAGGCTCTCAAAGAATTCAAGAAAAAGTAACTCAATTTGTGAAATTACAGCATTTTAGAAATAAAAGGACTTTGAGGAGACGCTAGTTCAGTGGTTCAAAACCTGATATAGTATGATGACTCTTTGTTACAGTCAATTCACCAACTTAATAGAATTTGTACTTTTATTGTACAGTCCTATGGAAGTGTACAATAGGGGGAATTGACCTAATCGAAGAGGTCATAGAAGGCTTTCTAAGGGAAGTGTAATTGAACTGACATCTGTACAAATATTTAAAGGCAACTAGCCAAAGGGAGGGTCAAGATTGGGAAGACAATTCCAGGCAGATGAACAGAAGGCCTCCATGACAAGGGTGAGTAAGGAACATCGAAAACAAAGAAAGTACCAAACAACTAATCTACAAAGCTGCCTTTGTAAAACTGAAAAAGTAGTTGAGAGCCTGAACACACGGGGCCTGTGGATCAGGTAAAGAATTTAATGCTTAATCCTAAATGCAATGACAACCCTTCAAAATGTTTTAAGTATGGGTGGGACAAGGCCTAATTTGCATTTCAAAATGATCACTCCAGTGAAGGTCAATAATGAGTGGATGGCAGGTACACCTATGGTAACTGCAAAGAAGTAAAAATATACTAATCATACTGAGGAAAATAACTGAAAATTTCAACAATTTGGAGATATAATCTATACCAACTAAAATGCACCTGTTTTGAATGCTGTGACAATGTAGTCACGACTATAATCAGTCCATATACAGACCATTTCCATCACTCCAAAATTTTCCTTACGATATTTGTCAATCCATTCCTGGCATCTTAGCTTCTTCAGTGTTCTTTCCTCAATGTTTTATAGTTTTCAGTGTACAGATCTTTTACCTCCTTGGTTAAATTTATTCCTAAGTATTTTATCTGTCATGCTTATCATAAGTGAGATGGTTTTCTTGATTTCATTTTTGGATAGGTCATTGTTGATATAAAGAAATGCAACTGATTTTTAAACATTTATTTTGTATCTTGCAACTTCACTGAATTTGTTTATTGCATCTAACAGTTGTGTGTGTGTGTGTGTGTGTGTAATCTTGAGGGTTTTCTACATACAGGATTATGTCATCTGCAAACACAGATAATTTTATTTCTTCCTTTCCAATTTGGATGCCTTCTGTTTCTCTTCTTGTGTCTGCTTGCTCTTTCTTAAACTTTGGTACTTTTGAATATTGAATAGAAATCATGAGAGTGGACATCCTTGCCTTGTAGCAGATCTTAGAAGTTTTCAGTTTTTTCCTCATTGATTATGATGCTAGCCCTGGGCTTTTCATAAGTGGCCTGTATTGTGTTATTCAATTTATTCACATATAACTGTTTACAATATTTTAATTTCTGAGGGACCCATTATAATGCCTCCTCTTTCATTTCTGATTTTATTAATTTGAGTTGTCTCTCTCTTTTTCCTTTTCCAGCTAAGGGTTTCTTGATTTTATGTTTTCTCAAAAAACGAACTCCCTAGTTTTTGAAAAATTTTTTCTCTATTTTTCTATTTTCTATTTGATTATTTCTGTTCTGTTCTTTATTATTTCCTTTTTTCTTCTAACTTTGGGTCTAGTTTACTATTTTTTTCTAGTTCCTTGGGGTTGTTGAGATTTTTTTCTTTTCTAACATAGATGTTTATTGATATAACCTACCCTCTTAATGCTGCTTTTGCAGCATCCCTTAAGTTTTGGTAAGTTATTTTTTGTTGTTGTTTTTATTTGTCTTGAGATTTTTAAAATTCCCTTTTAATTTTCTATTTGACACAGTAGTTGTTAAAGAGTGTGTTATTTAGTTTCGAAGTATTCTTCCCAGCACCATTTGTTGTAGAGACTGACCTTTCCCTGTTGTGTATTTTGTAGCACCTTATTGATTATCAGTTGGCAGTATATGCATGGATTTATTTCTGTGCTTTCTATTTGTTCCATTTATTTATATGTCTGCCTTTATGCCAGTTCAATACTATTTTGATTACTGCATCTTTGTAACATATTTTGATATCAGAAAATGTGATACCTGCAGCTTTCTTCTTTCTCAGGAATCATTTTTTCTATTCATTAATGTGTGTGTGTTTGTGTGTGTGTGTGTGAATGTGCGTGTGTGTGCATATGTGGTTCCATATGAATTTTAGAATTGACTTTTCTATTTCTGTAAAAAACATGCCATGGGGATTTTGAAAGAGATTGCACTGAGTCTATAGATTGCTTTGGGTAATATGGGCATTTTAACAATACTGTCTTCCAATCCATGAACACAGGACGTCTTTCCAGTTGTTTGTGTCTTGTTTAATTTTTTCATCAGTGCTGTGTAGTTTTCAATATAGAAGTTTTTTTCACCTCCTTAATTAAGTTTATTCCTAAATATTTTATTCTTTTTGGTGGTACTGTAGACAGGAAGGTTTTCCTAATTTCCTTTTAGGATAGTTTGTTGGTAATGTATAGAAATCAACTGATTTTTTACATAGATTTTGTATCCTGCAACTTTACTGAATTTATTAATTCTAATAGTTTTTTTAACAGAGTCTTTAGAGTTTTCTATATATAAGATCATATCATCCGCAAACAAGGTAAGTTTTACTTCTTTCTTTCCAATTTGGATGGCTTTTAGTTCTTTTTCTAGTCTAATTGTTCTGGCTAGAATTTCAAGTATTATGTTGAACAGAAGTGTCAAGAGTGGGTATCTTTGTCTTGTTCCTGAGCTCAGAGGAAAAGGTTGTAGTTTTCTACCATTGAGCATAATGTTTGCTGTGGGCTTATCATATGTTGCTTTTATTGTGCTGAGATATATTCTTTCTATACCTAGATTATTGTTCATTGAGAGTTTTTAATCATTAAAGGATATTGAATTTTGCCAAATGACTTTTTTTCGCATCTGTTGAGATGATCATATAATTTTTATCCTTTGTTCTGTTAATGCACTGTAGCACATTAATTGATTTTTGTATGTTGAACCATCCTTGTATTCTGGGGTAAATCTGTATTGATCATGGTGTATGATCCTTTTAATATGCTCTTGGATTCAGTTTGCTAGTATTTTCTTGAGGATTTTGCATCTATATGCATCAGGGATATTGGCCTATAGTTTTCTTGATCTGGCTTTGGTATCAGTGTAATGCTGTCCTTATAAAATGAATTTGGCTAAGTTCAAAAGTACTTATTTATCATCCTTTACAGTAGCCCCCAAATGAAAACTATCAAAAGTCCATCAGAAATAGAATGGACAAACAATGAATCATGGAACACTACATCTAAAACTAATGATGTAATGTATGGTGATTAACATAACAATAAAAAAATTAAAAAAAAAAGAAATAGAATGGACAAATACACTGTAATTCAGACAATTGAATCCCAGACAGTAACTAAAATGAATAAAACATAGGTCACATGACAATGTGGATGAATTTCCCAAATAACGCTCATCAAAAATTCAAACATGCAACAATTTCTACTGGACAGTTTATTTAATATAAAGTCCAATGAGGAAGAACTAACCTATAGTCTTCAAGGATACATGCACATGTGGTATAACATGAGCAAGAGATCAATTACTTTAGACGTCAAGATAGTAGTTTTAGTTGGTGGGTAGCAAGGAACTCTGATTGGGATGGGCTGAGGAATGCTAGTGTTGGTTTCTTCACTGGGTATTGGCTATAAGTGCATTCCATGTATAATAACATGCTGTGGTATAGATTCTCATATTTTTCTGTGCGTATGTGGTATTTTATAATTGACATTTTTATTTCACATTAAAAAAGCAAATTAAATGTAAGAAGGACAGTTAGGAGGTTATTGCTCAATTTTTCAAGGGAGGGAAGATGGGAGGTGGAAGAAGAATAGAAGTAAAAGGGTTTAAGAGATATCAAAAGGCATCTAGAGGGGGTAGAGGGTAAGGGGAGTAAATTAAATTTTTGTGTTTCACAGTTCGAGTAGCTAACACTTAGACAGTGTGTATAGGTTTGATGTATAGTTCAAGTTTCATTTTTTTCTGTGTGGGTACCAAATTACCCTAGCATCATTTATTAAGAAGTATTTAAACTTCACATCAATCCCTTGGGGTAGGAGTTATTACAGTCCTGATTTTATGGGTGAACAAACAGAGTCAAAGAGCAGTGAACCAACTTTCAAAAGAGCAGAATAACCTAATATAGCAACTTCTACTTTCATTTGCAACTAAGAGCTAACAGCATTTATTGAATAACACCGTTTTGATCTAAGTGCCTTAAATGCATATTCTCATTTAATCTTCCAACAAACTTGCAAAGCCAGTCCTACAATGATCTCCAGTTACACTGGGGAAGTAAAGTCTTAAAGAGATAAAGAGCAAAATATTTGTAGGGGGGAGCCAGGTCTGGGACACAGATGTATTACTCTCTAAAACCCAGGCTCTAAATTATTAATCTGTACTGCTTTGGCGATATGCTAAAAGTGATCATAAATTTGAAATTATCATTTTTGCTTTTCTTATTACAAAGCATTCGTAGGTTTTCTTTGAGGGTTTCAACAAAGATAATCCTTGCTCCATATTTCTTCTAAATCACAGAAGGAAGAGATAGGTTGAAAACAATCAAAAAGCCCCAAATTTGTGCTATTTCTTTTTCGACGCCAGCTTTTCATATGCTATCTCTAACTTTGACAGTTATCACCATACCATGGATCTTTAATATTAAATTGATCTAAATTCTTTTACTTCTGCTTTTTCTCTTTGCTGCAAAATTCTCTATCATGGCTCAAGATGCAAATTCAGAGAGAGCAGTTACCAAGATTTCACTGTATGCTTCAGCTACAAAATGTTAATATGCACAACTAGACTTTACTATTTTCTGTCTCCTATTTTACTGGTTTTCTTCTATAACTCTGCTCCTTTGCCTGTTTTTCTCACAGAGTAAATACCTGGCATTCTGATAACTCACTGATCATAATTCTTTATTATTAAATATGTTTTACTTCCCAAGTGACGTTTCTCCTTCTGGAACTCTGACCTTTGAGACCTTGCTGAGCTCATTATTATTGCCAGTAGCGGATACCCAGCCCTCATCAGAATGCTCTGATAGACACTTCCTTTTTTGCTTGACATCGGACATTTCACTTCCTGACATCTACAATTTTGTGAGAATTTCAGTGACTGCCACAAGCCTGCATTTCATCCCCACTGATAGCATCAATGAGAAGTATGCAAGAATGACTCTGTCTGTATCATTAATACATTAATGTGTCTGTTCAATACATCTTTGTTAGCTATGTTTGATGAGCCAAATTAATTTCACATAATTATTTACACTACAATATTAGATTATTCTTCCTGTAATATTAGATTACTTTTCCAAGGTGTCCATTTATATACAATATTTGTGTTGCATATGTCCCTTTAATTTATAACTATTTATTTCTTTAGCAAATACTGAGCACCTTGTGATATAGCATGAAAAGTACAAAAATGGAATTATCAATAGGAATAACATAGTAGATGCTCTAAAAACATTTGTTGAATGAATAAGTGAGTGAACAAACACAATAGTGACATAGATATTGAATAATTGCATACCTTGTCAAGAGTTTACTTGACCTTCTCATGGGAGAAATCCAGAAATCCATCAGTTCAGGGATATTGGTTACTGGCACTGATAAGGGAATGGGTACCACTTACCTCTGGTTCTGGACTAAGGAGCAAAGGGAATTATTTTTTATTTTTTTTAAAGATTTTACTTATTTATTTGAGAGAGCATGAACTGGAGAGAGAGGGAGAGAATCTGAATTAGACAGTGCACTGAGCACACAGCCTGACATTGAACTCGATCTCACAACTGCGAGATCATGACCTGAGCCAAAACCATGAGTTGGCTGCTTAACCAACTGAGCCATCCAGGCCCCCTAGGAGCAAAGGGAATTACATCTGAACCCTTGTTGAGAAAGAATTTCACTGTCTAAGACTGAAGAAATGGAAAGAGAATAAGACAATGAGCAACTTGAAAAATAGAACAGAAAAAAAAAGGAAAAAGTCCTGAAATTATCTCATGATGGTAATGTGTGCAGAGAGGGTGTTAGTAGCTGAACTGGTAGAAGAATAATAACTGCTAATGTTGAAACTAATTTAGACAAAAGCAGCAAATTCTACAGCCCTTATAGTTTCCCAGTATCCTTAAATGACATATAACCCTCTTTCTTTGTTTTTATGTTATTACAGAGAGAGTGAGCCATTAGCAAGATGGCTGAAGCTGCAAAGTTTAAAATGTAATTCGAATCAAATAATGACACACAAAGCATAGTTGATTAGTGCACAATAAGGTGGTGGGCATTACTCATAGTTAAAGCAACAGACATCAATTCCCATCAATGATTCTTTCCACAAGAGAGCCTAAGCCTAGCATTCACTTCTGGGCAATAGAGCAATTGCCTGAGGGTTGATGAAAATGAAATATGGTATCTTCCTACTCTAAAATCTAATCAATAGTCAGGGAGAATATTTATTCACTATTTATGATACTTCCTCTGGTTGGATTCACTTCTAAACCTGCAACATCTAGCCCCTGATCCCAACACTCTGCTGAAATAGCTCTTATAATGGGTTTCAAGAACTCCCTATTTGCAAAATCCAGAAACATCATCTTAGTTCTCATTTGCTTTGGCCTCTCTGCAGTGTTTGACACAACTGACCATTTCATTTTTCTTAAAACATTTGCTATGTTTGGCTTCCATGGTTCAATGATAGTCATCATTCTTTTTGGCTGCATAACATTGGAATCTTCTTCCTCTGTTTGGAGAAGTCTCACTTTTTTGAGGTAGTGCCCTTCTTCCATTTTGGACACTGAAAACACCAGACATTCATTTTATTGGCTTTCATGTCAGCTAGAAAGCAAAAGCATGTCCGATTCCTAAGTTCTGACATATATCAGCCCTAGTTTTTGGATCAGTGATGCAAACCAGCAAAGAATACACAGAGTCAGTCCGGGTGACCAAGGACAGCTGAGGTAGCCTCTCTATGAAAGTTCCAGATGCAGTAATTGTAGAATTTCTGGTGGTGGAATGCAGTGTCCCATGCTGAGATTTTGTTGGTGCAAGCTGGAGTGTCTGTGCTCAGTAGGATTTTCTTTATGGCATCACTATAAGTCTACTATAATTGTAATCATTCTTCATTTTTCCCCCCAAGTTACATGCCGTATGTCACGCAAATTGTCTTAATGGACTCCAGGTGAAAGAATACCAAAGTATTCTAGAAAATTAAAATAATTGCATCTGAGAGTCTGTACAAAGAGAGTGAAATTCCTCCTCCTTTCTCTCCTATTTCTCTGCCCTCCTCTCTCTTTCATTAAACATTTCAACTATATTTTTGTTAAGAATTAGATGGTACATGTGAAATGGTCAATTATGCCTTAGTTAATGACTCATTAAAGAAAGGGTTAAGAATCTAGTTTGGGTTAAATCAACTGAATTGTAGAGTTAGAAAAAAAAAATATCAAAGTAAATTTATGTCCACCTTACATTTGGTGTTTAAGTTTCCTATAATACCTCCAACATGCAGCGGTCCACCTTCTATGCAAATACCTCAATTATTATAATTCAAGTTTTAGATCATGAAGTAACCCTAAAAAACTATGCCAACACCACACTTTTTCAGAAGAAGAACACCAAGGCCAAGGGAGGATGAATGAGCAGCCTATGGCCGCATGTTCATTAGTGGTTGATCCCTGTCTCTGGGTTCAGTGGTTTCTTTGCTGTACCTCTGTCCTCACTCTTGAGGCATCTCTAGCTGACCCTGACTATTAGAACATTTTTCCTTATAATGAGCCCAAATTTATCTCTCTGAAACCTTCTTGGTCCATTGATTCCTAAACATGTAGAGACATAAAGAATGAGGTTAATCCCTCTTTGAGAAGACTGCTATTTACTTTGCTCAGAGTTTCTGATAAGTGTTCTCCAGGGTAAGGATTTCCCTAATTCCTACAACTTGGTCCTCACATATTGGTACCCTCTGAGTCACCCTCACCATTCCTGGCATACCCTGGGCACACTCCAGTTTATTTTATTGGGTAGTAGCTAGAACTATACATGTTATTTCTGTTGTACTTTCGCCCAGCTTACAATTTGTCTTATTCGTTGTCTTGAATAGGGAAACATCTGAGTCCGAAGTGACTCATAAAGTCTTGGAAGGAATCTTGGCATGTTGGAGGTGGTTTGGTAAACATGGTATTTGGAGAACTGTCTCAGAAGGAGGATAGTGAAAGCAGACCTGTAAAATACCAGCTGCCAGAGGCATGCCAGAAATTTTCTAACAACTTACAGACTTCAGGAAAGTCATTTAAACCCTTTGGGTCTCTGTTTGAACATGTGTGAAATAAGCCATATGACTTAAGTGATCACTAAGGAGTTAGCAAACTTGCTGGAGTGGGAAGAGCAAGAGGGCTTTGATTCTGAGGGTTTGATCCATTCACGTTATTCACTGGCTGTGTGAATTTGGGCCAGTAGCTCCTGTATCTGACCTTAGTTTCTTCCTCTTGAAAACACATATGTAAATAAGGGAAACTGAAGAGAAGAGAGTCACTGGAATTTTACGGTGCTTAAGATTCTTGTCAACCGGCAAACAAATAAAAAACACCTCTTTTCTGCTATTACATAATCCACATCCCTTACTCAACTATGGTATTTTTCAAAGCCAGAGCCTCCACCTGTGTAGAATAACTGAGGTCCTGGTTTTCTGAAAAGGCATCATTTATGTCATAGGTGTTCTGCTCTTCCTTGGTTTAATTAGTCCTTTAACAGAACTGATGGAATTTTATGTTATGTAGCATTTCAACAAGCTTGGGAATAGATTCCCTTGAGCTGCTGTCATAAAGAGCCAGTGACCAAGACTTCTCAACATGACCTCTTCCAGTAATGAGCTGTTTCTAACTTTATCCACATCATTGGCACTCAGACCATTAGCTGGTTTTGAAGAGCAGGTTGGGATACCAAAGACCATTATATGTGATTATTGATTTTTCTAAAAGCTGCATCTGTGGATTATCAACCAAGCAAGTAGCAAGCAGACCACACTGGATGTCTTTCTTCAGTTGAACATCAAGATGACCTAGCTTGTAGCAGACTCAGTCAGCTGAAAGAGGGTGTTTTTGTATTTTTTAACAACTCAAAGCGACCTCCTCCCAACCATCTCAAATTAACTGCAGCACAGGGGAATAGTCCATGAATTATTTACAAAAAAGCACATGCACCACCGCTCATCTTTTCTTCAGCTGTGACTTGTCATGCTCCTTCCTAGAAGAAATCAGAGGATGAACAGTTTTGACAATTTTGGGTAATAATATCCTCCAGAGATGACCTTATTTTTATTTTATTTTATTTTATTTTATTTTATTTTATTTTATTTTATTTTATTTTTTTGCTCTGAGAAAATTGACCAGAGAGCTAAATCCTTGAGCAAATATTGCCTTACTACTTGTAGTTGCAAGAAGATCTTTAACAAGGCATTTTTTGATGGCTAGTGCAATTATATGTTTCTTTGAGCCAAAAATTAAAATTAAAAATTAAAAAAGAAATCTCTGATGGAGATTAAGGTATGGTACACATTCCAGAGCACTGATTCTTCAGTAATCACAATTCAAAATGAGAGCTGATATTAATTCAGTGGAGACTATGTCCCCATGCTAGGTGCTAAGTATGTTGCATGTTACAATACATCCAGTCTTCATAACCCTGACCTCACAACCGAGCACTTTTTATTCTCATTTTAAAGATGAATTATTATCAGAGAGGTTTTCCAGTATTTCAACAGGGTCTGGTATTTTACAAAGTACTTTAATACAAGTGATCAATTACGATTCTTTTGTAGTCTGTAAGTGCAGACTTAAATAGCCTCATTTTATAAATGAGCAAACAGACTGAGAGAAGTTTGGCCTTGGATAGCAAGACCGTGCCTACACGTCTCTAATGCAACAGCTCTAATGACTGTTGAGAAACTTATTTACCAAAAATTATTCTAAGGACCTTACCTATCTTATTCTATTGATCTTTCAAGTAATCGTGCCAAACAGATACCTCCATTTTATAGATGAGGCAAGGTGAAATATTTTGCTCAGGGTTATCCAACTAATGTGTGGTAGAACCAGGATTCCAGTACAGGTTAGCTGGACTCACTGCCTGTGGTCTTTCTCTAAAAATACCCTGCACCACATTGTAGGTAATGATGCACTTCTTGGCTTCATTCATGACCTGATCCTCTTGAAGTTAATGACACATTCATGATAGTGGTACACCACATTCTCCTTCCGCTGAAGTATAAAAGCAGATAATAATAATAATAATAATAATAATATGTACTGCACAGGGCTGTTGTGATGATTAAGTGAATTAATATGCCTAAAACACTTAGGGCAGAGCCTGGCAGAGAGAATTATAGAACGAAGGCTAGCTATTGTTTTTGCCATTGCTATTGTTGTTGTTTACTTTTTTTCTAAGGCAACATAGGCTATGCTAAAAGTCTCACTTTCTAAAACCCTCCTTGACTCTGGTAAGAATTCTTGTTAGTGTACATGTTTCATGTGTGGGATCAAAACTCATTATACTCCTGTGGACAAATGTTAGAATTATGACCCACATCCTCCAACTTTCCTTCATGATATTCCCAGGTGCTCAAAACATAGAAGTTCTCGAGGTGGCCTTGTTATCTGCAACTCTTCTTTTGCACAGCTCCTTGCTGAGTGTCCAGTTGTCACAGTGACACTGACAAGCACTGACAGGCTTGTACGCTTCCGCCCCCCAGGAGTCTCTGTAGCCAGCTTGGCCCCACCATTAACAATCACCGTGTGAGTGCTGTGTGTTGGCTCTTGCCTGCTGGTTATAAGTCAGACAGGCCCTTGCCTGGCAGTCAGAATTCCCTGGAGTCTGCAAACTGACACAAAAGAATGGAATACTGCTCTCTTGCCATAGCCTAATCAAGCCAAAGGCCCTAACTATCAAATTAGGATTCTTTAGGCCTTCAGCGGTAGAACTTATTTTTCTCTGCTCACACTAGGGCATTAACCTGCCTGTCACATTGATCTGCATATGATATTTTCACTTAAGTGTCAGGAAGATTCTTTGGGAAGAGCTGAGTCAAACTGAAGGCAAAGAGGATGAGTGTTTGGGATGGTAATAGTCAAGAGAAATTCTCATTTACCTAGGGAGGTAGCAGGTTTTGCTCTTAAAATCATGGAGTATCCTGTCTAAACTGGCCATTGTTGATGCCATCTAGAACTTAATGCATTGTGACCTAGGTAACATGAAGTGTCAAATTATGTAGGTCTAAAAAGAAAATCTAATATTTTCTCTAGGTATAGTAGAAAAAACTTTTTGTGACATCTTAATCTATGCTATGCAATTACTCTTTTTACCTGCACATCACATGGATAAAGTTAAAGATTTAGCATAAACCAACCTAAGGTTGAATCCTGTTTCTACCCCTCATAATACAGTAACCTTGGGTGAGATATTTTAGCCCTGTAAGCCTCAGTAAAATATGAATTACTCATATTATCTTGAAAGGTTGTTTTGAGAATAAAAAGTGATGATGATTTCAAAGAAGTTAGAAAATGCTATGTCCTCACATGACTGGCTCAAATCCCCTCTCACTAGAGCCTTCCCTGATCCCACCTCATGTTGCCCCTTCTCCTTTACTCTGTTATTTCTGATTTCCCTGTTTATGTAGTTCATATAAACTATCACTATATGAAATACTCTTGTTTTACTTATGTGTTTGTTCAAGCTGGCTTATTGTTCTCTCCACATGGCATTTCTTTTTTTCCTGGCATTCAGAGCAACACCTGATACTGATCAGCAATAAAAAAAAAATTGTGAGTGGCTATATGACTCTATTAGTTTCTAATGGCTCCTGTAACAGATTACCACAGACTTGATGGCTTACAACACAAATGTTTCCTTTTTTAAAAAAAGATTTTATTTATTCAACAGAGAAAAAGAGAGAGAGAGAAAGCATGCATGGTGGGGAGGAGCAGAGGGAGAGTGACAAGTAGATTCCTCATTGAACGTGGAGCCTACACAGGACTTGATATCATGACCCTGAGATCATGACCTGAGTCCAAACCAAAAGTCAGATGCCTAACTGACTGAGCCACCTAGGCGCCCCAACACAAATGTATTCTATTAGAGTCTATAGGCCAGATGACCAAAATCAGTATCTCTAATCCAAAATCAAGTTATAGGCAGGACCACGCTTAATCTGGGCCTTTAGGGAAAAATTTATTCTTTGTTCTTTTCATCCTCTTGTGGCTACTGACCTTCTTTGCTTGTACCGTATCATTCCACTCTCTGTCTCCATGGTCACATTACTTTCTTCTACCCCTCTGTGCCAAATTTCCCTGTTTCTCACTCTAATAAAGATACATGTAATTGCATTTCAGGCCCACCTGGATACTCCACAATAATCTCCCCATCTCAAAATCCTTAAAATAATATATTTCTGCAAAGTGCTTTTTAGCTATATAAAGCAATATTCAAGGTTCCAAGGAGTAAGATGTGGGTATCTTTTAGGGGAGGATATCTTTTATTTTACCACCTGACTGCTTTTTATTATTTTTTTAAGAATACTTTATCCTTTCAACCCTTACGTTTGGACTTTCTGCTATCTTATCTTATCATCTCTGCTCTTCCCTAATCTTTTTTTTCACCCCTTTGTCTCTCCTCTCTCTTTGCTTTCTCTCTTTCTTCCTCATTTTTTCCTTCTTTCCTAGAAGAACCACAGAAATTTAAATAATCAGTTTAAGTCCTTATTTGGTCTCAGTACTTTCCCACATGCTGTGTAAAATAAAACAGTATATAATATACCCCAATCAAAGCCCTCACTAAATTTGGTGGCAGTTAGTTGGACTTTCTTTTGTTTCTTTTGATTTTAGGGCTATCATTACCATTTGATTTCAGCCTTTAAAGGCCTCTTCTTAATAATGCTCAGTGAATCCATAAGTAATTATCAAGGACAATCTGTGTTTTGGTGAAGAGGGCCAAAATAATTATAACACTAATCTGAGATGCCAATTGCTAGGTAATTATTCAGCTACCACCTGATAATTAACTTGTGTTACTTGTATGATCAACCAGCTAACATTTCAATTAGAACCTGATATAGGTCACTTAATGTCCTTGAAAGCTAGAGCAAAATACAAAAACCCACCTACCCAAAGAGTCTTTATTAATATTTAATTGATTAATCATATTGGACTTGACTCTTAGGACTCCAGGTCATTTGGATGGCAGGTATCTCAGCTGATTTCAATTAATTTAGCATTTTTTTAACCTTGAGTAAACACAACACAAGTAGAATGTAATCAGCATTATAAGAAATATGGCAAACTCGAGACTGTCTTTTGCATTTAGCATGCTGAAGCATTTTCCTCATATAGAATGGTGGCAAGGAACTCCTACATAAAAATCTGAGTGGTCCCAATATAAATGTTGATCACAAGTTTGTGTGTCCTCTGGCCAGGATTTCTGGGAAGGTGGCATCATTTGATGGCATATAATTAAGTCCGCAAAAGTTTCTGAAAGGCAGCTTAATGTCACTCAACAAGACTAAGCTGAATTGGATTTGTCTATCTAAACATGGGGCTTAAAATGAAAGTGCTAATCAAGCATCTTTTAGGTAAGCACCTCTTTCTCCTGTTTATTTTTGTCTGTTGGGAAATAGAACTGCAAAAAGCAAAACCGAAGAACTGTTGTTGCTTGATGAAATGTCAGGGGCCCTGAAGCTGCTCTCTTGTTAATCCAGTGTACTTATTTCCATTATAAGGGACTTACTTGGGAAGAGTAGGCAGTGAGAATGGGCAGCATGAAAAATAAACTTTAGCCCAAGGCAGTTGTACTGAACATAGAAGAAATGGAGGCTTTGGGTTTGCTGGAACAGAACTCCGAGAAGGATGGGGCAAACGTCATTTAGCTAGTTTCTGACTATTGCCTTTGATCAAAGGGACAAGAAGAATTGCATTGTTAAGGTCAGAGAGGGTTCTAAGGAAAATATGAGCCTAAGATTATTATCCAGGCAATTCAGGCCAATTTTCCTCTTGAGTATTATAATTAAAGCTGTTTAATTCTATTTCTCTCTTACCCCTCTTTTTAAATAATATCTAGCATGGCAAGCAGAAAATAATAGTATCTAGCATGGTAAGCAGAAAAACAAAACAATGACATCAATGAAAAAATTTATAAGACTATAGTTAAACATACCTGAATTCTAAACACAGAATCCTAAATCAAGGAAGGTGATTTTGTGCATTTTACACAATGTCTGTGAGCCTCAGTTTCCCAAGCATGGGTTCTGGAGCTGGACCACAAGTTTCAAATTCCAGCTCTACCTCTTACCAACTGTATGACCTCAGATAGATTATTGAACCTTGTAGTTTGCTCATTTATAAAATGTAGATGACAATAATACCTATCTCACCTATTACTGTGAGGAGTAAATCAGTTAATGTGTAGAAAGTTAATACATGAGATCCAGTTTTAAAAAGTGTTAGTAAAAGTGCTCGATGAATGTTAGCAGCTGTTGTTGTCATCCGTGTTGTTACTGTTATTATTTCCTCATCTGTCAAAGAGGGAGCAATTTCCACCTCCCTGAATTATGACATATATGAAATATTGATCTAATTATCATAGAGCAAGAGTTTAATCCATGACATGCACTATATTTACTGACAAATGTATACATTTGTCCCTTCCCATGTATACACCTTTCTCCTGGCTTGGTGCCCTCTGTCAAAGAAGTCAATTCTCAGAGAAATTATGAACCATCTTATGGCTAGAAGTATATGTACGGCTATACATCTTTTCTAGTTCTCCTAACCTTTCTTCAAAGAGTTTTTCCTTAGAAACTTCCCAGACAAGGCCAATTGATACAGTGATCTGGAGTCACCTTAAAATGCCTGGAAGCCATAAGACTATATATTAAAACATGTATGTCTACATTTTAAGTTGAGGTTGAAGAGGGGGAAGAGATAAAGATTTCCAGTTCCTCCTCCCAGTAACTATAACTCAAAGTATACACTGCAACTCCCATTTACCTGCAAAAAGAGTTGCTGATGGACCAGAAAAGAAAATTGAAGTGTAAAGCAAGACAGAGGTGATCTATCCCTCTCTGTCTGCTGTAGTCCAAAAAAGCATGATAACTTTTCCAGTGCTCCAGTCTCGATCCAAAATAGGCACCAGAGGGCGCCTGGGTGGCTCAGTTGGTTGAGCGACTGCCTTCGGCTCAGGTCATGATCCTGGAGTCCCGGGATCGAGTCCCGCATCGGGCTCCCTGCTCGGCGGGGAGTCTGCTTCTCCCTCTGACCCTCCCCCCCTCTCATGTGTTCTCTCTCTCTCAAATAAATAAATAAAATCTTTAAAAACAAAACAAAACAAAACAAAATAGGCACCAGATAGCTGTGGAGACCCAGAAGAGACTCCAGCTAAGTCCATCTGGGAGAAAAATGATGATGCTTGCACTAGTCTTTAATAAATCCAAGTTAAGAAGAGAGGGAGGATATAATGTTTAGTTGTGAAAACAACATAGTCAAAGCATAGAGGGCACAATGATGCCTTCCTTTATTCCACCTTGATCTTGGAGAACTTGTTATTATATTTTTAAATGTGAAGGAAGGACATAGACAGATGTTCCTGAAAGAGGCCCGGCTAGATTAGACATCTGTCATTGGATTATATGAACAACTTGGAAAACAATTTCCACAAGCCCCATTCTCAAGGAGCATACGGTCTAACATTGAGTATAGATAGGCAAAAAAGGAAGAACAAAAATGGGTTATGGGTGTTAAGAGAAAGAAAATACAGCATAACAAGAGAACCAAACAGCCTACAAGTCAGGCAAAACCTTTGAAATAATTTATTTAAATTAAGGCCTTACTAAAAAGAAAAGTTAAGGAAAACCTTGGTCTGCTATTGATCAGCTTGGATGATATTTCTATGTACTTAGTCATATATTAGGCATTATGTATGAATGTCATGTAGGTGTATATACACCTACTTTTTTAAATTAGAGAAGTGAATTCCACCTGATAAATCCAATTTGGGTGGGCAAAACTCTAAAAAGCATTTTTGGAGAGCTAAAAAACTAAAAGCGGACTTTACTAATGTGCTCATTGGAAATAGCTGGAATAAGCAGTCTCTGAAGTTTCTTCCAACATTAAAATTCTACAATTCCTTAATTAGTGCATAAAATGTGACAATCATTTATGGGCATTTATATATCATCTTATAGGCAATATCTCTCTTCTCTTTGCTTGATTATTTCTTGAAATCCTCTCACCATTAGTACACATACAGATTCCTGCTTGTTGTAGGGAGTGGCCAACAATTGCTCACTTAAACAAATGGAGATGGTATAGCAGAAGGATTCAGCATCTCTCTCTAGAGTCAGGCTGTGTGGTTTGAATCCAGGCTCAGACACATTGTCATAAGGTCTCCAAGCCTCCATTTCCTTATCTATATAAAGGGAATGATAAACATATAGTGAACAGTAGGAACATCCATGTAGAGCTCTTATTCTATAGCTAGCCTATAGGTAGCAATTATTCAATCCCCCTACCAACTCTGAGCTAGGTGCCTCTGTCTCCTCTACAGATGAGGAAACTGAAAGTAAGTCATAGGTTATTCAAGTTCAGCGACTTGTCCAAAGTCACAGAGTACAGGAAGAGGGATGCAGAATCACGTCTTCTGCATCCAAGTGCATTGCTCCTATCTCAGAAGAAGGGCTGTACCTATCACAGAGTTGTGATGGTGTCTGATAAGATCAGGCATGCAGGAGCAGACCCAGCATGGTTCTTGGTACATATTCCTCACTCTGTAGTGCTTTACCAAATTGGATGGAAAGAAGAACCTCTTGACTTGTCTCGAAACATTAAAAACCCCAAAGTACTCTGCCACAATACCATGATACAAGAGTATGCCTTGTTCTACTGGGAAGTGTGTCCAAATAACTTGTTACTGATAAGAGCCAGAGTAGTAAAATTTGTGAATATCATGCATTGTTTTAAGGGAAGCAGATTCAAGGTTATCTGCATAATAATCTCGCTCCCCCTCATTTGCTTTCAGATATACTTTCTTGAGTAGTTGCAAAGGGGTGGTGTTTGAGCTAATTTGGGAAATTGCAAATGAGTGCCACATACACAGACATCATCTGTCAGGTGTGTCTGATGGAGAAAAAGAATGAAGTACTACTGTTCTAAATGGTGGTGAGTGGAGTCAACCTATTAGTGCTCAGCCTACCACCCAACCAGTACTTTTCACTACTTTTCTTTGCTCTTTGGGATTAGTGCTCCCCATTTTCATCTTTGCTGGGTTATGTGAACCCTCAGAAAAGCCATGGCTTGGGGCTGCTTACTCTGATCAAGCTGCTGCTGCAGTCTACTAGAGCGATGTCCTGTCAAAGCTCAGCAAGATGGGCACTCCCTGAAGACTCATAAGCCTGGCACCCCTCAGCTCCCTGCAAGCCTGACCTGCAATGGCAGAAGCCTCTGGAAAAACATCAGGGAAGGGGGAGAAGAAAGGGAGGAAAACAGAGTGTTACACAATATGCACCAACTCAACTTCTTGAAATCCTGCTCACAGGTTTCCAGAACAAGATTGAAGTGACAAGGAGGAGGCTGTTCTGACATGTATCCAGAAGGTGCCTTGATGGTGACTGACAACTTGTTATGCAGAGGCTTAATTGAACCTGATGGCCTCATGAATGAAAGCCAAGTGCTCCAAGCCAAAGGGAAAGAAGTGGCTGTTGGCCTTACTGTCTTCATTGCCCCAATAGTGGCCGACAAATTGCCATTTTACAGGGGCACCTCCTGCCAACTAGTTTCCTGGGTTTTGCTGTTCCTATAATTAATTCTTGACCCTGGAGTCTCTGGCATTTACTATGCAAGGTTCTCTGCAAGAGCTATATTATGTTAAATAAAGCTAAAAGGCCAGGGGCATTGACTGCACCTGCTTTAAGGGACTGTGCACAAAGAATAACCCAGATCAGCAAGGCATTCCAGCTCCCTGAACCAGAGCCTTTCTGCAGAGGGAGCTTTTGGAAATTAGAGGCCTGCAGGAAAATCTGGGAGTAATCCTTTCATCTTTAACAATAGCTACCCAGAATTTATTAAATAATTGCTGGAATTGTGTTATGTGCTTTACATAAATGATCTTTACTCCCCATCACAAAACTGGAACCTGATCATTCTCAGAGATGAGGATGAGGAAACTCAGACATAGCAGAGATGCCAAGGATATTTACCCAAGGATAGTGAACAGTAGGATGGGGACTTGAACCCCTATCTGTTTGAGTTCCAAAGCTGTGCAGTTTGTTCTATAACAAACTGACATTTATAAAGTATTGCTCTTGTCTGAAGATTCTGAGAAAAGGTGTTAATAAGGACTCAAAGATTCCAATGATTATGTCAATAATAACTGTAAGGATAAGAATGAGAGGATGAGTATAATGATAACCACAATGATGGTAGCCTCATATTTTGAGATAGCAACTCATGTTTGTTTTACTCTTCTTGAATTTCTCTTTCCTTTACCCCTAATCCAGCAGAGAGTACCTCTTGTGCTTTTACCTAATGTACTGAAAATAGCAATCTTTGCACCTTTCATTTTAAAAACCAAGAACCAGAGAGGGGAGGAGATTTTAGATATAGACAAAAAATGTTTTAGATAGAAATGGGGAACAAGAAAATTTCCCACCGTATTAAGAAAGGGAAAGAAGAGAGAAAGCAGAGAGTCACTGCTTCAGGATAGTGTGATGGGGGTAGTGAGGGTGGTGGGTGTGTCAGTGAGACCTCAGAGAGGCAATGACCACTTAGGATATGTAGGTGGTGGGAAAAGCAACAGCCTTGGAAAGAGTTCCATACACTCAAGAGTGACATGGACATTGTAGAGAGCAAACTAGAGAGTCATAGTACATGTCTCAGTGACAAATGAGCAACCAGTGACCTGGGACCTGATTGGAGACCTCCCTGACTCACCTCAACTACTTGTTAGCAATCAAAGTTTAGAGCCACAGTCCAACCATGGCAGAGGGTTGTGAACACAAAGTCAGCCTCAGCTCTGCAAGTGAAATCTAGAAAATAAAATTCCATCATGTTATATTTTTGAGTAAAAAAAGAAAAAATGGTTGTTTTGCACATCTGAGTATATAGACTCACACTGCTTTTAAAATAGTCATAATTACATTTTTATTATTGATCACTTATAAGTGTATCACCACCCCCTGAACCCTGTATTAAGTACTTTATAAACATTCCCCTCATTTACTTTTTGCAAGTCTATAAAATAGATGCTTTTATTAACCCCATTTCATGAAGGAGGAATCTAAGGCTTAGTAACTTCCTTAGGTTATACTGCTGCCGTATATGCTTATGGTGGCAACGTTTGCCACTTGCCATGGCCAGGTGATTTTCTTTCTTGGCTAAGTCTTACAATATGGACAATACCATCTTTACTTTACCATCATAGTTTTCCTGATCGTATCTGCAAGATACATGTGAAGCTGTTTATCATGTGAACCTAGGGGGTATACAGTTAGATAGACGTTAAGTGTCCTGAAAACAAATCTAAGTGGAATGCTAGAAGGGCAGAAGCATAATTAAACTCTAGAGCAGTCCATCTATGATTTAATTAAAGCAAAAGAAGGATTTTAGTTCACTTCACACTTAATTTTCAGCCTAATTGTTGGAAGAAAGGAACCAAGATTACATAAATATAATGATATGACCAGGATAGATCAGATCATCTTCAGCAAGTCATTTCTCTCTCTCTCTATCTCTCTCTCCCCCATCTTTATGAAAGGAGTACACTTCCGTGTCTATTGATCCACTGATGTTAGGCTTGGTTATATGTCTTTCTTTAGCTAATGGGATATAACCAGGCATGCTGCAAGCTTGTGCAGTTGGTTTTTACTGTCTTGGACTTCAGTGATTCTCCATGAGAAGAAGTTATCCCTCCCATATCCCGGGGTAGCCACTACCCCTGGACCTGGGCCCAGAATGAACAAAAGCAGAATGAACCAATCTCTACCCTAAACCAAGCCTGGATTAAACATTCACCCTAAAAGTAACACCACCCAACATGACCTATAGATATATGAGCAAGAAATGAATGCTTATTCTTGTATGTTATTGAGATTTTGTGGACAGCAAAAGCTATCTGACGCAATGACCAATATTAAAGATTGTCCAGATAATCGTCTCTTCATTTTTAGTTTATCTCTCAGGAATCAAAATTTGGTGAAGTGAATCATGTGAGTGATGTCCTCCAATGTGCTGGTATAGCTATCTATTTCTGGAGTGTGATGTACTTTATGAACTAGAAGTAGGAAGAGAAAAGTTTGACTTAGAACCCCAAAACTACATGGAAATCTGTATCTTCCTAAGTGAAATTTAGAGAAAGAGAGCAAAGATATCTTCACTGAGCAATAATTGTGAGCATTAATTTCATCCAGTGTGTGGACATTTAGAATAGGAAGAATTTGGAGAGAAGTGTTAGTGCAAACATTTGGGGGAAAATGTTTAAGATACTCTTTAGGCTTTGATTTCTTCATCTAAAAATGTAAATAATTATAATGTCTACTTCACAGAAAGGTTCTTTATTCATTTTACAAATATTTATTAAGCATTAATACTTATTGATTCACTAGTCACTATGATACGTGTGGAAGGTACAATAGGGGAAATAAAAAAAGAAAGAAATTGCTTGTGTCATGGAGTATATTGCCTGGTGAGCTATACAATATTCATAAAACCAAATATTCACAATAATTAAATAAATGTATAATTAAAAGCTTCAGAGTGTTATAAAATATTAAAAGACATAGTGTACCTAATATACTTAGTATAGTGCTAAATTATTAATATTTTTTACATATTAATGTTCAACAAATGGTGGTGGTAGTCGGAGCAGTGTGGCAGTTCTGATTGTCAGAGTGAAATTCTTGCATAGGTCCAAGTTCTTATGAGGCTTGGGATTTTTTGTCTCTCTCTCTCTTAATTTTGCTATTTCTCTTGTTCTCTCACTGACTTTGCTTTAGGAATACCACTGACCAGGTTTTTAACTGCTGGTAGGTTAATGATGAACTACATGGTCTTAGCTATCTGGGTGTGTCTTTCCTAAGACCTCACCAAGAGCTCTTATACGGAACACAGTGATGGCCTTCATGCAAGAAGGCATCTATGTAAAAACTTCAAGCCTGACTTTTCATTTTGAGCTTAAGAATCAGTAAGGAAGGGGATTACTCTAGGAGTGGTTGTCTACCATGTCTCTGACATTTCCTTGCCATTGGTGTTTATTGGAATCTGGTGGGCTCATAGCAGATGCCTCAGTAATCTCATGGAATATAGATTATACTCAATTATCATGGGTCTGATAAATTAATATAATAGAGGAGCATTGAAAAGGAGCAGCAGAATGCCTACATTTCAAGGTACTGTTTCTATTCCTACTTTTTATACATAGGTCACTGTCTTTGGTTAAGTCACTTAGTGTTGCTGGGGTTTTATTTTTCTCATCTATAAAATAATGAGGTTTAAGTCTAGATGAACAACAGTTAGGTCCCTTCTCTCTGCAACCCCCCATGATTGTATGACTCTATTTCAGTAACCTCTAAACTGGCCATATATGTACCAGAGATACATATTTTAGAAAATATTTAGGATAGGCAGAAGCCCAAAGATTCACACACCGTGTCTTCCTAATGTATTTTTGCCATGAAAGCCTTGATTTACATGATGACATTGATCTTGAAATTTCCCAAGGGGAAGAACTTTGAGTTAACCTGCTATTTTAAGTTTAAGACTACATATACATCCATTATAGAAAGTATATTTCTGTGGCAGCTGAACTTCTAAGTCTAAAAATCAATGAGGCAAAGCTGCTTTTATTGAGTTATTCCAATAATACCTATTTGCTTTTAAAAGAACCTTTGTCTAATGATAGAATTGTATAGCTGAGAAGAGTAATAGGCTTCGTCAGATTTAAACCATTATTTCACAAATGGAAGCATTCTTATATCCTTTTATTCTGTGCCAGCTTGGATTTGGTTTAACTTGAGATTGTCTTACTATATTACTGTCACTATTATTATAGGATGAAGGGAATGAGCATTTATTGACCACATACTATGTTAAATACTGTGACGGACAATTGCATGTCATCACATTTTTACTTCACAATTTCAAAACAAAGTAGATATCAATATCACCATTTATAGATAAGGGAATTGAGATTCAAAGTTCATGTAAGTTGAACAAGCAAACCTACTTTGTTGGTAGCAGAGCCAGGGTCTGAAGCCATCCATGTTTATTTTATCTATTTATTTGATCTCCAAAACCCATGCTCTTTATATATATATTTTTTATATTCCCTCTGGAGAGAAGAGCTTTTAGCTTTGATCAAATTTTCAATGGGGTTCATAACCTGCACAATATTCAAGACCCTTGAATGCTCATTCATATTATTATAATTGTTAATATGATTATTAACAATCTACCTTATTGCAAAAATAATTTGAGAGAAATTTACTACATCAGTTAGGCTGGGCTGGATGGTGCCTCCCATATCCCAGTAACTTAAAATAGCAAAGGTTCATTTCACACTCAGTCTCCATGACCATGTGAGGAAGGTGATGGCTTCTGGGTGGGCTGTATCCAATGAGCCAGAGTGATTGAGTCTGATATCTGGGCTATCACAGGTCAGGAAGACAGAAAGAATGGAGAATCACTTAACTGGCCCCCACATGAACCTATAGTCTCTGTTCATGTTTGGTTAGAAAGCATTAGCAACATGGCCACACCTAACTGTGGGGGACACGGGGCCATAATGTTTCTGGATGCCCAAACTAGAACAGTAATGTGTATCCCACTAGAATTCCTACATCTAAATGAAATAAAATATAAAGAAGGAAAGAAAAAAAGTATAAAGGGAAATTGAAGATAGAGGAGAGGAATGTGTATAATAAGCTTCTCTACAATTAATAACATTGACAAGAATATTTGACTGAGTTTCCTTGCAACTAAAAAAGCACAAGGGATATGTAATCATTTTAAAATTTACATTGTCTTTAGAGGTTGACAAACTTTTTCTGTAAAAGCCCAGGGAGTAGTTTTTTCAGCTTTATGGGCCATTCTTCTCTGTCATAACTACTCGCCTCCACTGTTGTAGAGTTAAAGCAGCCATTGATGAGAGATAAATGAATTGAAATGACAGTGTTTCCATTTGGCTTGAGGGCTAGAGTTTGTGGGTTTCTCACCGATATGATCAGCATGCATTGGTTGGCTAACAATATCAAAGCTTTTTCTAGGTTAATGCCAAAGACAAATTTCTCCATTGGCTATGCAAAATGGAACTTTAGTGATGAACTGAGCATCTTCAATAAAATTCCCATAACCAATGTATTATTGCATCCTAAAAAGCCTTTCTAAATGCAAGCTAAGGCATATCATAATTCTATGAGGTGAAAAAAGTGCTTAAATTCAAATGCTTCAGGTAGACTTGCTTAATCTAGGAAAAATATCTGGAATAAATAGAAGAAGGATATGGTACATCAATATTATTTCTTGTAATATAGCATTTGATTAAAAACCAAAAGTGGGCAGCTGATACTGAGCAAGAGTGGAATACAAATATTCCAGATGTAACAATAACACAAATTTAATGAAAAATTAAAATTTCCTGAAAAGAGTGAGCTGACCTGCTTTAAAGAAAATTGAAGGTCCTTTCCTGAGCTGCATGAGACTGAAGGGACTCAAATACTCCATTAGAAGAAATGTTGATCTAGAAGCTAGGTGTTCCTTCTCCCAGGTTAGGCCTGTTTCTACTCAGCATGAGCTTCCCCAAAACTGCATGGGATTGCATGTGAGGGAGTTTCAAAACCGGGCCTCTGGAAACAGGCATACCTGCTGCGCTTAGTTTTGTATTTATTGTATCTCCCTCACTTACTTGCCCTGTGACCTTGGACAAGTTATTGCAATTTTTCAAATCCCAGTTTCCTTATTGGCTGAAATTAGGATAATGATACAACCTCTCACATAGAATTGTTCTTAGTATTCAAAATGATGAGGCATGTAAAATGCTTAGCACAATTTCTGGCATATAGTAACTGCTCAACAAAGAATAGCTGCTATATTTTACTCTTACCATTATCATCATAGTCATCCTTGTAAAATAGCATGTGTTTGAATGCAATCCATTTGCAGGCTCTCTGCACCTCACTTATGCAGATTTACGCTCCCTCACGTAACACACACTCTTCAGTGCCTGGATTTGGAGCAAACACATTTTTTTGAGATAGTTGAGGATCTACCTTTAAGTCACTTTCTCTCTGGACAGAGACAGCAGAGCCACCCAAAGCATTTGCTTCAGCACTTCTCATGGATAAATGAGCAACATGAATGTGAGTGTTAACTTTTAAGTTTCTCAACTCAGCATCTATTACCAGCTTTAATTTCTTTCAGAGAAAACACGGGTTTGCACCCACATGCTCATAAAAGGACCTGTACACACACACACACACACACACACACACACACACACAGCACTGAGGTCAGAGAAAAGGTCTCAAATCCTTAAGTCCACTCAGCTGCACAGTGGGACAACCCTATTACCTTCACTTTAAACATCTGTAGAGCAGTTAATGGGTGCTGTCAATTTTTGCTGCCACCCAGGAGGTTAGACAGAGTTTCCATTTATTGTGCCTTATTCTTGGCTGTGTGTGTGTGTGTATGTGTGTGTGTGTGTGTAAATGTTAAATGAAGACTGCTGGAAAGGAAAAAAAGTGCTCCTGTATTTCACATAGAAATTGAAGGTCAGATTTTTCTTTTCTCTAACAGTGGTTTAATCACTTTCCCAATGAAAAATGTAATTGGACACACAAAGCAGACTTGAAAAGTTGTCTTTGCCAAATACCATTTGGTAGGTACAAGATGAAGACAGGTTTTCTTTTTCCCCGCCCCTCCCTCCCTCCCGCTCTCCCTCCCTCCCTCCCTTCCTTCCTTCTTCCCTCCTTTCTTTCATTTTAGGAAAATAAGACAAAGATTTAGTCTGGTTCTCCTCAGTGTTTCCAAGTCCTCTGTAATATTACCTCTGCCTGCTTTTAAAGATTTTATTTATTTATTTGAGACAGAGAGAGAGAGCACATGAGAGGGGTGAGGGTCATAGGGAGAAGCAGGCTCCCTGCCGAGCAGGGAGCCCGATGCGGGACTCGATCCAGGGACTCCAGGATCATGACCTGAGCCGAAGGCAGTCGCTTAACCAACTGAGCCACCCAGGCGCCCACCTCTGCCTGCTTTTAAAAATTATTATCCATCTCTCCTCATGAAGTTGCCTCTCTTTCCACACTGAGCTACTTTTTATTCCTTTGTTTTGCTGCTGATACCCCTCTTCAGATACAACTCCTCCCTTTGACACTATTACCACCTGAATAGATCCTGCGCATTTAAAAAACAGGGAGAGGGTCGCCTGGGTGGCTCAGTTGGTTAAGCGTCTGCCTTCGGCTCAGGTCATGCTCCTGGGGTCCTGGGATGAGTCCCACATCGGGCACCCTGCTCAGCGGGGAGTCTGCTTTTCCCTCTCCCTCTGCCTGCCACTCCCCCTGCTTGTGCTCTCTCTCTCTCTCTCTCTCTGTTAAATAAATAAATAAATAAATAAATAAATAAATAAATAAATAAATAATCTAAAAAAAAAAAGTGGGAGAGAACTGCACAAATAGTCAAATAGTCACTCAGCAACTACAAGCTGGATATATAGAAATAGGATAAATGAGTTATTTTCTCTTCTCCAGAATATATACTTGAAGGAAAGGATCACATTCTTTCACTATAAACTCCATACTTTTTCTTAGAAAGTACTTAATAATTGTTGGGGAATTTAAAATAACTGCCCTAAAGAGTTCAGCCGTGAAAGAGACTTCTGAAAGCGGGGCCTCCGATTTGTGCCTAAACTTTAGGGAGCGCCATTCTGGCACCTTCTCTAAGAAGTGAGAGAGGAGGAGTCACTTGGGCCGAGAATATTCACCCAAGTCACACGCCAAGCTGCCCACTCAGCAGCTCAGTGGCCTCTTTCCTAAGTTCTGCTCCCTCAGGTTGGGGTTCGCTGCTGATGTGCATACCCTGGGCTTGAGGGGTGGCCATGGGCCTGCAGTGTGCAGGAGGCATGGATGGGGCGTGGATGTGCAGGTGGTGGTGACCACATGCATGCACATGAGGCCCTTCCTGCCGCAAGCTGGTACCACAGATAAGAAGAAAAGGAGCATGAAGCTCCAGGAGTCAATCATTTTGTTAATTGGCATGTTGTGGCAAAAGTATATTTGTCTAGAGACAATATGGTTAATTTAGATTTGACGTAGACCTATGTGCCTCTCCTTTTGTATTCTTGCCCCCCAGCACATGGTAGGCCTGGGAGGGATCAAATGCCCTACTCCCCAAGGGGCCTCTCTTGATCTTCTCAGCCACCTCAGAACTCCCATTTCTCTGGCTATAGGCCTAGCCCACTCCATGTGCCTCCTTTAGTTGTGAAAAGGGGATATTTATGGACAGATATTTCCATACCAGACTATAAAGTTTTGAAAGCAAGTTGGACATGCCAGATTCATCTTTGTGTCTTCACTGCACCCATGACAGTGTGTCTTACAAATTATAGATAATAAATATATGTTGAATTAACAGAAAAATAATCGTCTCAAACAATGTGTCAATTTTGCCCTTTTCTAGAATGTACCAGGCACACGATAATTGCTCTCATCAAGGCCATTTGGTTACAACAAACACATTCAAGTTAACACAATAAAGAATTCAAGGAGACACCCAAGATCTCAAGGGGATGGAATAGGACTGGGACTCATAGGCACTAAAGTTGAGGGTTTGGGAATGTGAGTGGGTTTTCTGTAGGGCTAGATGACGGCTCTGCTTGCTGATGTTCATGCTCCACAGAGACTGGTTTCTCCTGCTCACCAGCTGTCTGCTCCATGTATTGTAACACAATCCTCGGTCCTTTGGTTTACCTCTATCATTCAGCATTCAACCAGAGAAATAGAGCCTCTAAGAGATACGTATCGCGAGATGTGTTGCATGCAACTGGCTGATGTGGTTGTGGGGGCTGTGTAGGCAAGTCCGAAATCCCTAAAGCAGGCCATCAGGAAGGGCAGGCTGAGGCTGCAGTCCACAGTAGGTATTTCTTCTCCTTAGGGGAGCCTCAGTTCAGCTCTGAAGGCCTTTCAACTGATTGAATCAGGCCCGCCCAGATCATCCAGGATAATCTCCCTTATTTAAAGTCTACTGATTTTGGACTTAAATCACATCTGCTAAATACCTTTATAGCACCAACTAGATCAGTTTGATTGAGTAATTTGGCCTGTAGTTTAGCCATGTTGACACACAAAGAAGACCATTACGCTGCCTCTGGCCCTTAACTAACCAGACCCTTTGCTTAGCTTCCCACATGTAGACAGTTCCATTCTTATAGCTAAAGTAATCAAAAGAAAGGATTATATTAATTTCTAGAAATTAATGGTGTCATCCGTGGTGACATGAAAGAGATCAAGAAAAAAGAGTATTTGATCTGTTCCTTCCAGATGCTGTCATGGATGTGTTCTTTAGCAGAAGCAGTATTTATGGACTAGCAAGGAGCCTGTCCTCTAGAATGTCCGTCTGCCTTTCCTTGGCTTTTTCTTTAATACCATGGAAGTCAGGGGGCAGACTATGAGAGGCAAGGCATATTCACAGTTTCTGGCTTTTACAGTGAACATATTTACCCAAAATGGAGTTCTATATTGATGAAATAAATTTGAACCATACCCCAAAAATACATTCATGAGAAGTATTAAATATAAAGGCAAACCAATAAAACATAGCATGGTCATAAAACTCCTAATTTGTTTCATATGTAATAATAATAATACAATATGTGAGTGAATCTTTGGCTATATTTTTCCCCATGTGTCACTAACACAGCTTACATTTGTCAGTTTTTTTTTTTTTTATTCAGAATTATATTTATTTGCAGGGTAAATACCAACTTGGCTTCATAATTTTGCAAGTATGTAACTTTGTTGGACATGATAAAATTTTACTCACTTACCAATGGCAGCTCTTTCCCTCAGTATATCCAATTAAGTTTTCATCCTAAAGCAAAGTCTTACAGATCACAGTGGAAACAAACAGTTGTCATGGGCTGTGGCTGAACTGAATGCTAATCATGGCTGGCTTCCTTCTCCATGAAATGTTGTCTTACAGTGACATTCAGAATGGTATAAATGAGCCATAAATTGCATTTTCATTCTCTAGGCTCCATTTTGCAAATTCTATAAATGAGTCATGCATCTATTTGGTTTGCTTTTGATGCCACAGACTGCTGTGTGCTGTGGTTTTAGATACTCAATATCTCTTGTTGGTAAGTCTCCTTGTCCTAAGGGTAAGACAGAAAGGACAGAGGTACAGAGGAGAAATTCTAAAAGCATTCAAAGAGGATCCATAAGAGAGAATATTTAAGGAGTGCGTTCAGTGTCATTCATTCACGGACTCATTTGTAAGGAACCCCTATTTTAGGGCGCCTGGGTGGCTCAGTTGGTTAAGCGACTGCCTTCGGCTCAGGTCATGATCCTGGAGTCCCTGGATCGAGTCCCGCATCGGGCTCCCTGCTCGGCAGGGAGTCTGCTTCTCCCTCTGACCCTCCCCCCTCTCATGTGCTTTCTCTCTCATTCTCTCTCTGTCAAATAAATAAATAAAATCTTAAAAAAAAAAATTAAAAAAAAAAAAGGAACCCCTATTTTATAAAAGACACTGCGTTGGGTACTCTGAGTCCTATATATAAAAGACAGCTCAAGTTCTAAAAACTCACTATCCAGTCTTAGGAGAAGGCACATACAGAGAGTATCACAATATTATTTAAAGCAGGAATAGTCAGAGAAAAAGCATGCAATGTGTTATGGATATACAGTGGAGGACCAGATTGCATCCAGTGGAGAGGAAACATGACATCATGGAGGAGTTTTGAAGGACACTGAAGATGGGCTTGCCAAAGCAGTACAGAGCTGGGGAACAGCATGGGCAACGGCAAAATGTGGGAAAGCAGGTGCATTTGGGTACAAGAAGTCAGCCTGTGTGGATGCGGAGGAGGGCACAGCTAAGACAACATAGCAGCGTCCAGACTGTGACAGACCCTGGGTGCTAGGATCATGCGTGTCTTTATTTCCAAGGAATGCAGCAGATAAGCTGTGGAAAAGGATGATAAAGACTTTACAGCAGAAACACATCCAGTCAGAGACTTTCCTTCTAACACATCATTTCCCATCCTTAGAGTATGTTCCATGGACCTCTGCCAGTTCTGTTTGCCACTGGTTCATACTGAGATAGGTGCAGAAAATGAAATATTTAAGATTTTTTTAAAAAACAATTTGCTATGAAGTACATGATTTTGTATTTTCTAATACATAATGGATTGGAAAAAGGATTGATTCTCCACCAGAGATAATCTGAGAGAGATCCCAGTGCTTCCCCTGCAGGGTGCTTAGCCTACAGACATACTCCCTTTACAGTTGCAGTCAGAATTTTGTGTCTGTTTTTCTCTTGTTCCTAATATCCCTCATCTACTGGACATTTTCCTTAATTGCGTTTTGAGCTAGACATTTTGATATTGCATCTTAATCATGACCTGTTAAAAGGGAAACTATCTGAGCACAGAAATTCACCCCATGTAATCTAGTGTAGGGGTTGACAAACTATGGCCCATAGACTAAATCTGGCTGTTTTGTAAGTGAAGTTTTATTTGAACACAGCCATGCCTATTTGTTTCCATTTTATTTATAGATGCTTCTGTGCTGTGACAGCAGAGATGAGTAGATGCTACAAAAACTGTACCTTCTAATCCTAAAATATTTAAGAACTGGCCCTTTACAGTAAAAGTTTCTATGGAAAGTGATTGAGTCTTGGAATGGAAATTATTCACCAGGTACCCCAAATTCTTATTTTCCTGAAAGGCTATCCGGGAAGAAGTTTGGGACTCTGCTGTGTTGCAGGAAGGCACTGAGAAAGAAGAAGGCTCCCAAACCACAGATTTGCACACATACCTAGGACGGGTGTGAAAGGAAGCTCAGGGGACAGGCTGCATTAAGTAATCTCTTCTACTTATTTTTCAGTAAAACACAGATAAGAATGTGAGCTAGTGAAATTCGATGGGACAGATGTCACCCCTGTTACCGATTTTAAAAGATCATGTCAGGTATCTATCCTAAAGATGATTAACACCCACATAAATACACAGGCGAAGTTGAAGTTATTTCAGTTAAGAATTTCCTTGGAAATGTGTTTTAGTTTTTGCTTAGGTTTCTAAAAGCATCAGGACAATCAGTAGAAGATTTGAGCCTGAAAGTAATAGGTTCTTGTATTTGTGTATCTGGAATTATATAGGAAGGGAAACATGTTAAGTAAAACTATGTTTTTTTTTCTTCTCTCTATTTTTCTTGCCACATATTTGTGTAGTGGTTATCAGTGTGGAGCACATCCACTGCAATATAAGCTGGTCCATGGCACACATTTCCATACTCAGCTATATTCTGAGAAGAAAAATCACTCCAGAACTAAGAATAAAAGGAGGAGAGCTAACTCTCTGCTTAAATCCTTTGTAAAACAAGAAAGGGCATGTTGTTAATCTGCAAAATAAACTGAAGTGGTAGGTAGTATTACCCCCATGTTACAAATAAAGACTCTGAGATTAGAGAAGTTACATAATTTTGCCAATGTCATGTAGGTAGGAAGTGAGGGAAACTGTATTTAAATCTGATATATGTTCTTCCCAGTCTCCTAGATAAAGTTTGATAAAAATAAATACCATGTCAGAGTACAAATTCAGGTGGAAGAAAAGGAAAATGAGCAAGATTGGGGTCCATAGAGGTTAAAAATTCCTTGGCTCAATATAGACAAGATCAGGTGGGAAAAGAATGGAAGGAAGCTGATTATATACATGTGAGGAAAAGGCAGGAGTAAAAAGAGTGATGTTGGGTAGAGACAAGGGTTAGAGGAATATTGAATATGTTTTGAATAATAAAACAGGTTCCAAATTTTCAAGTCTCTGCATACATATATATTTATGAATACATATTATGAACAATGAAACAGAACATCTGCAGCCCACACCTAGAAGAATGCAAGGGGGTTGGAATTAGTCCTGTGGCTCACTAGGATCTGCTGGCAGTCAGAAACAAATTCATGTATAAATGTTCTGTGGCTCATAAATCCAGCCGCAGGTGAACAATGTTTGCAAATCACTAATAAGTTGGAAATGTATACTTATGCGTCAGAACCTAGACTATTCAAAGTCATTGCAAGGGTATATTTTATTTAAGAAACTTTTAGGAAAATGAATCGTTTTCTCTATTCAACTGTCTTAGGAAAAGGATTCTCTCTCCTTCTCCCCCCACCCAGCCTCCAATCTTTTTTTCACACAAGTCTTAGTCAAACCTTGATATCCACTTCTGTGTGTGAGTAAAACAGCAGAAATTTGTATAATGATTCTACAGCTCACGATTTTTAGAGAAGTTTTTGACTCAGAATACCATTAAAAGATGGATTTTGTTTCCTTATTTGTTTCTATATTATATTAACAACTGCTTCTTGTGATCCTAGGGCCAGTTTCAAGATTAAAAGAAACAGACTGCCAAGCTCAGAGGTGAGTCATCAGGGAACCAGTCTGCCCTTGACCACCTTCCTAGGTACTAATGGAATTCAGACACTAGCAGTGTCCCAACGGAATTTGAAACTGTAAGAATTATGGAGCCATGGGGGCCTACAAATCACTTTGCTGGCATTCTAGTCCACCCATAGAGTCCTCAGACCCTACAACACAAACATGATTAAAACCAATGTATTTTTTTTCTGAATGAAATCCCCCACTATTCATGTTCCTCTGTTCTAGAGAAAGAATCTCCCATCCACTCAGTTTTTGAAGCTAGACACCTGGATTTCATTCTTGCCTCCCCCCGCCCACCTGTTTCTCCCCATCAACACCTAGTTGTTTGTCTATATGTTTTAACCAATTCCTAATGATTCTACCTTAGCACAGCTATGTCTGTCTATTTCCAATGCCCTGGCCTTGTGTGGGTGACCAGTTTCCCAGGGATTGCTGCAATTGCCTCAAATTGGTCTCCCTACTTCCATTTTTGTCTCTCTCCAATCCATTCTTCATCCAGCAACCAGAGTACATTTCCCTGCAATATTAGACTATGGCATTTATTTAAAAGTCATTGTTGACAATTTTTTTTTAAGCAAATCCTGACTCAGGAACTTGGCCCAGAATGCTCAGCCATCTGACCATCTCTCCTGCTTTCTCTCTCATCATGTGCATTTCTTTTTCTCTATTACATGAGCAACGTGTCATGGTTCCCCAGAAGCACAGCCTCATTTACTTCTAAGCCTTTACTTCTATTCCTTCTGCCTAGAACACAACTCTACTCTTCTCCAAAGACTAACATGGATGTATCTTTGAGGATCCAGCTCAAAATTTAATTAATTGGGAAAGTTTTTTCTGAATGAAATCCCCACCCAGCCCCTGCCACACACAGATGCATATGCATATGCCTCATACTTTTGCCTTGCTTAGGCGTATCTCTGCATTTCTCCCTCAGCAATTGGCATTTGTATTTGTTTCCTCTTACTACTCTAACAAATCACTGCACATGCACCGCTCAAAACGGCAGACATTTATTATCCTACATTTCTGGAGGGTAAGATTCTAACATGGCTCTCATTGGACTAAAATCAAGATGTCAACAGGGTTGTATTCCTTCTTGAGGCTCTAGGGGAGAATCCATTTCCTTGCCCTTTCCAGCTTCTAGAGACTGCCTTCATTCCTTGGCTCCTCCTCCATCTTCAGAGCCAGTGAGAAGGTCAAATCCTTCTCACATCTTCTTACTCTTGTCTCTTCCTCTTCTGCCTCTCTCTTCCATATTTAGAAATCCTTTGATTACATGTAGGCCCATCTGGACAATCTAATCCCTATTGTGAAGTCAGCTGAATAGCAACCTTAATTCTACCTACCATCTAAATTCTCCTTTACCATGGAAGATAAATATTCACAGGTTCTGGGGATTAGGAAGTGAACTTTTAATGGTGGAGGGGAGATTATTCTTCCTACCTCAAGAATTTTGTTTACTTATCTGTGAACACTGTCCCCCACACAGATCATATAAGTGTAAGTTTTGGGAAGAAAGGAATGGTATTTGTCTTCTTATCAATGCTTCAGTGCCTAGCAAAATGTCTGGTATGTAGTAGGTCAATACCTATCTTGAGAGATGAATTAATGACTGAATCAGAGGGTTTATTGACCATTTTATTTATTTATTTTATTTATTTTTTAAAGATTTTATTTATTTATTTGAGAGAGGATGAGAGGAGAGAGAGAGCACATGAGAGGGGGGAGGGTCAGAGGGAGAAGCAGACTCCCTGCTGAGCAGGGAGCCCGATGCGGGACTCGATCCCGGGACTCCAGGATCATGACCTGAGCCGAAGGCAGTCGCTTAACCAACTGAGCCACCCAGGCGCCCTTATTGACCATTTTAATTTTGTGCCAATTATCTTGATGAAAGACATCACTTACTTTGTAAAAAAGAAAGAAGTGTCTATGAGCCCCTTTAAATTTCACCAACGATGGTGTGCTCCTGATTGTTGAAGTATTAAAGTATTCAGCTCTAGAGGAAGCAGGGCAAAGATCTCAGTGGTAAGATAACTGTGACTTCTCTACAGCATCTTCTCCAATTTGATAAAAAGGAATAGTTTTCTTTTCCTTTGTTAAAATAGAAATGTTGATGATTATGGCACAGCATTATTCTGTGAAGTTGAGAGGGGACACAATCTGACCAGGCCCCCTTGTCAGTGTTGGATCTTTACCTGAGCTATGACATCTTAAGATTTCTTTCTAATACCTATTAATGAAAGTTTGAGATTCTTATATGGTGTGATGAAATAAAACAGTGACCTATATTTCACAAATAGCTGATTTTTGTCTACTATCATATATTGCATGGATCCTCAACTTTGGCACTACTAATATTTTGAACTAAATAATTTTTTATTAGAGGGGAACTGTTCTGTGCATCAGAGAATGTTCAGCAACATCCTTGGCTTTTACCCACTAGATGCCAATAACATCCTCCTCAGTTGTGACAGCCAGTAATATCTCCAGATATTGTCAAGTGTTCCCAGGAGGTGGGAGACAAAATCAACACCAGTAGAGAAACACTGATTTAATGGGTTAGATCATATTTAAGACAGTTATATCATTTTCCCCTTGAAGCCTCTTCCATATTATATTGGGAAGGAGAAACTGTGTGTGTATGTGTGTGTGTGTGTAAATTGTGATGTGGGGTGACAGAATTCCTGAGCCCCTGCTCGAGGGTGCTTTGGCTGACCACAATAAGCATCCAAACTGGAGAATTCTGCCTCTTGTTCTTTTTTTTTTTTTTTACTCTTTTTTAAGAATAAAAATTCCTTTATTTCTTATTAACATTTCCCAGCTCTTAGAACCATTATTTGCCTGTGCTTACTACATCATGGAAGCTATTATGACAGATTTATAGATGGAGCTCTTCTCCTCTTCTCTTCCCTTTTTATACCTTTCAATGTGCTAGTGAGGGAATTTTGATAGCCTCTCATATGAACACATTTATGTGTGTGCATCATGTAAAATAACAGCTGCTTTCAAAAACTGACCCAGAAGAGCCGGTCCTGTCCTGGATGGCTCCTCCTTATCCACATGCCACACTCCCTATACTTATAGGAGAAACAGGGGATTGATTCTGGACCATGTTATTTGCTTATGCTGATTATCTAATGAGCAACACAACTGCCCGGTAATTGGTTTTATTGGCTTTTCTGGAGTGCTGCATGGAGTGTAACCATCAGAGAGTGTCTCTCTGTTTCCAGTGCAAATTGCTTTTTAATTTTTTGGTTGCCTGATAAGCCAGTGAGAGAGAAATGTTTTAAGCACATAATCCTAGAGCCCACTGTTACAAGTGATTTTATTTTCTTATCTGCTAGCATCCATTTCCAAGCAGTTTGTCCCCTTTAATCAATAATTTATAATTCCACAGCGAAGAAAAATCAGGATGATTTTTGTTTGTTCGTTTGTTTGGATCTACTTTCATTTCTTTGCAAGATAAGCTTGCTGGCTTGGTCTTCAATGTACATAATGTCTGGGAACTGCAAAGGAAATTTGACCTCATCTTACCCCCAATATTTTTCTAATGTTCAACTTAGAGATTTATTTCTTTGGCAAATGTTTTGGAAAATTAATCAAGTCTGGATGGTCTGTCTTGACTTAATATCAATTTTGTAACTTATGTAATCAATAGAGTACAAAAAGAGCATAGATCAATTATTGTAGGAACAGAAGAGAGAGTTCTGGAGAGTACTGAAGATCATCTTTCCCTACTTAGCAGTTTGTCCCCAGTGAGTTCCAAGTATTACGTTACCTCTCATTAGGCTAAATTGAGTATGTGTGAGAGCATAGATCTGTAGCTCTCATAGGTACAATTGAGTAGCAACCATATACTTTTAATGGATGAGTATTACTTACATATGAGAATTATATCTGACTACCCCATTAGAAAATAGAAAAATTCTCCCTAAAAGTAAGGTAACATGTCTGTTTTTTTCTCATTATATTATATTCAATGTGTAGAGTTCTTAGCAAGTTTGTAATAAATGAATGAGTTAATGAATGAATAAATGAGTGATAAGAGAAAGAGATACAATATTTATTCCTCTTTATTCTCTTTAAATTGCCATCAAATTTTGTAAGTCCCCTGCCAGGATGGTTGTCCATCAAAGTCCCATTTCAGATATACAGCGCGCCCACAAGACTGAATTGGTTTTCGCAGTAGTTTCAGTACTCCAGGGATCTGTGCTGTGTTTGACATCTGGGCCTGTAGGCGTAAAAGGCTGTTTGGAAAGTGGGAAGTGTATAGGCTTTTGTGTCCTTTGATATTAGTCTGTATCCTACATCTACTTCTCACTAGCTTCAGGACCTTAGACTTCCTGAGCCTCCATTGCTTCCTGTAAATACAGAGAACTAGCACAAACTGTGGCTCCCTTTTTCCAAACAACCTCAGAGAAACAACAGATCAGGGAAGAAGGTTTGGATCTAAGGGTTTTTGTGCAAAATCCCTGGGGATACCAACCACTTGTATGAACTGATGTGTGGCAAGTGGCAACCTTGCAGGATTAGAGGTGGGATACCAAGAGCAGAGAGGTTGTGGAGAGTATTGAAGGTCTTTTTTGCCCCCTCACCACTTGAGGATTTCTGGCTGCCCTGATGCCCCAGAGAGTCAATGGTCAGTAGCAATTGCTTGGGCTACTTGGTGTCCATGATGCTAAAGCCCAGCTCAAACCTATGGGAATATATGTGGATGTTTTGTCCCCTCCAACACTCCTCCCCCTTCCACATCCCCAGCCATGGTATATTACAGTCTAAAGGGAATATTTCCTCCTTCAGCTAGCTTGATGTTCAAAGGGTTTAAAGAGGATTCCCTGATCATATTATTTGTCTAGTGGAAAGGCAGCAAAGGAGGTGGCAGACAGAAGCTCTGAGGTACATCTCCTCTCACCTCCTTAAATGCACAAGAAGAACACAGACTACTAGGGCCTTGGCTTCGGCTACTCCTTTATACCCAATATATCCAGATTTTTCACCAAAGTAACCAGATGCTTGGGAAGTACAACCAGTAAAGGAAAACATTAGAGCAATATTTATTCCATAAATTTGAAAAAAAGGAACCAATGATTTAAATTAATTAAAAAAGTATATATAGGGACATAAGGGAGAATGTTCATAAATTAAGCAAAACAATAGACAAATAAAAAATGTAGTAGTGATCGTCCCAGCCAAGAGACCTCTAAAGAGACTTGATGTTTACATGTAATGTGGTATTCTGGATGGGATCCTGGAACAGAAAAAGGAAATCAGGTAAAAACTAAGGGGATCTGAATGAAGTATTGACTTCATTTAATAATAATGTGTTGATATTGGCTCAGTACTTTTGACTAACATACCATATTATTATTTATTTATTTTATTTATTTATTTATTTATTTTATTTATTTGACAGAGAGAGACACAGCGAGAGAGGGAACACAAGCAGGGGGAGTGGGAGAGGGAGAAGCAGACTCCCTGCTGAGCAGGGAGCCCGATGTGGGGCTGGATCCCAGGACCCTGGGATCATGACCTGAGCCGAAGGCAGATGCTTAACGACTGAGCCACCCAGACGCCCCTTAACATACCATATTAATGTAAGATGTTAGTGATAGGGGAAACCGGACATGAAGTATATGAAAACTCTATATCCTATCTTTGCAACAATTCTATAAATCTAAATCTATTCTAAACTAAGATATTTATTAAAAAAAAGTAAGAACTTACGGTTTTAAGTTCAACATGCAAGAAACAGTAAGTAAAAAGCCGAACAAACTGAAAAGTCAACAACTCTTCTTAGATCCTTCAGAAAAATGAGATTACATGGCAAACCACTGGCTCTAAAATTGGAGAGACAAAGAGAAAAATACAGATAATCACAATTTACCAGAGCAGAAACTCAAGAGAAGACATCTGTGTGAGAACCAGTGGCAGGATAGGAAAACATCAACTGTAGGTAACACATTTCTTGAGGCTCAGTGTGGACAAGTCTGGGAATTAAAAACTCCAGAGCATCCCAGTTATAGAAGGGCCTCCACACTTTTGCAAATTTTATCTCCAGGAACTTGATCAGATTATTACAGCAAATATTGGAGCAAAATCCTCTTGTGCTTTTTGCAGGGAGAGGGGGAAGGTAACCATTTAGAGAAATGCACGAGATCATTCTGTGGTTTGTCTGGGTTTTTTTTGTTTTGTTTTGTGTTGTTTTTTAAGGCTTAGTCTCAGAAGAAATGATTTTATCATAGTCTAAACTATTGGAGTTTTATCAGAGCCTAACTGATCTGGGGAAAGGGAAATACCCAACTCCGGCTCCATTCCAGCTATCTTGGCCCATTGACGGGAGAGAGGGGCTGAAAAGTTCTTGTCAAGTTCACAGCCCAAGGGCAGACTCATTAAAAACTAAGACCTAATCATAGGTCTATAGAATGCATCCCTTCCTCCTATACCTTACCACCAATCACTAAGGGCCTATTTACAGCAGTTCTTTAACCCCGTATATAATATCAAGCTATCATGAAAATATTACAAAGCATACAAAAGCCAAAATCACAGTTTGAAGAGACAAAACGTGTAAGAACCAGACTCAGATATGACAAGGAAGTCGGAATTTTCAGACCATTCATTTAAAACAGCTATGATTAATATGCTGAGGGCTCTAATGGGTAGATAATGGGCTCTAATAGGCAGCATGTAAGTAAATCTGGGCAATGTAAGCAGAGAGATCAAAATTCTAAGAAGAAAAAATGCTGGAGATAAAAAAACACTGTAACAGATATGAAAAATACCTGTAATAGTCTCATTAAACTAGAAGTGGCTCAGAAAAGAATCTCTAAGCTTGAGGATAAGTCAATAGAAACTTCCAGAACAAAACAGCAAAGATAAAAAAGGAACAGAATATCCAAAAAATGTGGGATATATATGTAATAGGAATACTAGAGGAGAAGAAAGATAAATGAACAGAAGAAATATTTGAAATAATAATTACTGAGAATTTTCCCAAATTAATGTCAAACTATAGGTCCAGGAAGTTCAGAGAAACCAAGCACGATAAGTGCCCCCCCAAAACTACACCCAGGCATATCATATTCAAACTACAGTGAATAAAAGATAAATATCCTGAAAGAAGCCAAAAGAAAATAACACCTAACCTATAGACAAAGGAAAGAATTATTTCTGACTTCTCCTCTGGAATTTATGTAAGCAGGGAGAGTGGAATGAAATATTTAAAATGTTGAGAAAAAAATCCAACAACCTAGAACTCTGTCTCCTGTGAGATTATCCTTACAAAATAAAGGCTAAATAAAGACTTTCTCAGACAAACAAAAATTGAGGGACTTTTTTGCCAGTAGACATTCCCTGTAAGAAATGTTAAAGGAAGTTCTTCAGAGAGAAGGAAAGTGATATAGGTCAGAAACTCAAATATGCATAAGAAAGAAAGAGCATCAGAGAATGCGTAAGTAAAAGTAAAATAAAAATCTTTCATTTTTTCTTATTCTTTTTTTTTTTTTTTTTTTAAAGATTTTGTTTATTTATTTGACAGAGAGAGATACACAGCGAGAGAGAGAACACAAGCAGGGGGAGTGGGAGAGGGAGAAGCAGGCTTCCCTCTGAGCAGGGAGCCCGATGCGGGGCTCGATCCCAGGACCCCGGGATCATGACCTGAGCCGAAGGCAGACGCTTAACGACTGAGCCACCCAGGCGCCACCTCATTTTTTCTTATTCTTAATCTAACAGAATAGTTTGTTCAAAATAATAGCAATGGCATGTTTGATTATATATACACACATATATATACATGTATACCTGCATATACATGCATGTATGTGTGTGTATATGCTTAAGTATGCTTATTTATTAGCAATAATAGAAGGAAAAGAAGGAAGAAATTAGGATTATTTTATTATTATGAGATATTTGCACTACTCGTGAAGTGGTATGTTATTTGAAATTGGATTTGGATTAATTATAAATATATATTGCAAAATTTAGGACAACCACGAAATAAAGAAGAAGTATAATTGACATAGTAAGAAAGGGGAGAAAATGCAATCATATAAAATGCTCGGTTAAGACCAAAAAAGGCAGAAGAGTGGAAAACAAAAATAGGAACAAAGAACAAAGGCACAAATAGAAATCATTAATAAATATGGTATATATTCAACTCTATCAATAATCATTTTAAATGTCAGTGGTCTAATCATACCATTAAAACACAGAAATTATCCGAGTGAATCAAAAACAAGACCCAAGTGTATGTTGTCTACAAGAAACCCCCTTTAAATATAAAAATACATAAGATTAAATGTGAAGGGATGAAGAGAGATATATCATGCTAACTAACACTAATCAAAGGGAAGTGGGAGTAGCTGTATTAACGTTAGACGGTGCAGAACAATGAAAGTTATCAGGAATAAAGAGGGACATTACATAACGATGGAGTCAGTTCTCCAAGAAGCTATAACAATTATTAATATGTATATTCCTAACAACAGAATGCCATAAAAAGTGAGGCCTAACTGATTGAACTGCAAGGAAAGATACATGAATCCACCATTATAATTGGAGAATTCAATGCTCCTCTATAAGAAATGGTAGAAAACAGTAAGGACATAGCTGAACCTTACCATAAATCACTTGTTTATAGTGGACATCCATAAACTACATCATCCAACAAGAGCAGGATACACATTCTTCTCAAGCTCACACGGAACATTTGTCAATATAGATTATATTCTAGGTCCTAAGACACACAACAAAAAAAGTCTACAACAAATTACTAGCAAATAAAACCCAGAAATTAATAAAAAGAATTATATGCCACAATCAAGTGAGATTTATCCCAAGTGTGAAAAGCTGGTTCAATATTTGAAAATCAATTAATGGGGGTGCCTGGGTGGTTCAGTCAGTTAAGCGTCTGCCTTTGGCTCAGATCGTGATCCCAGGGTCCTGGGATCGAGCCCCGCGTCAAGCTCTCTGCTCAGTGGGGAGTCTGCTTCTCCCTCTCCCACTCCCCCTGCTTGTGTTCCCTCTCTCGCTGTCTCTCCCTCTGTCAAATAAGTAAATAAAATCTTTAAAAAAAAGAAAAGAAAATCAATTAATGTAATCCATCACATCAACAGACTAAAGAAGAAAATCACATGATCATTTCAACAGATACAGAACAAAAAATATTTGACAAAAACCCACACCCATTCATAATAAAAATTCCCAGTAAACTAGGAAGAGAGTAGAACTTCCTCAACCTGATAAAGAACATCTACAAAAGCTCTACAGCTAACGTCATGCTTAAATGGTGAAAACCTCAAAGCTTTCCAGCAAATATCAGAAACAAGGCAAGGTTGCAGAATACAAGTTTAATATAAAAAAAAAAGTCAGTCATTTTTCTATATATCTGCAATGAATGGTTGAAATTTACAGTTTAAGACACACTACCATTTACAAGATAGTCTTTTCAACAAATGGTGCTGGAATGACTGAATATCCACAAAAAATGAATCTAGACAGAGACATTACACTGTTCACAAAAAATTAGCTCAAATTGGATCATATACCTAAATGTAGAATACAAAGCTATAAAATTCTTAGAAGATAACAGGAGAAAACCTAGATGGCCTTGGGTATCATGATGACTCTTTAGATATAACATCAAAGAAACAATCTGAGAGATATAATTGACAAGCTGAACTTCATTAAAATTAAATGCTTCTGCTGTGCAGAAGTCAAGACAATGGAAAGACAAGCCACAGACCGGGAGAAAATATTTGCAGAGGAAACATCTGAAAAAGGAGTATTATTCAAAATATGCAAAGAACTCTTAAAACTCAACAAGAAGAAAACTAACAACCTTGTTAAAAAATGGGCAGAAGACCTGAACAGAGATCTCATCAAAGAAGATATACAGATGGCAAATAAGTATATGAAAAGATGCTCAACATCATGTCATTAAGGAACTGCAAATTAGAACAATAATGAGATACAACTCATTACAACTGTACAACTACTAGGATGGCCAAAATCTAAAACAGTGAAAACAGCAAATGCTGATTAGGATGTGGAATAAGAGCTCTCATTCATTGCTACTGGGAATGCAAAGCAGGACAGCCACATTTGGAAGAATAAAGATACCAAAATAATTAAAATTTTACTGAATAAAGATGGTAGTGTATTAAAACAAATGTAACCAAGTTATATTTAACCCAAAATGAAGTTTTATTTGTTTTATTCATTAGAAAATGAGCACATGTTTATAATCTAACACTAGGAAAGGCTTTTTATAAACATAATAGCACCACAGAGCAAAACTATGGCAAAATACCTTATTTATTTGATTACACCAAAAATTAAGAATTTTGTTATGTTAGGGAAATGTGAAGAAAGTTAAAAGATCATAGATTGGGAAAAAGGATGAAATAAAACTTAAAAACATTTATATCTAGAATATATTAAGAACTATGTAAAAAATGCAGGAAACCCTACTATGTAGAAAATGCATAGTAATATAGTATCTATTGATACCAATTAATGTACATAGATAGAAGAGGTAAAGTTTTAATTTATTTGGCAGAAGTAGCATGGGCTTTGGTATCAGACATGGTTTATATCCTGACTCTGCATGGACCAAATGCCTTAACCTACCTATGCTTCAATTTTCTCACGAGTAATGTGGGTACAATAAAATCCACCATTGCACGATTTTGTTTATTTGTTCTGGTGAGGATTAGAGAGCCTCATCTAAAATATGGAGCCCGGTACATGCCATTTATGAAGAGCTCAATAAAAAAAGAGGTCAATATCCGCTATTATTACATTAAAGAAGTTTGATATGTTAAATCTTTTATCCAGAGAGTCTGTAAAATTGTCTTTGCATGTTTTAAAGCCTCTACCTATGATAGTGAGATCCTCTGATTTATCTGATGTTGAATCATTTAACAGAAGGCATGTATTGGAGTCATAAATTTTGGAGTTGTAAATGTTCCAAGGAGAAAAAAAAGCTGTAGTTATTTTCACTTTATACACAAGGCAATTGAGATGCAAAATGTTCTTCACAAAATTTCAACTCCGTAAATTAGAGGGAAGTCTCAAACTCCGATGTGTTTGCTCTCTAGTGTTGTGTTCTTTCTGTAATATTTATTGTCATTATTTCAGTTTTGTTTAGATTCTATGCAAGGCTTTGCAGGTGCATCAGACAGAATTAGACAAAGTCTTCTCCCATAAACAGCATGTTAACAGTCTAGAAGGATTAAAAAGGAAAGTATACAAAGAATTCTAAAATAATAAAGGCTTTGGTAAATGCCGTAGGAAAGAGGTACAAAAGTTGCATAGAGACTCAAGTGTTTGCTAAAGGATTAGTGGGAGAGTAAATATATCGAATGGCTTTAGAATAGGGGCTACTCACAGTGTTCATAGAGAATGAGAGGAAGAGAGTGTTTTGGGTAGAGAAAATGTGAGCAAGGGCACAGAGGTTGAAAAGAATGAAATATGATTAGAGTATGATAAATAGTCCAGTTGAGCTTAAGAAGCATGTATTATACACTAATAAATATTTTATTAAGGAAGGAAAAGAGGGAAGGGAGGAGGGAGTCATAAGAAAGGAGGAAAGTATGGTGCAAAGGAGGGAGGGAAGCAATGAACAAACGAAAGCGATATCATCAAAGGTCTTAAATATCAGGCTGAAAGTTTAATATAAATTCAAAAGACAGATGGATTTAATTAATGCTGTTTTCTTTTCAAGACTTTATGCTGGCTTTTTTCTAGCAAACTCAGTTCAGAATTGGTGGTCATGGGTATATAGAGCATTGGGTTTCATCACATGAATTTATGATTCTTGCTGTTCCTTCCTCAGGATGATAATCCGAAAAAGCAAAAGCAGAGGCAGTGTGTGAGAGAGTAAATACATTATAAGTCCAGCCAGAACACAAGCAAAATAAGTAAGGTTTCTGAAACACAGTCGTGACCAAAAAGAATGGATGAATTATTACTCTGGCATTTCCTTTGTTATTTATGTCTAGAAATCAATCAACAGCTGAAGGAACTGAGTAATTTATGTCAGGTGCTGTCAAATACTTGTTGGTCTCAACTGGTATAACCTGTCCATGAATTCCTATGAAGCTTGACGACAAAAGAAAACAATCTTATTACACGCCTGACATTCATAATCTGGTGCATATTATTCTAACATGATATAAAAATATGAATTAAAAATACAATAGCTGCTGAAAAAAGAAGTGCCCACTGACTATAAAATCTTTCCTCCGTCCTCACCACACCTTGTTTAATAAAAATAGATGTAGGTGATGGAACATTTATTATGGAAACAAGTTAACCAAAAAGACCTGTCAATTTGATGGAGGAGGTTATTTGTTCAACAAAATATCCAAGCACACGAGGCAATCTGGAAATCCAATAGGGAAAGCAGGAGCATCCCTGTTTTCACTTTTTCCCACCTGCCTTCTCAACTAGAAATAAATGTCTGAAGATCACTGGTTAAAAGTGGAGACATAGTTTTATGAACATATTTTGCTTCATCGGAGGAAGAAGGACTAAGGGCTGGTTGGTCATCTCATGAGAGCAGAATTTAAAGCAGAATCTTGTTCAAAATAGCCAGATAGTTTCTCTCCCTGTCCCTGTCCTTCTGTCTGCCTCACCACCTCTCCCTCTCCCTGTCTGTCTCCCTCATCTCAGAAGCAATTGTGTGGCTCCCCAGACCCATTTTAGCCAATGGGCCTATGCTCATGTGGTCAGTCTCTCAGGGCCAGAACTACATTAACCAAACTAACAGAAATCTGATGAATAACTCGGGGTGCCAAGGAATTAGTTTAATAATGAAGAAATATAATTAACAGGCAAAGCAGATGTTTCATATCAGCCAGTTAGTGTACCATATTCCTGCAGACTACATGGTCAGAAAAGTTCTCATTGGAAGGCATTTCGGTAAGGAATAATCAGATAAAGATGAGTTAATTAGGCAATGTGAATGGCTCATGGTACCCAATGATTAGATGAAATTATTTCCATTCCTCAGGTTGACCTGAAATGGTCACACTCAGGATCCTCTGCCTTAAATAGTATCAGATTGGATTGCTTTTTTTTTTTTTTCCAAGGTAGGCTGTTTACAATGACATTCAAGCCATCTCCAAATCTCAGTAGTTTAAAACAATGCAGTTTTATTTCTCACTGGTATCTCATGTCCATGTTGGTCATCATGGTTCTCATCAGGAACCGAGGCTGATGAGAGCCTCCACCATCAAGAGCCTTCCCAGTCATTGTGTCAGTAAGGTAAATTGTGCACTAAATCTTTTTTTTTAAGATTTTTATTTATTTATTTGAGAGAGGATAGGGAAAGCACGAGCGGGGTGTGTGTTGGGGGGGGAGCAGAGGGAGAGAGAGAAGCAGACACCCCCCCTGAGCAGGGAGCCCTGGGATCATGACCTAAGCCGAAGGCAGATGCTTAACCCACTGAGCCACCCAGTACACTAACTCTTAACTGCTTAACTCTCGAAAATGAAACACAAGGCTTTCTTTCAGATTTTGTTGGCTAAAGAAAACTAACCGGTCACGCCTGACTTCAAAGCACAGGATATGCCAAACATATTCCATACCTTAAAAAACTGGGAACTGGAATATTATAAGTAGCCCTAATGTCTCCCAAAACACATGAACAAATTCATACTCTTTGAGTTCAGCTTTTCTAGATATATTACTCCATCTGCATATTAAATTTTATGGGTTGTCTATAATGTGGTTTTATATCTGATAATGATATGCATTCAGATTCTCTTAGATTTTGTTACTTTAACTGATACGTTTGGTCTCTAAACCCAGCAATATATTCATTGTTTAGTGCAGGTTACTTGGATAGAGAACTGAACTCAATCATTATTTGTTGACTTTTTCAAGTTCCCATTCTTTGAGGGTCTTGCTGCTATTATTCCCAAGTGCAGACACCAAGAGTTAGCCCCTGAACTATATTGGATTAGAAACTAGGTGGGTCCAGGTGTCATTGTTCCAGGAACTGAAATCCAGTAAGATTATGTGACAACTATTTATTTGTCAGTTTTGCAAAGTTCTGGCTAATTTCTCAGAAAAAAAAATTATTACCTAGCCATAGATTATAATTTCAATTTAATAAGAGGCCATATGCTGTGATAGGTAAGGTCAGGGACTTTATAGCCAGGCAGATCAGCTGGGATACTTTGGGTGTCAACCTCTCTAGACTTCTTCCTCAGATACAAAATGCAACAATGATAATCACCTTGAAGTTTTGTCATTAGATAATGTTGCATTTGAAATGTGATCAGCACAGAGGCTGGTGTAATAAACACTACCTCAGTTTCAAAAACTGTTTGCTGTAGCAATGTTCTGAATATCGTGCCGAGGACAGAATTTGAAATAGAGACTATTCTTCTAGGTATGTGTCTATTCACCTCTGCCGGGCACAGTACCCAGCACTGTGCCTGGCAGAGTAAATATTGGACAGATGTTTGTCCGGAAAGCAGACAAGTTATTCCGAATGGGAAGCCTGCACTCACCCACTTTGCCACTAGATGGTGAGTTGAGGTAAAGCAAAATACTTGCTCAGATTATTATTATTTTTTTTCTATGTTCAAACTGGGAGGAAATTATCCACAAAGCAAAGTGCAGGTGTTTATTGTTGTGTGTTGGTTTTTATGCTAGGTGAGCAAATTAGGCAAATGTGTAGTATCTGAGGGTTTCTGTAGTAAGTTCTCACCTAACAATCAACGTGAGCCCTGACAGTTGGAACATAAGATCCATGTTTGTTAATGTAATTGATTGCAAATTATAAGGTTTGATTCACTGCTGGTGCTGATTGAACAATCTCAGTTCTCTCTGTTTTTGTTTGTTTGTTTGGGGGGTTTGTTTGTATTTGTGTATGTGTGTTTGTTGTTTTTTTGCTTGTCAGTAAATTGTTAATCAACTAAAATGAAACAAAAGCAAATAAACAACTCCTAGAACTTCTTTTCTTCATCATCACCACACAGCCACAAATATTTGCTTCTTTGGTTAGGGGAAAGTAGGGATATTTTTTGGTCTGAGGTCTCTCAGAAATTGGAGTTTTACCTGTACTTTCTTGATATGTTAAAGCTCTTCATTTCTGCCTCTTGGGTAAGAAATTTATAAAAGAAGACAATCTTTGAATTGCTTTTTTAAATTTAGGATCTATCTTCTTTCTTCTCTTTTTTCTGTCCTTCCTTTCTCCCTTCTTCTCTTCCTTCTTTTTTTCCATCCTTCTCACCCTTTCTTCCTTGTTTATTCCTTGATCAAGTATTTTTTCAATGTCTTATATGCATCAGGAAGTGCTCTAAGCACTAGAAATACAGCAGTAGTATTCTGCCCTCAGAGGATGGGAAGATAGATTATAAACTGAACATAGCAAGTGATAAGAGCTGTGAAGAGACACCAAGCAAGTGGCAAGCAGGATGTCTTGAGTTTAGATCTGTTGGTCTGAGAGGTTGACATCTTAGAAGAAATCTGAGTGAAGCCTAGAGGAAGCCCTTGGAGTTTCTGAGAAAGAACATTGTAAGCAGAGGCAACAAGAAGCACTGTGACTCAAAGCAAGAACTGTTTATAGGCAGAATCCCAGTTTGATGGATTATAGTGATTGAGGTAAAAAATGACATCAGGGGAGTGACCAAGAGCCAGAAGCCAGCTAGGGTAACATTTTGTGGACCAGACAAAATTCTGGATTTTATTATGAATGTAAAGTGAAGCTATAGAGGGTTTTGAGCAGATGGGTGATATGATCTGGTTTACTCTTTAAAAAAACCACCTTAGTTGCTCTATAGAAAAGAGACATTAAGGAGAGCAAGAAAGAAAGCAGTGAGACAAATCAAGACATGAACGCTTCCATCCAGGCAAGGAATAATGATGACATGGACTGGAGTGCTGGCCATGGAGGGAGTGAGGAGGTATTGGATCACAAGATCTGTTTTTCTAGTTAAATAAAGATACTTCATAGGATCTGAAACAGGGGAGCATGGTCCTAGAGTGATTTCATGATGTGATATCCCTTGACAGATTGAGCTGTATAAGAACTCCACTGATCAATGGTTGATCCAAAAGGAACTCCTTGACTTTTCTTCTGCATTTCTGTCTGCCTATTGAGAATATATGTTAAGCAGTGTTTTGAGTTTTGAAGATCTGACAGTTTAATCCGGATGTCCTCAATCATCTCGGGAGATGGCATTATCTAGCATAAAATGTAGTTTCATCTCCAAATGGGAAAGGGTAGTAACCTCCAATACATTTCATTCACAGTAAACAACTAATGATAAATACGATTATTAGGACATCCAGTTTGCAGAACCAGAGGCTTGACATATTAGCATTGTCTAGAAGCTTTGAAATTAGGGACCAATAGTAGCCACTGGTCTAGTTAATGTGAATCTTCCCATTGCTGATTTTCCAGAGATAAAACCCTACAGTATTGAGGGAGGTAGAAATTAAATCTTATTATAAATTATGTGCTCTCTGAGGCTGTATTCTGCTATGATTCCACCCAGGCTGCCAATAAATAAATAGTTATAAAACAGACTCTGTTAGAGACCCAGATTTCTATTGCCTACATCCACTCTCTGTTTGCTCCTTTCCATTTTACTTTTCTCTTGAGTTCTGTAAAAGGGAACAATCCCTGTTGAGTTCTTTTTATCACCATCCATTTCTTTTTAGAAGTTAACAATTCATGCAAAATAGGCTGTAATTTTTTTCCTAAGTATTTAGCAGGACAACTTATCTTGATTTCAAAAAAGCTGTCTAGAGTCTTTTTCCCTTTCCTACCAGTCTGGACCGATTTAATTAGTAACTATAACATAAAAATGCCAAATTTTCCTTGCCTCTAGATTGGTGTGCATATAGAAGGCATTTCCCAGCCCTTGGGATTACCTCTGAAGTCCTAAGATTGAATGGGCACTAGATTTATACATGAGGGGTTTAAATTCCAGGTATTTTTCTAGAGACCTTCCCTCTATTCCTCTTTGACATTGCCATCCACTGATTTCCCTCTCATTCCTGCTCTTTCTCACTTAACGTAAGACAATGATAGCTGCCGCAGCCATCCTCCCTACTCTGACTCATCATCATCCTGGGTGATTTTGCTATCTACATGTTGAATACTTCTAGCACCCTAACCTCTTATGTTTTTAAACTTTCAATACTTCATGTTGGAAAAAAAATGCTGCATATGAGACATCATTGAGTATGCTAAGAATCCATGTGCTAGAATGCCTAAAATGGAGACATCCATTAGGCAGACATTGTGTACATTTTACAAAAAGAAACATGGAAGATTCTGATGTGTTGGCTAGATCATAAAACCCAATATACATCTCCAATGAGAATGACAGTTTGGGTTCAGCTCAGGGTTGCTTTGATTTCAATTCACTGCTGAAATGAGAAATATTACAAAGGAAATCCATGAATTAAGGATAGGAATAGATGTGGTCATTCCCCAATGCTTTCCTGGTTCCTCACAGAGATGCACCTGAAAATCAGTGGTCAAGGCAGCCTGCCAGAAAAGGGAAAAATGCTTCTTCAGGAGGTCAGAGCTTTGGATTCACTGTCTTTTGCACCATTTGGTTGGCTTAGAGGTTACATCGATACTCAAGAGTCCACACTAAAACCATAAAATGTGTTCCTCATGATCCACAGTTACATACATCTGCATAGGCCTGTTTATAGACTTCTACATTGGGCCATAGGCTTCCAAATTTTTGAAGGCATTAGGTAACAGTCTATGATAAATTATAAAAATGCTCATAAACCATCAGTGTTTTGGATGCATTGTGAAAATTGTCTCCATCAAAGCCTGCTTTCATTTGCTTACCACTGAAACCATAATACTTAGCAATGCATTGGTAATAGGTAGTACTTACCAATATATTTTTTAAAATTTTTAATAAAATAAGAGAAAATTAGGCTAAAATAGAATTCATTTCCATTTCTGAAAAAAATTTGCTAATTTGGTCATATAAAGTTTTATTTTTTCACAAAGGCATTTAGAACAAACCTTCCAGATATCCATGGGGTCAGGATGGATAAATATGTATCATTTAGTATTAGGTGGATTTGTAATCTGACATTTTCCAAAGTATATTTATAAAGTGTGCTGCAAAAACGTGCTTCAAAAAATGAAAAAGTGGATATGAAGATGTTTTTATTTCCTCAACAATTGTTTCAATTTTCAATAGTTTTTTATTGTTTAGTGGTTTTTTTTTTTCATTTTTTCTATCCTCCTTCCCTCTCTAGAATATAAGCTCTATGAGGTCAGAGGTCATATCAGATTTGTTTACTGTTCATTGCTAGTTCCTAAAGCTCCATGTAGTTTATAGATGGTAGTCAACAGTTGTTTAAATGGATGAGTAAATTCTGGTTTAGACCAAATATGAGAGAAGGAAATTTTCAAATAATTTAATATGCTAATGTGGTTTAGGAATCTAGAAAAGTGGGTATAATAGGTAGAATCTGTCTGAGTGTCCATTGTCTGATGTGATCCACTTAAAAATAGGAAGAAGAGATGAAAAAGATTTGTATTTTTGTAATATCCAGAGGCTCTAGTGAATGAAATTAATTATTAAAACCATAAAGAAGAATGAAAATTGAAAGGAGTTGGTGGAATTTTGCCGAAGAAAAAACAGTGAATGGCTGCCATGATGTTCCAAGCCTCATGAAAAGGCAGAAACAAGATGGATCCATACATTCAACAACTATTCATCAAATCCCTGTTATTGCCCACATTTCTCTAGGATCTGGAACCACCCAGATAAAATCCAGACTTTCTACTCTCAAGAAATTTATATTTCAATAAGGGAAACAAATGGATAAAGTTTATGCAAATGAGAAAACTGCTCTTTAAATAAAGGTTTCTATAAAAATACATGCAGTTAAAAAAATCTACAAAATCCCCCAAAACCTCATTCACATATGTATCAACAGCTAAGGCCAAACAGAAAAATGTACATGGAAAGTTAGAGACTTTATAAACTTTTTAAAGGAAATACAGGGTCATGAATACATATAGGAAGAACAAGTTATACTCCTGGTCTAATTATACCATTTTAGACAAATTACTTCATCTTCTGCATCTGTAAAATTAGGCATTAGACTAAATAATTTGCTAAAATTTCTTAGATTTCCTACCATCTTTATTATAACCTTTATTTTTCTAAACCTATGTGGAAAACCCAACTAATAAACTAAGGTCAATTTATGCTTAATTACTTTTTTTTTCCCCAGAGGTTTTTACCCTAATAAACAAGAAACATCTAATCTTTAAGTTGGTTGATTTGTGTGTTTGGGAAGTTTGACAATTTAATTCAGTTACTGAATGCTTTATTACATATAAGATTGACAAATAGAATAAAAATATAACCACCTGCCATCTCTGAGATCTCCTTTCTTAACATCTCCTATTGATATAGGTGGAAATGACCCTGATTTCAAAAATGAGAAAGGGAATAAAGAGGCAGAGCTTCAGTACTTACTGTCAGTATCCTATGAAAATCCCATAAACTATATCAATTTTACAGGAGAAAAATTTAAGACAGGTTGAAAAGTTCCATGCATCTCCCCATAAAAGAATGATAGCTGCTATAATTGAATATGGACAAGGCAGATGGACAAAGCAACCAACTTTCTGATGAAATATTTAATGGGATGATTACTTAATAGGAAGAATTGCTGATCTGAAGATACAAACTCCACTGGGGAAGAGCAGCATGTGCTCTGGGCTGAAGCAAAAGGGACTTAGAAGATTTTCTCTCCTACAAATTAAGAGGGAAAATGTAATACCTAATTTAGGAGAACAAAGTTTTAACTCTATTCTCTTTTTCTATCTAGGATTCTTGTTTTTTTTCTTCTTTCCTGTTTTTTGTTCAAAGGAATCATTTAAATTACAACAAAAAGAAAGTGGAAATCCTTCATGTATTCAATAATAGGGATAATTTTAAGTATGCCTGTAACTCTTTTTATTTATTTATTTATTTATTTTTTAAAGATTTTATTTATTTATTTGACAGAGAGATAGAGAGCACAAGTAGGCAGAGCGGCAGACAGAGGGAGAGGGAGAAGCAGGCCTCCCGCTGAGCAGGGAGCCCGATGTGGGACTCGATCCCAGGACCCTGGGATCATGACCTGAGCCGAAGGCAGACACTTAACTGACTGAGCCACCCAGGCGCCCCACCTTTAACTCTTTTTAAATGCTAAATTATATTCAATGTTGATTCTAGGGGAAACTAGTAAGTTTCAGTCCATTCCCCTCCTGCATAACTCCTTTACTATTTATTTTTCTTCCTTTAAAAAAGCTCTTTGGACTTTTCTCCCCAGCGTATAGAACTATTCTGTTGCTTCATGCTCTGAGTCATCCTATCCTTATCCTCCATCAGTTTGTCTATGTGGGATCCGTTCTCTCCAACAGAAGCCCCCTGCTCAAAGGCATGTGACCTCTCCACCCTGCACTCATCACTAGACCTGGAGTTTTCAGTCATTATCACCTGTAGACGTCTAGCATGAGTTGCTTTAAGATTGATGGTCTTCCGAATGAGTAGGATGTTGTGGATAATGGGTGTTTTGGCATTGGAGCAGTCTGCCTTTGAGAAGGAGCATGCTCATTCATCCCTTGCTATTTCCACTGTACATTCCTTATGCTGCCATACATGTCTTCCATGTGTTTGGGTCTCTTGGCTGCAATGTTATATGGTTAGAAGGGTAGACTCCATCCAACAACATAATAATGATATGAAAATTAGTGTGGCTGCAAGATAATAGGGTCAAAAGAGTAGAATCAATCAGATACAATGTGTTAGGGTGGAATTCACTCAGAATTAGGTAAATGTTGTGTCTATGCTCTCTTCTTAAGAATCAGGGAACTGCAGTTACAGGTTCTTCAAACTAGGCAATATTAGTGTCTTCTTTTTTACATTTTCTTTATAGTTATCTGTGTGTGTGGGTGTGTGGGGGTATGAGCACTTAAGATCTACTCTTTTAGCAGATTTCCATTGGTGAGAATGGAAATTGGTACAGCCATTATGAAAAACAGTATGGAAATTCCTCAAAAAATTAAAAATAGAACTACCATATGATCCAACAATCTCACTTCTGGGTAAACACCCAAAGGAAATGAAATCAGTATCTTGAAGAGATATCTGCATTCCCACATTCACTGCAGCCTTATTCACAGTAGCCAAAATATGGAAATAACCCAAGTGTCCATTGACAAATGAATGGATAAAGAAATTGTGATATTTATTTATCTATCAATATAGATATATATCATGATATTACACTTTCTTTAATAATAAATAAGTCTATCTAGTAGTACTGTGCATAAGATATGACTCTTCTACCTATATGCAACAGAAACTTAGTCCAAACTGGTGTGCAAAAAAAAGAATTTTAAGGGGTAGCTGGGTGTCTTAGTTAAGTGTCGGACTCTAGATTTCTGCTCAGGTCATGATCTCAGGATCATGGGATCAAGCCCTGTGTCAGGCTCCACACTCAGTGCAGAGTCCGCTTGGGATTCTTGCTCTCCCTCTGCCCCTCCCCCCACCCACAGCCCTGCTCGTGCTTGCTCTCTCTCTCTGAAAAAAGAAAAGAAAAGAAAAAGTACTTTAAGAAATTTCTGAAACCATGACTCGGTTCAGGGACTTGAGCTTGATTCTGATTTCCTGCCTTGTTTTTGTTTTTAGGTACATTCTTCCAAAATGTTAGCCAAGACACTTAACCAAGAGCTCAAGTTTATGCCCTAGCTTTTAGCAAATGTCTTAATATTGACAGCAATTTCACCCCATTTGGATCCCATGCTGGGGCGTGCAATTCACATGGATGACGATATCCTTAGCACAACTTGGAAGTATATACTGTAGTGTTCTGTTCCCTCACCTCTTTCAGGTCCTTAGTCAAATATCAAGAGTTCAGGAAAAGCCTCCTAAACACCATAAACTTACGTCACCACCCTTACCCACCTTCCTTGATGATCTGTTCTCCATAGCACGTGTCACTATGTGGTACGGTACATATGTTACATGTCCTACTTGTCTGTCCATGTTCTGCCACCTACTACTGGAATGTAAATTCCATGAGGAGATTTTTTTCCTGTTTTGTTTTTTGTTGTAACCAAGTACCTAGAATAGTGCCTGACACTAATATGTTCCAAATGAATGAATTAATAAATGGATTGATACTTCTGAAGAGATCATTTGGGGCTATCAGGAAATGAAGGAGGAATGAATGATAGCTACAACAGTAGTTGTATGCTCCAGATCTTTATTCATTTTGTCTTAGAATTTAATTGAGTGGAATCCGTATAATTCTAAGTACTTCTCAAGCAAACTCTTACTGCTGAACGTTACATATCCTTTAGATCTCGTGTGTAAAGTGTCACAAGATGTCAGTCTCTTAATAAGAAAAAAAATATACATATTTCTGCATTTGGGATAAAGTTGGCAGAGGTAAGCCGATTCATCTCATCCTTTAAGATAATGCCTGTCTCCATGCAATACAATGTGAGTGCTCACCATACCATCTTAGAAGAGGACCAACATTTGAAAATCATTTATTCATTTTTTTTGTAGTATAAGGAGGTTGTGTGTGTGTACATGTGTGCATGCCTTTGGAATACATTTTAATTATGTCATTATCTGTGTGCCAGGTAGCTCTCTGACTTCTTCCATTATTTCAGACCACATTGGTCTTTGTTTTCTTCAAGATAAGGAACATGAACTGGGGGCATGAACTGTAGATCCTGGCACTGGGGACATCAGATCACAAACCTGATTACCTTCACCTGGCAAGAAATAGTCCTGTTTTCATTCTCTCGTGCTTCCTCTCAACCCAAAGCTGATTCTGTTTCTGTACCAATGTGGCCCACTTCACACTGGTCTGAAGAATAGCTCCTCAGATGCAGCCTTAGTTGGTTCTCACTGTGGTATTTTACATACAAAGTATTTTATTCCAGCATCTACGGACTCTTGACTTGAGGAGAGGTACACGTTGACAACTTGTTTTCCAGTAAAACTCAGAATTAATTTGAAAAAGAAGAATTACACTTATAATTATTTTTAAGCTATCTCCAAAGACCCAAAGTATTAATCAGTGAATAAATCACCTAACCAAATTTATACATCTAAATGAGCCAGCCTGTTACCTTGTACTCATCTTTGGATATAAGACTCTGCTTTTCTGTTCCTCTTAGCCACATTCTCTCTTTTCACCAGTGTCTTAGAGGAAGGGAGCGGGGAGAAGAAGAATGTAAAAATAATAAGAGGAAACAATTACTGAGAACTTGTTAAACACCTGGTATTTTTTAAATGCTTTAAACAAATTAACTCCTTTAGTCTTCATGAAGACCCTCTGCAGCAAATGCCATTATTGTTTCTACTTCACAGATTAAAAAATGGAACAACAATAATGGTTTAAATAACTTGCCACCAAAGGTTACACAGTTAGTAAGAGGAAAGGCTTATTTAATAAATATTTACTTAAACTCTGTCTGGGAGCCAAATCTAATCCTCAAAATCATATTCCCATTTATATTCATTCATTTATTCCTTTAACATTTATTTAGATTCTACTATGTATTATATACTCTGTTGGGTACCTGGAATCCAACATGAATAAAACATTTCGATCCCAGCTAAAATGACATTTGCTTATGGACACTATCATCTAAGCTGAAATATTTTAGATGTTCAAAATGCCCATCTGTTTCTCCTTATATCTGGTTCATTTGTGAAAAACAATCACCATTTCATGATCTTTCTAAGTGCCTGTGGAAGATAATCCTTCCGTGTACTAAAAAGTCTCCATTCCCCCAAACTTCTTTGTATAGTAGCATATATGTATGTGGTTAGAAATCAGTGATGTAGTATATATACATATGTATGTGTGTGGTACATATATGATAGTATATATGTATGTGGTTAGAAATCAGTGATATAGGATATATACATGTGTATGTGTGTGTGGTACATATATGATAGCATATATGTATGTGGTTAGARATCAGTGATATAGTATATATACATATGTATGTGTGTGGTACATATATGATAGTATATATGTATGTGGTTAGAAATCAGTGATATAGTATATATACATATGTATGTGTGTGGTACATATATGGTAGTATATATGTATGTGGTTAGAAATCAGTGATATAGGATATATACATATGTATGTGTGTGTGGTACATATATGATAGTATATATGTATGTGGTTAGAAATCAGTGATATAGGATATATACATATGTATGTGTGTGTGGTACATATATGATAGCATATATGTATGTGGTTAGAGATCAGTGATATATATACATATGTATGTGTGTGTGGTACATATATGATAGCATATATGTATGTGGTTAGAAATCAGTGATATAGTATATATACATATGCATATGTGTGTGGTACATATATGATAGTATATATGTATGTGGTTAGAAATCAGTGATATAGTATATATACATATGTGTATGTGTGTGGTACATATATGATAGTATATATATATATATGTGGTTAGAAACCAATCAAGTATAAAAATATATATATAATATAATCTATATTTCTCTGTCAGACTTTTCTCCTGGTCTCCCTTTCACCAAAGATACTTGCTAAACTTTAGTTCTGTTACTGAAAAAAAATTGCACATATATATCGTATTATATCCTACTTGTTCTAATGACTTCTTGTACCGCTGTCTTTTCTTACATTTAACCGTGGCCTTGTTCAAATAAGTCGATCCAAACAAGCCAGATGGAATGGGGATGTTAATTTATTTCAGAGAGGATGTGTCAGTCACTCTCAAAAATATGTGTTGTCTATTTTGCAAATGATTCACAACAACCTCCCCATTTAATACAATTATAGGGTTCTTAGACTGTATCTGTGTACACAGAAAACATCTGAATTTTGTTTGTTTGTTTTGATGTCTAGAAATTATGATTTTGATTAAATGAAAAACAACATCTACATGTGGATTCAACCTCGTAACTGATCTCATGAAGCGTGAGTTCTTACTATGTGTATCATGTTCCTCCCCAAGATTTAGCTGTGTGTTAAGCACAAAACAGAAAACAAATACTTTTCCCATTTCCTCTTCTTTTTTCTTGGCTTTAAGAAGTATGTCCAGTATTTATCCAAGATGGAAAATTGCTAGTTGTGACTTTTGTTGTTTTAACCAGTAATATATTCCTTATATGAAGAGTGGGGCTCCATTGCCTACTCTTTTAGATAGTATTGGATAGTTATAATCTCTTGATTAGATAATGTTGTAACATTAACATGATATAAATAAGTAATTTTATAAATTATTTTAAAACATTATATAAGTGTTATAATATTAAGTTATAATTTCTTTGTTAGATGTAACGATCCTGAAATTGCTGTCCTGATCAACTTCTCTCTGACCTTCTTTGGATAGCTTTGGATTCCAAATGCTGCTTTCTCTTTCATTTTCTAATGTATACAATAGAAGCTCTGCTGCTACTGCTAAATTACTACAGACAGAAGACTGACAAGATTTAGGACTTGAGATGGGGGTCACAATTGTCTTTCCACTTTTCAGGAGCCGGATGGCCTTACAAAAGAGTTATAGGGTGGTCTTCATCCCTTAGATCAGGCTCTAGAACAAAACAGGAGGACCAGAACTCTATTTTAACACCAAATACTAGCACAGTGCATAGCACATAATAGATGCTTAATTCATGCCCAACGAATGACTCACTGGCAGTATGACTGCTCATATTTATGATGGCATGACTGACTAACTAAATAAATAAATGAAGGAAGTAAATAGTTCAGTGACTGCTTGCATTTCCTTTTTTTCCCTCCCCTCCAATAAGAGAACGGGAGGGGCATGGGCAAGAGAATTTGCTGCACAAAAGAAATAGTGTTGGGTAGACACTTATCACTTGCAGATATGTCATAGTGCAAGCTTTATTATGTTCTGCTCTGCTCTATGTATTTTCTCACGCTTCATATGGGAGGGTCTATCAGTTTTCTGTTGCTGTATGACACCCCCAAAATTTTGCAGCTTAGATAATAATAAACATTTATTATCTCACACAGTTCGCATAGGTTATGGATTTGAGAGCGGCTGAGCTGAGTGGTTCTGGCTTGCAGTCTTCATTAAGGTTGCAGTCAAGAAGTGAGCTAGAGGGCGCCTGGGTGGCTCAGTTGGTTAAGCGACTGCCTTCGGCTCAGGTCATGATCCTGGAGTCCCTGGATCAAGTCCCGCATCGGGCTCCCTGCTCAGCAGGGAGTCTGCTTCTCCCTCTGACCCTCCCCCCTCTCATGTACTCGCTCTCTCTCAAATAAATAAATAAAATCTTTAAAAAAAAAAAAAAAAAAAAAAAGAAGTGAGCTAGACCTGCAGTCATCTGAAGACTTGACTAAAGCTGTAGAATCCACTTCTAAGATGGCTCAAACACAGGGCTGACAAACTGATCTTGGCTTTGTCAGGAGGTCTCCATTCTCATCACATGGACTTCTCTGAAGGGCTTCTTAAGTGTTTTCATGATGTAACTGCTGGCTTCCTCTAGAACAAGTTCTCCAAGAGGAAAAATCTGCAGTGTCTCTCATGACCCAGCCTCAGATCCATACAGCATCAAATCGGCAACTTCTTAATTGTTGATAAAGCTCAGCCCTGTTTATCTATGGTGGAGGGTACTATACAAGAGAAAGTGGGGATCATTGAGAACCATTCTGAAGGCTGGATAAGGAGGGTTTGGGAATACTTTGTGTTTAGGAGGGAAATGTGTATTTGTGGCTAAAAGGAGAGACTGGTAGATTGTATCATTTTTTCCTTAAAATCACTCTTTTTCTGGACATGTATTTACCAGCTTTGCTATAAACAAACCCCAAACATCATATTTCTTTCTTACATTACTTCTCTGGCTGTGGGTCAGGCTACTTTCTCCACTTTATTATGTTCTGCTCTGCTCTATGTATTTTCTCACGCTTCATATGCCAACAAAGTCACATGCCCAGGCCTGATAATAGGGTCTGGAAAGATATTCTGCCTACAAAGCATGGAAAGGGAAGGAATACAGTCTTCCTTATTTCCTGTAGTAAGCAGAATATTGTCTCCCCAAAGGTGCCCCTGCCCTAATTCCTGGAACATGTGAGTAAATTATGTTACATGAAAAAGGAGAATTAAGGTTGCAGATAGAATTGATGTTGCTAATCAATTAACTTGAAAATAGAGAGATGAACCTGGATTATCCAAGTGAGCTCATTGAAATCAAAGGGTCCTTAAAAGTAGAAAAGGCAAGCCAAAAGGAGATTCAGGGAGATAGCAGAATGAGAAAGACTAGGCCCAAGTTTACTGGCTTTGAAGGGGACGGAGAGATGCAATGAGCCAAAGAACGTAGGTGGTATCTTGAAACTGAAAAAAGCAAGAATATTGATTCTTCTCTAAAATCCCAAGAGGAATACAGCCTTTACAACACCTTGATTTTAGCTCAGTAAGAGCCATTTCCACCTTCTGTCTTCCAGAACTGTTAAAATATTTTAAAAAATAAATAAACACTGTCAAATTAAAAAAAAAAATCTGGACTTAGTAAGAAGAGACTTTATTCAAAAGGATGATGGCAGGGGAGGTGAAAGGAGCTACAGCAGAGAGAAGGCTGTTGTGATAGGGAGAACATTCTGAACATAAACTCTGCAAGCCTCTCAAGGGTTAGGCAAAAAGGGTTTTTTTATAGTGAGGAATAAACAAGGCTTGAAGGAAGTGGATGTGGGAAAGTGTGATGAAGAGTGTGACCTGGGAGGATAGTAGATCATAGAATATATTACCTTGAGTTCTTCACCTTCACTCTTTCCCAGAATCACAGGGCTCAGGCAAAATTTAACATTTTCAAGAATAAATTTGTATTGTTTAAGCCATTAAGTTCACAGTAAAATTTTTGTGGCAGCAATAGGAAAGTAATATACTACCCTTTGCCATGTGACTTGCAGTGCTTTTTTTTGTATCATAGCCACAGCTGACATACAAGTACCAACATTTAACAGAAGTAGGAAATAAATCTCTATTGTTATAAACCATGCTGATTTTTTTTTTATTGTAGACTTATGTTGAGGGCTGACAAAGCATTATCTCACACAATATCTCCAACCACTGTGCCACATGCTCACACACAGATACTTGTATGTCATATAGAATATTGCCCTGAACGTAGTAAGTGCTGAATGTTAGCAATTATTAATTTTGTGAAATATTCTTACTTCCGTTGTTATTAGAAATTCAAGTGGTGATACCAGGTCATTGGTTAGATTCAAATGTCATAGTTGAAGGGTGGAAAAAAATCTGAGTTCACAGCATATACTGTCCCATGATATCACCTGAAGAGTTAAAGTAAATAAAGATAATTTCTGAGGCAAAAGAAGAGGATCAAAGAGTGTAAAGATAAGGGCCAGTTGAATAAAAGGAGAAGCAAGAGCAAATAATGATCCAGAAGCCAAAAAAAAAAAAAAAAAAAAAAATCAAGGAGAGAATGATCAATTGTTTCAAATGCTGCTGATGGCAAGTAAGACAAGAACTAAAAATGGACCATTGAATTTAGCGAAGTAGAGATCTTTAGTGATCTTGGCAAGAGAAGTTTCACTGGAGTGTTAACATCATAGTCCAACTAGAGTGGTTACAAGAGAGAATGACAAAAGAAGAACCAGAGAAGTAAATATAAAAACTCTTGTAATGATCTTTACTGTAAGAAGGAGGAGAGAAGTGAGGGAGTAGTGGCAGAGGTATGTGGAGTCAAAGAAGTCTTTTGTGTTTGTTTTATTGTTTTATTTCCTATGGAAGATACAGAGAACATATTTATATTCAGACAGAAACGATCTGGTAAAGTAGGAGATTTTGATAATGGAGAGAAAAAGAGTGGAGAATTGCTGGAAAAATATTCTTAAATGGGTCAAAGGGATATTACTCCACAGTAACAAGAGGGAAAGGGCAGTACCAGAATGTAGTTGCAAATGTAGTAAAGAATTTGATTGTGGGAGCACATGGTCATTTTCTTCTAATCGTGTTTATTTTCTCAGTCGAGAATGAAGACAGAGGAGGGAGTGCAGTTGTGCAGCAAGTCAAAGGCAGGGAATGGTCACTCAGGAAGGTGGACTAAAGAGGGAAATAGGGAAATGCAGTGGGATTGCTGAGCAGCCCTAAGGACCGACTTGGTGTTGGTGGCCATTAATTTCAAATGAGACCAGTCAGCCTTGTTGTTTTCCTTTACTCATGTCCATCTGGGTAAATGTGTGGACAGGGTAAGTAGAGGATTGGATATAACCAGGGTTATATCAGGTAAGTGGTCGAAAGAAAAAAAGGGAAAGCAAGTACACACTAGTCAATGGGTACAATGGAGCATGGTATCTAAACTGTGCATAAAGGAAGTGAGGACTTATAGGAGAGACAGCTGAAACTTGTGAGCAATGGAGTCAGCCTTCAAAAAAGTATAAAGACATGTTGAATTTATGATACTAGAAAGAACATATTAGAAAGAGGTGAGTGGGTGCTCAAAGTGGAATGCCTAAAAATGAGATTATGGAGAAAGCCAGTCATTGGCAATAACAAGGGAATGAGCATCTGAGGCAGGGGGTGTGCATGAATGTTGGAAAAAGAGTCAGGGCATGAGAGGCTAGGACTTTGAAAGAATCATCCATTTGGACATTAAGATCTTCAAGAATTACAATAGCAGTATTATTGGAGAGAGTGATACTTGGCAGAGAGGAAGTTATAACAAAATGAACAAGAACAAAATAAACAAAGATAAAATATCTCATCTCGTGGACTTCCCAGTCTTGTCCTCAGCTGATTCTTCCTGAGGAGAAACAGACAGTTGGGTCTCAGCTATGATGGGAAAAGTCTTTTTCCAAAAGAATTTCTATTGATGGCTCTTCATATGACCTAGGTAACTATTGGGCATCTTTATCTCTTTGTTCTCTGCATTATTCATTTCTTCTAGTTAATTAAAAACTGTAAGTATTCTTTACTTTCATTTATATAGAGATTTTATTTTGGACATCAAATCCAAAAGCAAGTCAGAGTTTTATTAGATATCCTGTTAAAATCTTAGGTTGGGAGCACCTGGGTGGATCAATCTTTAAGCGTCTGCCTTTGGCTCAGGTCATGATCCCGGGGTCCTGGGTTGAGCCCAGCATTGGGCTCCTTGCCTACGGGAAGCCTGCTTCTCCCTCTCCCACTCCCCCTGCTTGTGTTCCCTCTCTCGCTGTGTCTCTGTCAAATAAATAAATAAAATCTTAAAAAACAAAACAAAACAAAAAACAGGTGAGAGGGGAGGAAAGAATTGGTGCAAAGGACTGAAAAGTTTGTGCCCCCTCTCTCCTCAAATTCTTATGTTGAAATCCCAACCCTCAATGTGATGGGTGTTAGGAGGTGGGGCCTTTGGGAGGTAATTAGGTCATGAGGGTGGAGCTCTCATAAATGGGATCAGTGTCCTTAGAAAGGGACCCTCCCGACAGGAAGGCTCTCTCCTTCTTCCATGTGAGGATATGGTGAGAAATTGGCAGTCCAGAACCCAGAAGAGGGCTCTTACCAGAACCCGACCATGCTGGTACCCTAATCTCGGGCTTCCAGCCTCCAGAACTCTGAGAAATAAATTTCTGTTGTTTGTAAGCCACACAGTCTATGGTACTTTGGTATAGTGGCCCAAACAAATGAAGACTTGGCCACGGTGTCAAAATCCCACATGAATTAAGTCGGTAGTCTCTAATCCTTTGTGGGTCACGAAATGCTCTAAGCAATGAATGCAGATAATCCATTTACATGAGGGATTTTAAAAATGTAGGCTTCCCCTAAGTCTTTCATTTAGCTAAAATGTGCTCTTGGTGAAAGAATTAGCTATAGGAAAGACTTTTACTGGGTAGTGTGCGCTTAAGGCATAGCTCTGGGTGATGTAAGTGAAGTTGAAGCACACACTGGAAGAAAAAAAAATAACATCCAGATAAAATACTTAAGGAAATAAACAAGAAACATCTGTCAAAATAAAACAAAACAAAAAAGGGATGCCCAGGGCATATAGGCTCCATCCAATTGAGGGAAACAAAAACAAACAAAACAAGCTGCCTTAACCTCAAATAGGTATTTCCCTGGACAATTTCACTATAAGTCTCTGCAAAGGACAACACCTTCCTCCTCACCCCTCCCCCAAAACACACACACACTCTTAATTCAGCCCAATTAGTAGCAGACAGAGCCCAGGGAGAAAAAGGGCAGTGGGATTATATGATTTGATCTCCTGTCAGCCCCTATGTGCTGGTAAATGTGGAAAATAAAGATACGTGTGCATATCACAGAATCAGTAGCTTTTGAAGAACTGAGGCTTCCAGATTATTAAATGAAATGGAGTCACTCCTGTCCTCTACTGGGAGAGATACCCCTCTGATGTTAATTTCTAACATTATTCACGGGGTTGGATACATCATACCAAGAGCGATAGTGAACTAAATCACACATTAACTTGCTTGATGAGAAAACCAAAAGTTACTTTCCCCTGGGGAGCGTAATCGTCTTTTGCTACAAAAGCAGACATTAAGTGGAGTGAAGAAGAAAGTTAAAACACACTACACCTTCTCAATAATAAAATTAAAAGTCATAAAAAGAAATTACATGCAAATTCACCAAAACTAATGTTCTACCCAGCATAGCTGAGTTTAGCTATGTTGGATAGAAAATTAACTTTTTAATAGTATGGAAATCCACATCAAGGTTTTGGTTTGGACAGGGTCTGGGATACACTGGAGAAAGGGGGACAGGGACCATGAGAAAGCAGAGTCACAAGGAAGGGCTTATGAGAATCACTACTTAGTGAAGAAATAGAAAACCATCATTTATTTTTCTGTCTTTCTTTATCCAAGCCACATAGATGGGTGTATGTGTGTGTACACATAGACATTTAGTATATATTGTGCATGTGAGTATATGTATGCTCACATGCATACACATGAATATTCACATACGCACACGTGTCTATTTCTTCTGGTTATGTGAATGTTTTGTGGTGCTTGTTTTTTTGGTAACCAAGTGTAGAGAAAATCTCATCATACTCCCGATGAAGCTTACCATTTGCCAAAGTTAGACTTCTGACTCCGGGGCAGATGGATATGGTCACTCATATAGAAAAGCAGTGCTATTGACACACAACAACTGGGGCATAGACTTAGAATTGCTAAACTGAAAGATTTTGCACGCTTTTACAAGCTGACATAGGTAGCTTAACAGTTAAAGTTAGGGTCAACTCCTAAATAAACCAAGTCCACATAATAACAATAGCTAATATTTTTTTTCAGACCTTACAATATGCCATGTATTATGCTAAATACTTCAATTTGATTTTTTTATTTGGTTCTCCCAAAAAGTCACTGGAGGAACTATTATTATCTCAATTTTATAGACGAGAAAACTCAGAGAGCTTATGCAATTCCCTGTGATGACATACCTGTATGGAGAGTGGCAGAGGTGTATGCAAATGTGCCATCTTGTTCCAGAGCCAATTATTAACCACTACACGACACTCCAGATGACCCTGGGCCAAGTGCTTATTGAGATTAACCTCCATTAAAAACCTCAGGTACATTCTCTAATTTATTAAGACCAGGATACATAGTTCATAAACCTACTATTCAGACAGAAAAAAGAAGGTTCATTTTAAAGCATACAGCATTCATGACAATGCAATGACATTGCCCAGGGAAAAAAATGGAAAAGCCTCATCAGCATTCACAAATTTCCTAAATATAATATAAAAATATATTCCTTGTCATACTTAATGACTATCTGCTGCCACTTGGAGTGATTGGAGCTTCATTTGCAGACTTTTTTTTTTTTGTTTAAAACTGCTCTCTGTCTCCCTTTTTTTCTTTTATCAAACCCAACAGAATCCACAAACAGCATTAGATCCAAATTCCAATGTCGAAGCATGATTGAATAGCAGGAGCAAAGTAGGAAAGGCCAAGATTGCACCGCCCCTGAAATAGCAGGCAGACACACACTGGAAAACCGGCATGTTCCCAGAAGACATAGGTTTTGGAAAGCCTGGCCACTGCTCCACGAAATAAAGCACTCTTTGAAACCATATGTAGGAATGTCGATGTCCTCTAAGACACTACTTATGAATACATTATAAAATATGGGCAAATCTTCACTGCAGTGACTTTCTCTAACACTGCATTAGAAAGCCTGGTTTTGTAACCTCTCCATCTTAAGACTGTGTCTTAACTCTTCCTAAATCCAGTACCCAGGCCACATCTGCAATGGGCATTATTTCTTTCATAGCTACACAATTCACATCACTTTTGTCCTGCACTATATATACATATATTCAGATATATGTATGTGTATGTATGTCCATGTGTGGATATATGTATATATGTGCCTATCTATCTTTGAATATCAATGCTTTAGAATAATGGACATGCACAGACTCTTGGCCATTTTCCCTTTAACACGTTTAGATTGCTTGCTTGGTAGCCCTGTGATCACACTTGAATTTGTAGCTGTGACTTTATATATTTCTCAAGTAATTTCAATTATAATATTTTGTATCCTTTACTAGGTAAGTTCAGGATAGGCATTCTCTCTTTTATTTCCTTCAGAGCACAGGTACATCAACTCTAGAATTTGAGAGCATATTTTGTGTGCTTATACATTTTTAGAGAATTTATCAGATCCTCAAAGGAGTCTATTACCTAAGGAAATTTTAAAAGTCCAGTAAAAATCTCCAAGTTCACATCCATTATTTTATAACCTCCATTAATTAATAGCTAGGAGAGAAGGAAAGTGTTTTGGCCAAGATCTATACTATAGTACATACTATATTAGTTAGTGCTAGACTGGACAAGATGAGGTCACGTGACTGACAGGCAAAATGCCATTTTCACCACATCAATCTATGTTTAGATTCTTTTTTTTTCAAAGATTTTATTTTATTTATTTGACAGAGAGAGAGAGACAGTGAATACAGAACACAAGCAGGGGGAGTGGGAGAGGAAGAAGCAGACTCCCCTCTGAGCAGGGAGCCTGATGCGGGGCTCGATCCCAGGACCCTGGGATCATGACCTGAGCCAAAGGCAGACGCTTAATGATGGAGCCACCCAGGCGCCCCTATGTTTAGATTCTTAATATTTGCTTCTATCTTGTGTATCCTATGGTTTTTGAGAAACATGAGATAAAAGAATGATTGGAAAACGTATTCTCCAATTTAAAAAAGATGCAAATCTGAATTATTTCTTCCAGAACTCTATCAGAATACTGAGATTGCATGATTCTGTTCTGGATGCATTGATCTAGGATCATAGAATAAATCTTCAGTGATGATGATGACAAACATCCCAAGGAAATGATTCTAGTTTTTAGGAAGAGTGATGCAAGGTTGTACTTACTGCTCGTGTTTTGCTTAGGAATGCTTTTCTTCCTCCAAGTTACAGTGGTCAGTCCCATCCTAACTTTTCCATAAATAAAAATACAATTCAGGAAAATGAGAGGGTAGGAAAAAGAATGAGGACCGCTGTCCATTTTAGAGACCATCTGGTGCAATCCCAGATGCCATCAAATCTGTTGACTTAGAATTTTTACTTCAAGTGTAGTTTTTTTCCCCTATAAATCTTTTCCTAAGTTCCACTTCATTCACCTTAGATTGCATGTACATTGGATTGTTCCATGTATTTTCAGGAAGTAGTTCTTTTTCAGCACTTTTAAATCCCAAGATGAAATAAACTCCACTTCAATAAGCTTCAATCTTTAAGGCACCAGATAGTTTCCTGAGTGCAGAGCCTTCTTTTCTAAGCTCGTCCTCCCACTTAAGAAAGTAGTTTTGGTTTCACAAGCCCCACCCATCTATTGTGTTTCCTTGAAGAGCACCAAGAATAAAAAGAAGTAGATGATCTCTTGAGAAAACTGTGAGTTTGTAATCTATTTCCTGCTGAAAATTACTTCAAAAGTAAATTTGAGTCGATTTTGAAAAGCAAAGAAAAATCCCTCCGTTCCTTCTCAGTCAATAGTACTTGTGACTTACTATCTCTTATCTTATGCTTTTCTTACTTTTCTTTCTTCTTCCACACTCAGCCAACCTTGGGGATCAAACATCAATCAGTCAAAAGCTAGCAGGGAAAGATACTTGCCAATTCGAAAAGAAAAAAAAAAAAATAGAGAGAGAATAAGAATATTTAGAGGATAGAAGTGAGACCAGATAAAGCACAGCTTGAAAGAACATAAAGGTGATATTTTGCATATTAGCAAAGAAAATAAAAGTCTCAAATGTATTTCATTAAAAAAAAGTAAGTGGGGCAATTTTAAAGCACTCAAGAGTTTTATTGAGTATCTACTATGATCACCGCTCTGTAATTATATCCAGAGGAAAAACACAAGGGAATATAAACTAGACTAAATCCAACCATTAAGTCACTTACCATTTATAGGTAAGAAATAAAACATGGATTTTTGAAAGGTAAACTGACAACAAAATAGTAAGTGATTGCTATAGAAAAGAAGAATTCCAGAAACATCCCTGCTTGAAGAGTGTGCAGTATTTTTAGTATTTGTAATCAATTTTTTTCACTTATGTAACCTTAAAGTTATGGGAGATTTTCACATATATTATCACCTATTATACCTAGATTAACATTTTAAAGTAGATAAGTCTCATTTTGTAGATGGGTAAAATGGGGCTCAGATGCTTTAAGTAACTTTCCCAATGTCATATGTTCAGAGGATGTTAGAGCCATGACTTGAACTCTTGTCTTGTGACTCATGGTCCTAAACTGATACAGGATGATCAAAGTAAGTAAAATGCTGGAACTTAAAAGAAGAATTCTATATTAATCACTTAATTTGCCATTTATGTACAGAATGATCAAAATATTTCAGCCACTTTGCTAGGCATTGAGGATATATATGTAACTAAAACGTAGCCCCTACCTTCTCAGTGAAGGCTAGGTAAAGACAAGTAACAATGCCTATTAAACATGACACATGAAATAATTGAAGGAATAATATCAAATAGCATTTGCTGAAACCCTTCAAAGTCTTGGATTGTTGTACTGGAACTCCCTCAAAGCAGGCCCATGTGTAATACAGTCATAAAAAGTGGTTCAGGAACATCAAGGTTTGAGAGTTAGGAAGAAATAAGTATCTTGCTTTTAAAAGGGTCACCATTTGGGAAGAGAGAAGCTTACCATTTGAGAGAAAAGGAGACAATGCCACAGTCTGGTTAGGAGCCCAGTCTTCAAGAGGGAAAATCTGCTTTTAAATCCCTGTGAGCAAATCTCTGTATATTAATAATAAACTGTTGGAAGGAAAAATTAAGAAAACAATCCCATTTGCAATAGCATCAAAAAGAATAAAATACTGGGGCACCTAGGTGGCTCAGTCGGATGAGCATCTGACTCTTGATTTCAACTTGGGTCATGATCTCAGGGTCATGAGATCAAGCCCTGTGTCAGGCTCTGTGCTGAGCATGGAGCCTGCTTGGGATTCTCTCTCTCCCTCTCCCTCTGCACCACCCCCTCTAAAAAAAAAAAAAAAAAAGAATAAAATATTTAGGAATAAATCTAACCAAGGAGATGAAAGATTTGTACACTGAAAAAAAGAAATTGAAGAAAGCACAAATGAATGGAAAGTTATTTCATGTTCATGGATTAGAAGAAACAATATTGTTAAAATGTCCATACTACTCATAGTGATCTACAGACTCAATGCAATTCCCATAAACATTCCAGTGGTATTTATCACAGAACTGAGAAAAACCATGAGTAAGGAACCACAAAAGACCTTGAATAACCAAAGCAATCTAGAGAAGGAAGAGTAAAGCTGTAGGCATCACACTTCCTGATTTCAGACTATCTTACAAGGCTATAATCAAAACATTATGGAATTGATTAAAAAAAAAACACAGGACTCATAGATCAAATGGAAAAGAATAGAGAGCCCAGAAATAAACCCATGCATGTAGTCAATTTATTTCTACAAAGTCGCCAAGAATAAACAATGCAGGGGTGCTTGGTTGGCACAGTCGGTTAGGTTTTGGCAGGGGTTGTGATCTTGGAGTCATAGGATGGAACCCCGTGTCAGGCTCCATGCTCAGCTTGGATTCTGCTTGGGATTCTCTCTCCCTCTCCTTCTGCCCCCCACTCTGCTCTCTCTCTCTCTAAAATAAATAAATAAATCTTAAAAAAAAGAATGCAGAAAAGATAGTCTCTTTAATAAAAGATGTTGGAATGACTGGGTGCTCACATGGGAAAGAATGAAACTGGACCCCTATCTTTACATCTACACAGAAATCAACTCAAAATGGATTATGGACTTACACATAAGACCTGAAACCACAAAAGTCCTAGAAGAAAACATAGGATGTAAGCCCCTTGACATTGGTCTTGGCAATGATTTTTTTTGGATTTGATACCCAAAATGAAAGCAACAAAAGCAAAAATAAACAAGTGATGCTACATCAAACTAAAAATCTGCACAGCAAAGAAAGCCATCAACAAAATGAAAAGGCAACCTACAGAATGGGAGAAAATATTTTTAAACCATATATTCAATAAGAAGTTAATATCCAAAATATACAAGGAACTCAGAGACACAGGTAAGCTGCACAAACAGTTGGCCCAGATCCCTAACACATCCCCATTATTGCACTGTTGCTGCTCCCTCAGCTCAAACCCACGGTCACATGGGGTTCTCTTTTGATCACGTGAAATGAGGAAGAAAAGTGCTGAGCTTGGTTCATGTATGGATAGTGCTGATGTATTGTCTGAGCCTAAAATGGATGGCAGCTGCATTATAGTTCCACTTAGGAGTGGTACTTAGACTAGACAGCAGAGATGGGAAATCCTCCCAAAGGGCAGAGCTTCCTGCAGGGTACCTTCTTATCTGCTTTATATAGAAAAAGAAGTGGCCAAAAGTAAGAATAAATATGAATTCATGAGCCTTATCAAATGCCTTGGCTGATGATGGCTGATTGATCAGTTGTCTGAAAGGAATAATAACGGGGACAAGAAAGTCTGGGGAAAAGCATGTAAATAGGCTATAGAAGTGAGTATCAAATGTGAAGATCTTTATTTCATATATAAACGTCCACTAGCAAGCTTCTATCATAGAATAAGCTTTAAATGACTAAGAAGTTAGGAAGTCAGAGTGATTCAGCAAGTTGACTGCAGTCAGTCTCTGTCATTGTCCATCCCAGTGCTGGTACAATGTGCACATTAATGAGGTAAGCATAAAGCTGGGGATGAAAATCATCCATAGCCCCAACAGCATGGGCTTCCAGTGGTCAAAGCTAATGGAGCCACCTCTGCCCCTGAATGTCCCACCTGTCAAATAGAAATGAACACTGAGCTCTTGATATGCATCATACTTTAACTCTATCCACACCATTTAGGGGGCAGTGGTTATCTTTATTGAAATAGATACAGATACCCTGGATAGGAGCTTATCTTTCCTTCTTGTAGAGCCTGAGCCAGCACCACTACCCAAGGGCTTACAGCCATGAGCTAGGGATTAGTTAGCCAAGCCTTGATGGCTGTGCATCTTTGGCAAAGAGAAAGAATGCAGTATCAGATAAATTCTAACAGTCTAAAAGTATCAGGGGCTTAAGTTGGAGTCCCTTCTTTATGAATATGTATGTTTCCATTACAACCAATGCATTTTAGATAAATGAACAGATACCCTGTTCAAATTATTTTTGCTCTTGAAAAACTATAGAAGGAAAAGATTAAAGTATCCTCGTAGATGAAAGATAGAGAATATCAAATAATTGTTTTTGCCCCACTCTCTTAGAGTAGGTAAAATTTGAGAGGAATGATACAATCCATTGAATAAAAACCCCATTGGGACACTAAGAGATAGTCACTATAATCACTTTCTGAGTCATGCTGTGGGGCATGGCACTTGTACTATATATGGTTTGGACTTAAAACGTGGTCATGGGTTTCATGGATGTGTCAGTTCATCAGTAATAAATAACGATAATAGCTAAAACATATGAACATCTGTTATGTACCTGACACTATTATGTTTCCTTTACATGTATTAACTCATTTGAGCTTTACCTATAATCATTGAACTATTATTAAGTAAACTTCATAGTATGGGGAACTGAGACACGGGGAGGTTACAAAGTTTATTCAACTAGAAAGATAGACATCTAGGGCACTTGTTAGCAGTAGTCAAAAACCTCCAGAGTCCTTGCACTGACTTTAGCTACACAGAGAGATCATTGTGTCTTCTTCAGGAGTTGGATGGGAAAAGAGAGCAATGTCTCTTGTATAACCCAGCTAACATCAGCTTGTGTAAAGTTCTACACCTGCTATAAATGCTGAGAGTCACAAGTTGAAATCTATGATGTCAGAATATTGTTTAGTGTCCTGTCTCAAGCCAAGCCTTCAGAAAGGAACTTCATATCCGCTTGTTCTAACTCCATTCATTCCCTTCTCCATCTTGTGTCTGTACTTTTACCACATGATTCTTCCTCAAAGTCTGCTTCTCCTCCTTCCTCACACTCCTCAAACTCATACTTTCTCTCTCAATAGCTTTGGGATACATGCATGATAGAGCTTATAAACCCTCGCCAGACATTCAAGATGCTTATGTCTTTACCAAATATTGGAAATCAAATTCATTTGCTGAGTCCCCTGACTTGGCCTTCACACTTTTACCTAAGCAAAGTCAATAAGGCAAGGATTACTTTGATTTTGGTTTTGTTTTCTTTATAAGCTTACACAAATTATACCCACCTTTCAAGATACAAGTTAAAATAAGGCTTTCTATATAAAGTCTTCCCTCATCGTTAAAGCAAAATGTGACCTCTACCTCTTCAAAAAGACTGGATAATTTATTTGGCAATTTTAATGTTTATCTTAATTGATTGTATATATATGTGTGTGTGTGTGTATATACATATATATATATATATATATATATATACAGCAATTATGTATTCAGCAATTATGTCTTAAGTTTCTTTTGAGCTATACTCCTACATTTGACATTTTGTGTTTTGTTTGTGTTAAATATCCAGTTTCTCCATAGTATTTTGTTATATTTGATGTTTTAATAATGCATGGACTTCATTATTCCTTTTATATTTCTCCATTACAAAAGCCTAACAGCATATTTGGTCACTCGATTTAAAATGGAATACATGAATAATGTTTATTAGCAGGTTGACTACTAAGTAAAATATGCAGCCCTTTCTGAAGGTGAGACACTGACTCTTATTTGGTAAACTAAGCCTCACTTAGTATTTCCTGAGAGAAACTGAGTCACTTCCTTGTGTTTCTTTCAAGAAGGGAAAATCATTTCTACAGAGAAGAAATAATCATTTTCTAAGCAATAAGGTTATTGAACTACGTTGGCTGAATAAATAGCTCTGTTTTCTCCATGGCACATCCGGAAGAATTCTCATACTTGTCAAGGATTGGCAGGGGTATTCTCTTCCTGATAACACAACAGAAAAGGTACATCTGGAATTTTAAGTAGTTTCCAGTGGGGAAGTTTCCAACATGTTGATTTTCCCCAGACTCCTGCAGGGTAAGCTCATCTACCTTCTTCATTGTTTGCGGGTGATGAACTATATAAAATAATTTATTTAATTCCTTTTCTCTTTTCTCATTCTACTCTGCCCTTTCACAATTTTGTCAACTTCAGAACCATCCTGTTGCAAATGAAACTAAAACATTGAAGTCTCTGCTGAGCCACAGTCTTGCATTTATGATTCCTCAAGGGACATGTGTAACAAGATGCCTTGTCAACACTTTAACACAGAACTCTTTACTCTCATTCCAAATCAGTGTGTCCCTTTTCCATCCATCTATCCCTTCCTCCATGCACTCTATCATTGACTCTTACACTACCTTACTCTAGTCTTACAGATTACTGTTTCTTACCTGGAGCATTGGAGTCGTCCTCTAAGCAGCCCCCTTCTTCAGTTTTCTCTTCACTCCTCTATGAAATCCCTGAGCTCTTTTTCCAGATTATCACTCATTATAGAACATCTCTCCTCATTTCATCACCACAAAAATGTGAACCTCCTAACTTTTGTCTTTTGCATCCCTTTGTCACCTGTTTCCAGAACAGTGCCTGACACATGGCAAGCACATAATAAATACCTGTTCAAGAAATTGATGCATCCCATGCTAAAATACCATCAGTGGCTCCCTACTACTTAAAAAGTTTAAGTTGTCGTTCAAATTTTTGATGATGTTTATAATTACATGCTGGCAATAGATGGAAACTATGACTATAGCAAAGTGAGGATTGGAGAATACCATAAATAAGTTATCACCAAAAACTGAACAAAACAAACAATCTGAGACTGAGACACACGGAAAATATTTGTATTTGTATCTTTTCATTAGGTTCCATAGTCTAATTCCACACTATTGCACTATGGAGTTCCTTGAATTTTATTAATAAGAACATTAAATAAACCATGGTCTAAGTGATTTGTTCAACTCTTTACAAGTGTACAATCCCGTGATTTAAGTTTTCTTGGACACATTTTGCTGATAAGGAAATAGACTTCAATCACCTAACTTCAATCACTGTCATCACCTGACTAGTACAAGATAGAGCCAGGATTCCAAACATTTTTAATCGATCATTTGTTATTATATGTTTTCTCATTTTCTTTGTAGAGAAGAAAATTAATATGTTAGTTGTAAAGAATTAACATTTCATAGGATTCTCTTGATAAGAACAGTCTATTTGCAAATAGGCACCTTTCTCTCTTTGGGCATAAAGATTTCCATCTACCTCAGAAGATCTGAGGGACCCTTGGGGGGACCCGGAATAATGTCTCATCTGCAGGTGTGAATTGAAGCCTGGTGTCATGCGCTGTGCCTGTGAACCCCAGGACAAACGAAACACAGTCCTCTGTCCCTTGGAGTCCTAGAAATGATGAAGTGTTTGATGGAGTTCAGTAATACCCAGAAATACTTCCATTTTCACATAATTGCTGCACCTACCCAGGGACCCTTTCTGAAACCAAACTGGAGCTACCAAGTTAGCAAGGATCTTCCACATACCCTGGCATTTCATCTCCTCAACACCTTTCACCTCGTCCCTCTCCTTTAATAGACTGATCATGAAACCTGCTGGGACTTGAGGGGCCTGGAGAAGCCGCTTCCCCCTTGACCGCACTGCTCCTTTGTGCACTGCTTGATCCTTGGAAATTGCCAACCCTGGAGAGAAGCAGTTTTGACTTCCCTTCTGGCCTGGACAAACCACAAAGGGAACTGAAGGCAAGAAATATTTTAATGTATTTTCCCCTTTCTTTCAGTCTCCATGATAGCTATCTAATCCACAGACTGAGGGCTAATGCATGTAGAAGGGGAGAGAAATCATCTCTGCGTATATGCTCCTCTGACATTTTGGTAAGAGCACAGAGATGGGAAGGCGGCACATTCCCCTAAGCTACCTTTTTCAAAGACACACCTTTGCAGTGCTTCTCACGAAGCTCAGTGCCCCCTCTTTTCAGTAGGCAGGGAAGTTAACAAAAGCTTGTAAGAATAATCAGACCCACAGAAACATATTTGTCAGGCGTGGCTATCATGTCATGTATATTCTTACATTTTACTTTAAAATAATTCTGTCCATTTCCATTTATCTTTTTTAAAGATTTCATTGATTGATTTGAGAGTAAGAGAGAGAGCATGAGCGGGGGGAGGGGAGAAAAGGCAGAGGGAGAGGCAGAAGCAGACTCCCTGCTGAGCAGGAAGACCAATGTGGGGCTCCATCCCAGGACCCTGGATCATGATCTGAGCTGAAGCATGAGCCGAAGGTAGACGCTTAACTGACTGAGCCACCCAGGCACCCCTGTCCATTTCCATTTAAAGAAAATACCATTCTTTAATTTAAGTTCCTATTGGAGGATATTTATCTTGGTTTATTTGCTTGTTTATAGAATTAGAATTTGCTTTAGACTTGAAAATAAATCTAAAGATTTTTAATATTATCACTTTGTAATTAATATTAATAACATTACTAATATATTTAGCAGAAACCTTTCTTTGAATGGACGCTTATTCAGACTTCAACATGGCAAAATAAATTATCAGGACTGCTTTAGAGGAAACGTGGTCAGAGGGTCTGGTTCCTTCCCCACCTCCCTGGTGCTTGGAGGCCCCTGAAGGTGTTCTACAAAGCCCACCCTGAGTACTGATGGATTTATCCAAACTGATCTGGAGCAAAACGTGGAGGAACAAAGTAGTTCATAAGGCCATGCCACGAGTTGGTGGCAGACCTAACTCTAAACGATAAATTCTTGATTCTCATTACTGTCTCTGAGGTTGGGTTAATTCTTTTGATCTAGGGGAAAGAAAATAATTACTTAAAATGAAGCATGTTGAAGAGAAAACAAAATGAATAGTGGCTACAGACAGTTATCTTGTGACCGAAAAAGGCTTTTCATTTATGAATAGGAATGTATTAAACCACAGTGGAAAAGTCTTGCCAACCACAGGCATTTGTCTTGCTTCAGTAAATTTGTTTCTGACTTAAATGTTGTCCCTGTCCCAGTGAACACCTCATACCCATCCTGAGAGTCCCCTGAAATGCCCTGGGATGCCCAAGGTGACACCTGCTTAGCCTGCTCTGCTTTGCGTCCACCCCAACCAGGGCTTCTCCCACTCGTGACAACACGCGGGGAACAACCGGAGAGCCCCGGGCACGCGCATAGCTGGGGAAGCTTGCCTGGCCACGGGAGGCGGGCAGCTCTGTCCCTTGAGAGAGAAACCAGACTTCCTCACTATCATCTGGGATGTGCTCCTCGGGGCTCAGTTGGGCAGAAATGCTTTTCTGTGTTGGAGAATAGAAGCAGGACGACAGTTTCAGTTTGTTTAGGAAAATGGTTTTTCAACATCCTTTTTGTCTCCCTGCCATTGTCTCTGAAGTCACACTTCTACTCAGAATCAGTCCTCTTCTCCCTTTAAAAAAAAAAAAAAACTAAAATCCTTCCTTCTTTCTTTTCTTGCTTGCCCCCTTGTCTCTTCCTCCTTATTTCCTTGTTCTCCTTCCAGTCTTTAGTTTCCTCTTCGTCCTTTCTTCCGTTCTGCTCATCTTCCTTTTTTCCTCCCCCTAGCCTGCTTTTCCTGTCTTCTTCTTTTTCCTTTCTTTTCTTCTTTCCTTCTATCTTTCCTTCCTCCCCTCCCCTTCCCTTCTTTCTTTTCTCTATTCCCCCCTTTTGCTCTTTTTCTTTCCTTTTCCCCCCATTTCTTTATTTTTACTCTGTCATTCTTCCATTTCTTTCTTCCCTGACTGTTCTTCCTCTTTCCTCTTTTCTGTTCTTCCTCTTGTACTTCTGTTTTTTCTCCCTCGTTCCTTCTTGTTTTCTCTCCCTCCCTCCTTCTCTTCTCTTTTTTTACTTCCCACATTGCCGTCTCTACTCCTTCTACCTTCACATGTTCCCCCTTATCATCTTGTCTTAGTTTGGATCCTCCAAAAGGAGACCCTGAGAAAGAAATTTAAGCACAAGTCATCCACCTGGGAGGTGGTCCTAGGAGCACTGTGCTGATGGGCAGTGACAGTGGGCAGCCAGGAAAGCCAACGAAACGCGCCCTGATGAGTGTGTTTCCAGAGTGCCCGAGTGAGGCTGTGCCCTCTGCGGAACCGTGTGAAACCCCCTCTGGGGGGTCTTGATCCACAAATTTGAATTTCTCATTGAGAGTCTCTCTGGGGCTTTAACTCTCTGGTCCTTCTGACCTGCCCAGTTTGGAAGACAAATACTCCCATGGTTAAAAAAATGCCCTCACCCTGAGAGATGCAGAGCCACCATCGGCGTGATGGGACTGTCTGCACTGACCCCCTGCATATGCCAAGCCGATGGCCGTGGGCACTGTCAGCATTTGATAGACCTCCTTCCTCCCATCTCTGTATGTTCTTTCTTTCCTTCCCTCCCTCGCCAAACAACTGTTGAGCATCCACGGCATACCAGGTACGATGCTAGACGCTGGGAGGGTGAATATGCACGGCCTCTCGGCATTCTTACAGATTACAGTCTAATCTATTCTGATGTAGGAAAGTAACTGTGAATCACATAGCCATAAAAGATCAGTGCTTCTTAAGCCTTGCCACTTGCATTCCCCTTATTCAGAGTGGAAAATAGGGAGGAGTTATTGTTGGTTATCTGAGGGAACATACTTGAAAATTCTTTTGATGTTTCCTTTTTATGCTTTATTTTTAAATCTGTACAGACTTAATGCAGTATATATCTAAAGACACCAGATTAATTTATATCAATGTTTCTAATGATATGAATACTAGACTACATTTCATTTTGAAATGCTGACACAGGTAAAACCCCAGGCAACAAAACTGGTGGCTATTTCACTAGTATACACAATGGTTAAAACTTAAGCTTTAAAGAAAATAGGGAAATCAGGAACAAGTATAAGCTTTTTTTCTTGCCAGTTGGATGGCCTGGGACAGCTTTATTAAACTTTCTGTGACCTGATGTATCCTCGCCACCATTTACCTAACTCACAGAGATGTTGTCGGCATTTAATCTGAGAGTGCAACATCTGGCACAGATTCAACACAGTGAACACCCTATACATGAAACTGACTGTGGTTATTATAATGATATCACTTTTATGGTTGTATTAACCATTGTTACTATGATTTTTATTAATATAATTAATTTAGGCTGTGGCCATGGCAGGGAGCAGCAACTTGGGCATGCTAGTGGGCCACATGAGAGAGTGAGGGCTCAGCTTTCCTAGACCTCGTGTTCGTACACAAGGAGATATCCTAACATTGCCTCCAACCCAGTGTCTAATGGGCCTGGACATCCATTGCCTTAGGGTCCAACAGTGCTGAAACCCAACAAAGCTGGTGCTGAGCTGACAGCAGGATGAATTGCCTCCGGCACAGCAGGCGCTAATGGAGAGCACTGGTAGGCTGAGAGGAGGGGCGGGAAGGGCGAGGATGTATTAATGATGAGCCTCCTGCAAGAAGGGGAGAGATCAGGGAGAGATGAGCTGAACTGCTGATTGTGCACAGGGAGGCCAGCTGCGAGAGGTTAATGGAACATTAGGAAAAGAGAGAAATCCAAAGACAGCAGGCTGCTACCTGGGATGGTAGCTTTGAGTCATCAGATTCCAAACCACCACACAACAGACAGCCACCACTGGAGGTGGTGTTATGACCTCAGCCCTGCAGGGTTTGCTGAGAGGGCAGTTAACACAGGCGTGAGGGGACCAGACTCCAAGAGACAATGTGCCAATTCATCAGGTGCTGTGATGCTTCCTCTCTTTCCCTTTCCTGAGTGACAGGCACTCCACGGCATGGAAGGCAGTCTAGAAGACTTGCATTAAAGGAAGGGTTTTCAGGTGTTCTGTTCAGTCTCATCGCATCTCCCCTCCCAAGACCTAAAATTGTCAATGTTGATCCAGAAGGAAAATGAGGAAGATTCTCTGGTCCCTGAAATGGGTTTATCATAGGCTTTTCAGTAATTTAAAGAAGCAATTCTCAAACTTTTGCTTGCCCCTCTGCAACCGACTTATAGAGATGGCTCTACCCCAAGCATGGCAACCTTCATCAGATAGAGTAAATGGAACTTTGCTGCTTGTTGATTTGTCAGCATCCACTTCTTCCTCCCCATGAGACCATAAGTGCCTTTTGAAGAAGTATTTCATTGCTACTGGATCTAGTTCAGAAAGACCATATCCGGTTATGGCCGTCACTTGGGTGAGGACCAGTGTATGATCCAAGGTAGGCTATTTCAGGTGACTGCTTTCTGGAAATTAAAACTGAATTAGAGAGGCACGAATACTCATAATTTGAGATTTCATTGTGTCCCAGTGGAGACCAGACTATACCTACGAATAAACCACTGTTGTACTTTTTGCTTCATTGTCTTTTTAGCTGCCTCAGTTCCTACCAGTTTTAAAGCCTAGTTCTCCAGTCTCTCAGGAAATTGTGGGTTGCCAGTATTCTTCCAAGGATATTTTGGCCTGCAACCAAAGAAACCTAGGATAACGAGTAATTCTCAAGACACTAGATACAATTCCACATGCCTTTCTACTCTAAAAAAAAAAGTATTTAAATTCGAGTGAGTGAGAAACAGTATCAGGATACAGCTTTGACTCTATTGTTATTCTTTTTGAGAAGTAAGACTTTCCTAAGCTTCATTACTTGATTATCAGGACAAAAATAGATTTTTATAAAACAGCTCACAATTGATTACAATAAATCTGTGGTAGACTGATTTCAAAGTAGGTTTCAATAATTCCACCCTTGTATAAACATGACTTTGCAATTTGGCTTTGGCACACTTCTCGTCAAGAGAAAGGATTTCTTTCTCCAAACTTTGAATCTCTGCTTAGTCATGTGACATGTTGGCCAATGAAGTATTAGCAAATGTTCCATAAACAGAGGTTTGAAAGATCTTTGTGTATTGGGGCTTAACCTCTTTTGTTTGTAGTGGGAAACTTCAGACCAAGATGGCAATGAGCCTGACCTAGCCAGCTGGAAATTAAGAGAACAGAGATGCCCTAGACAGCTTGACAAAGACCAGGCACATGGGTGTGGTCATTGTAGATTGACAGGTTGAAACTGAGTCAGCAAATAAATACAGCCTCATAAATAACCCTAGGTGAAACCAGCCAAAAAACCACCTGGCTGAACACAGCCCAAACTGCTAACCCAGAGAATCCTAAGCGAATATAATAGCTGTTGTTTCATTTTTCACTTCTGGGGTGGTTTTCCTTTTTCTTTTCTTTTTTTTTTTTTAAAGATTTTTATTTATTTATTTGACAGAGAGAGACACAGTGAGAGAGGGAACACAAGCAGTGGGAGTGGGAGAGGGAGAAGCAGGCTTCCCATGGAGCAGGGAGCCTGATGCGGGGCTCAATCCCAGGACCCTGGGATCATGACCTGAGCCAAAGGCAGATGCTTAATGACTGAGCCATCCAGGCGCCCCATGGGGTGGTTTTTCATGTAGCAATAAATAATTGATACAGAAATTAGTACCAAAACTTTCATTGGCTTTGAGACTGGTTGGCAAGAAGAGGCTGGGGGTGGAAAATTTTGCACTATTAACAAAGGGTGGAAAATTTTCAAATTGCTGTTGGAAAATGCAAAGCTAGCAATCCATCATCTGTGCCTATGAACCAATTGGTTAAACTGTTGCCTATGGTAATCTTGGATCTGCCTGTGGAAGACAGTTTGCAAATATGGATCCCATCAGTTCCACCCATCTCTTATACCCATGGTCCTCTTTACATCAAAAATGGGAGTCTAACTCCTTTCCCTTAGAATTTTCTAGCTCTGTGTGTTAAGCTCTAGGAAGAGAGAAACAAGCTAAAGAAAGTACTATTCAATTTACAAGCAGAGATTAGAGAGAAAGTTAGGAGCCAGGACTTGTTGGGTTGGAAAATTAAACTGTTCACAAATCTATTCTCCCTAAGTAGAAAAAGGTTCTAAGAGTAAGACGTCATCTGAAGACTAAAGACTAAAGCAGTGCTATGACTATGAAATCTTTTCGGGATGAACACACTTGATTCAGGTAAATATTACCATTCCCAGTTTGGAGATGATGAAAGCCAGATTCTGAAAAACAAAATCTGTGGTTTTCAAACTTTGTTCCTCAGAGCTTTTCTTTCCTGGGCCCAGTGGGATACAGAGTGGTGAGTTAGGCAGGATAAAAAGAAAGAACAAATGGGCTGATATCTGGGTCCTTCCCCCTGCTCTGAGGAGAAAATTCTACCATTGTCTATCATAAATATTTGATTTTCCATGTAAGATTTTGATTGAAAAGTGCTTTTCAAAGGCAACAAGAATCATGGAAAACCTTAAGTCAGGAATAGAATGAGGATTTGAACCTTGGTCTCTTAGATTCCAAAGGACATACCCTTTGTTTCATGTCTTGCCGCTTAAAGTCCTGGGGGTGAGTGGCAGGTCTTGAAAATACAGTTTTCCCTATAGGTTGTATGAGGTTTATACACTGTGTTTCTATTTCTAAAGCCAGAAACTGAGACATATTTTCTAACATTTGATGTAATAATAGTACAGAACATTCAAAATCTGTAGTGTCCTGAAGAAATTAAGGTGTATAGTTGCCATATTATCTGACTCCTTAGGAAATACTAATAAAAGATCATATGATCTAAGCAGAACTGTTCAGGAGAGATTTCAGAACACCTTAAATCAGTTCATTGATTGATTAATTAATAAGCTAATTAATCTGTTAAAATTAAGCACCTCTGCTACCAACTGGAGAAAGGGAGTAAAACAAACAACCAAACCTGGTCTTTGGCTTTCAGGAACTCACAGTTTAGAAGGGGAAGCAGAGCAAGTTCATACCCACTCAGAAGGACGTCTGAAAAGAAAAGCCTTGAACAGAAAAAAGGGCAAAGCCCATACTTCTCTGAATCACAGTATCTCTCAACTAACTGGGGTTCCTAATTTTAGAAATTATAAGGTAAGTAATGTTATATAAATTCCATTTTTCTTATGACAAAAAAGAGAGGTCTCTTTTCTCAACTCTAGAGGAAGGAAATTATACATTTATGAATCGATGAGGTCTCAAATGATTATTATTGCTATTACTATTTTCAAATATGAGAGAGACCATGGACACTTCTTCTTCCCCAAGTATCCTAACTCATGATTCAGTCATTGTTTTCATTTGGTAAAATATATAACCCAATGTGAAGGTGCCAGAGCCATATCATATGAGACCAAATATGTGAAACAACCAGAGGGAATTCCTGAACATAAGTGTTCAATGAATGTTAGCTTCTCTTTCTTTTGTCCTTTCAGCCTTTCAGGTCACTTCTAGCCTTAAAAGTCATAGCAAATGAGTATTTCAAAATGAGTACCTTATTGTTAGCACAGTTTGATAGTTTTCCAGAAAGATGGCCACAGAGGGCATTCTGTCTGTTGCTGTGGTTGTGAATGCATCCAGGGCACCTGGGGTTGGCTGGTGGCAAGACAAGAGTGTAGGATGCTGGACAAGTTGTTGGAATGTTACCCACAGAAGTACGCCACCGCATTCACAATCATAGGGGTGAGCATCATTGTTTCAAAGAGGAGCAGCTGATGGATTTCATCATTTGTAAAAGAATGTGGCTGTCATGACCGTCATATAGATGGTCTGGAGTGGGGAGTGGAATAGGCAGCCATCTTTACAGGTGTATAGATCTCTATAGAGAAGTAGATGATAAATATGCAACTGCTCAATTTTGTTTCTTAGAACTGGTTTCTTCTTAGTCATACTGAGGAAATTGATTATGTGATTTCTTGTAGGAAACGCTTTAATGGAATGCATTCCATCAGACATCAATTATCGATGATGACAGATTGGCAAACATTGATGGATAGTTATTATATGCACTGTTCCATGAACTCTCTCTCTCCATACTCATTTAATTTATATAATTACATACTCATAATCCCTGTTTTGTGATTAGAAAACCAGATTTTAGAAAGATAAATAATTTGATTAAGATCACACAGTGAGAAAGGGCTTTAAATCCAGGATGCCTGGCAATATTGTTTATTGATGTGGTCTTTAGGCAAATCATTTTTAATTTATATTTATCATCCTCAAAGGAAAACAAAAAAAAATCTCTTTTATCCTTTCTCATTTATGTTGGTAACATCTGTGGCAAAAGTTCTCATTTATCTTGAAATCGTCATGTGAGAGGAAGCAGTTACAGTATATGACATTATAATGTGGTTTGGGAAACTCATTCTATGAAAGAAAGCACAAAAGGTGAATTTGCACTACAATCTGCTGACTAGCAGTTAAATAAATATATAAAATGGGGCTTAAAATATGAGCCTAAAGTCAAATACCTTATGTTGCAAACAAACTTGTCACATCAGTGAAAACGCCCAGCTGTTCTCCCTTTTTCACTCCTGACATGACCCGTCTGTTCCTTCTAGCCAGGGGTTGTACATCTTGCTGTCTGAGGGAGTGTTTCTTCAAGACCCTGAGGTAGCATAAACCAAAGTCTGGCCAGTGATTAAAGAGCTATTTTGACCTTTAGAAAATATTTTTATGTTTTTTCTCTCCATTCTCTTACCCCTCATCTCCCACCCCCGACTCCATATTCAGCTATTTCCTTTAACCCTGGTTGAGTGGACAAAATATATTTAACAACAGCTAAAACAATATTTAGGGTTTACTTCTGTTTTAGGTACTTTCTATATGTTAACCCATTTAATTCTCACAAAAACTTATGAGGTACGTTATATTGGTCTCGTATCTTTTTACAGATGACAAAACTGATATAAAAAAAAGGTTAAGCTTACAGCAATGAGAAGACAATGAGCAGGGATTTGAGCGCAGGTGGCGAGACTCCAGCTTCCATATTCCCAAACACTCTGCAATACTGCTCCGTGGAACAGCAAATCTCTCATCTAGGTAGGAAAAGTTACCTACTGAGTCAAAATTTTAAAGTTTGTAAAAAGATGTGGGGCTCCTGGGTGGCTCAGTCGTTAAGCGTCTGCCTTCGGCTCAGGTCATGATCTCAGGGTCCTGGGATCGAGCCCCGCATCAGGCTCCCTGCTCGGCGGGGAGTCTGCTTCTCCCTCTCCCACTCCCCCTGCCTGTGTTCCCTCTCTCGCTTTCTCTCTCTCTGTCAAATAAATAAATAAAATCTTTAAAAAAAAAAAAAAAAAGCTTGTAAAAAGATGAACATTGTTCTAATGATATGGCCATGGATTCACATGAATTTTTTCTATATGCAAAAAAAAATGATTTGGGAAGATATCTTGTGCTTGTTTTTTGGTGCAGAGAAAGAGTTTTATTTGAATCTAAATTTTATTGTACTGATACCATTTCCTTCCTTGTGAAACGTGATTCTCCGATCAGTTAGCTGCCCTGTGCCAAGTTCAGCAACCCCAACATTCAAATTCCTCTGTACGTCTTGACTTCAAATATTCTGTCCAGTTATACCGAAACTGCACTCATGTTGGACATTCCAGTGTCTAGTTCATAAAGCAGGTTTGCAACATTCATACTCCCCATAATTTTGAATCTTTATTACAGTGGTTCAGTTTTTCTTTTAGAAGAAGAAATCATTATTTAAGCCAGAACTTACATGTATGACATGCATTTCATTTGTAATAAATTACTTTATTGCAGGCAAAAATTAAAATTATGGTTACTACATCATCAGGAAATGTATTCTATCCAGTCAGCCTTGGGCAGCAAGTCTGTGTCACATTCTGGAGTCATGATAGATACTCAGTAATATTTGTTTATTAATTGACTAATTAAGTTATAATGAGATAGCATCTGATTGTGCAGGACAATAACATATACATCCATTGCCTGTCTCACAAATGGTGAGACAAAGCATATTCCCACCTTATCACTCAGAGATAGGGCTCAAGTAATCAGGCGTGTTCAGGTGCTTATACACCTGAGAATTAACTATATAGGTAACATATGGCATTGGATTCATGGGGTTATTGAGTTGCCTCTCATCAAACCCCCTGTGCCTGGGGAGGGAGGAAAAAAGCCAAGAATGAAGAACATAAGGGAGAGGGTAGAAACATTTTAGGAAAGAGTCCTCCCTCCCTATTTCCTCTGACTATGGAACATTTTTCCTTCTTTCCTTCTACTTTGAAAATTTGAAAATAAGGCAAAAGTGGGAAGGAAAGAATGACCTCAAAAGCTCTTCTTTTGCTTTTTAAACTTTCTAGCCATTTTTGCTTGGTTTGTTTTACTTTGTTTAGTCAGACTCATTTTTCTAGGACTGTTTTTGTCATTCCCTTTCTTTAGATTTCATAAATATTAAGTTCTTATCTTATATATAAGATAGAAAAAAAATATACTGCCTTTCATTACCAGGAATTAATTTCAGTTTAGCTTTTCTGCCCTTTGTAGGATGAACAGGGATCTGATAAGATGGATAAAAGGAAAGGCTAATTTAGGGTGGAGATGGGGAAAGGGAGAGAGAATATTTGAAGCATAACAGGATGATGAGGGACAGCCCAGTCTTATTCCTCTAGAAAGACACTTGGCATTTTTCTGAACATGAAAATAAGTGACTACCTCATTTATTCCCTTTCAAATAACGAGTAAAATTAATTACACAGAATTTGAAAATTAAATAAATGGCAAAATCAGAAATTATTCTCTGTTTTGGATAGAATTTTGTGTTTACTCTTTGAGTCAACTAACAATATCTAAACAAGACATTTGTTTCCTTTTTTAAGATTTTATTTACTCATTTGAGAGAGACAGAGAAAGCGAGAGAGCATAAACCAAGAGGAGAGGCAGAGGGAGAGGGAGAAGCAGACTCCACACTGATCAGGGAGCCAGTCTCTGGGCTCCATCCCAGGACCCTGAGATCATGACCTGAAGGCAGGCATTTAACTGACTGAACCACCCAGGCACCCAGAAATTTGTTTCCTTTTTAATAGTTCAATTTTTTTAGTTCCTCGGTTTTTTTGTCCTGATCTTTTCATATTCAGATGTTTGAATCATTTCACAAGGAATAGTCAATTAAAGAGGACTTTACCAAAACCACAATAAACAGTTTAATCAATTTTATAATTGTCTCATTTTTCCATTATGTCTATTCACAAAATAGATTGCCTACATACTGCCCATAATTTTGGTAGCTTTCTTTCATGAAAAAATGGGGGGGAACCACAGTCTGAATTATGTGATTTTGTATTTTTAAACTATAATATATAATATAGGTCTGCTAGTATTGCAAAAGGGCATATGGGAAAAGTGAGGAGCAGTTACATTTTCCTGTGTCATGCGGTCAACAGACAGCTCAGCTCAGGAGTCAGACTGCCTGGGTCCCCATCTGGGCTTTAATATTTACTAGTGAAGAAAACATGAGCAAGTATCATCAATTCTCTGTGCCTGCCCTGGGTCACCTCTATATGTATTATAATAGCTTATTATATATTTACTATATTCATTTATTATAATAAAAATACCTATCCAATTAGGGTGGTTGTAAATTGAGGACCATGCTTCCTGGCATACGGAAGCACTCAAGAAAAGTTAGCTATTATTCTTTTGCATCTGGTTATAATTAATAGTGATTAGATTTTATAAACAGGGGTATGGATTATGTCAAAGACTAGATGCAACTCGTAATAGGTGGCTTATTCAGATAGCGGTTTGGTTTTTGTTTTTTTGTTTTTGAATAATGATTCAAAAAAAGTCCATCTTGTTAAATATCAGTGAATGAAGCTGGCACTTTACTGGGTGACCTGAGGCAGCAACAAGAATTTATACTTGGTTGGGACCTCATGATGATTTTATGGCCCAGATGAAGAATGGAAGAATTCAGCACTAGTAGAGTCTGCTCTGGAATCACTGTTTTCTGATTGAGGATTTTTTTCACAGTGTTTTGCAATAAGCAAAGGGAGCCCTATGCCTTTTTGAATAGTTAGCATTCTCTTAGCTCTGGAAAAGAAAGTTTAAGCTGAATAAAAAAAGTTAAGGTGATTGGGTATGGATCTGAAAGCAAAACTTTCTGATTAAACAAAAAGAAGTTATTCATGCTGTTTTCATATTTTCAGGTCTAACTGGCCAACCCTCTGATCAACCCACCCACCGTCTTTGAAACCAGTTGTTCTCACTAGCATCTGCCTCCAATTAATAGCCTTCTTGTGCTATGGTGGGCAGCTGGGGGCCCCGGTGGCCTTAAGCATTGCACAACTCAACTATGGAGTCACCCACTGAATAATCTTCATGGCACTCAGTAAGCAGACTAGGTGGTTTCATTTACATTATATCTAATCCTCATCCCAAATTTTACTATATGCATTTTGTAGATGGAGAAATTTTTGCAATCTAAGATTAAATACACCACCACGTACAGCCAATTAGAATGGATGGTCTTCAGAGTTGCAAATAGCAATTTTCTTGGTTCCAAGGTCCATTCATGACAACAGCAGTGTCTCTGGGTATCAGAAGGAGAATGGAAGCGTGTAATTAGAGAGAGAAAGAGTTACCTGGCCATTTGGCGATCATGGACCACCTATGCTCAGCCACAAGTTTTCATTTCACAGCACTTTACTACTTCATTTCCAACAGATCATGAACACAGCAATGTTTTCCAGCAATATTATGGCAAACAAGAGCATGTGTATTTTACTGATATCTATTGGGATTCAGAGTCCTGGTGGCTCCATATACTAAAATTTCCTAAAGCCCGGCCTCCACAATCAATACTTTGTTGCAAGAATTGCCATGAGAAATTTTGAACTGCCTCGCAGTGCTTAGGATCTCAGTTTCAGGGTGTTCATTCTTTTTTTGGCAGCCGTCCATATTTTAAAAATAAATAGTTATGTCGCTAAAAGCCCAGGGTGTGCAATTGCAAACATGCACACATATGTGCATTTTTTGCTGTTGTTGTTGTTGTTGCAAATATATGTAAAGCCTGTCTTGGTGATGACTGATATATAAAGTAGTTGGTACTCAAATATGATTTTTCATACTTCTCTGAATGTTGAAAATTGAGGTGTTTGGAATCCAAAAGCATAATGATTATAACTAGACCACGAGAATCTTTGGAATATTTATTTCTCTCTTTAGCAATTCATACAGCGTCTCTCAGCTTGGTCTGACGTTATACTGGCTACCACACTTGGAGCTTACCCTCTCTATGTGAGGCTAGTGTATAATGTTATTGCACCTATGGGCACAGGAGAGCAGCATGATGCCATAAATTCACAACAGCGTCATTAGGAGAGACCAGTATTTTCAGCAGACTCTCTGATGTAGAGAAGATGCAGTATTACTCTCTGTCATGGCTCTGGTGTCACAATACCTGAAGTGGGAAGTGACATAACCTACGCATGGTTATGCTACTATAAAAAGTAGATTATTGGGGCACCTGGGTGGCTTAGTCAGTTAAGTGTCTGACTATTAATTTTGGCTCAGGTCATAATCTCAGGGTCCTGGGATTGAACCCCCAGTCCTCGGGCTCCGTGCTCAGTGGGGAGTCTGCTTGAAGCACACTCTCTTTCTCTCTTTCCCAAATGAATAAATAAATCTTTTTTTTAAAAAAAAAGATTATTTGCAGCTGAACCCAAGAAGGCTTTTGAGAATCATTAGGTGTGTTTCCTATTTTGTAAGAGAAGATGTTACATTTCTAATGTGTATATTAGATTCATTTTTCCATAAGAGCCATTAGGATTTTAGGGGTTGCTAGACCAGGTATGCATTTGCCTGATGACATACACTATTGTTAAGTTCTCTCTCCAGGTTAAGTAACAGAAAACCCAATCCAAATCAGCAACAGTAAGTGGAATTTATTGGTTCACAAAACTGAAATAGTTTAGAAATAGGGCTGGTCCCTACTAAGGCTTGTAGCACAGCTTATTATCATCTTCACCCAGTCTTGGCAGGGTCCATTTCATCTTCAGGCTCCAGAATGTTTTCCACACCTACCCATGTAGCGCCAAGGGAAGAGAGAGGAGAGCTCCAGCAGGCTTCTGCTCAAATGTTTAGATTCAGTCTCTTTCATTGGCCCAAAATGGATTGTTCATCTATTCCTGAACCAATTACTGTAACTGGAGGAAATAGAACCTAAGGATTAGCTTAAGTCAATCAGCCCCTTCCTGAAGTGAGCAGTGGGGTCAGTCCCCCCAAACTGTAAGGCTCACACAATGGTGGATAAGTAACTTACCAAAAAGAAATCAGAGTGCTGCTGGCCGAAAGAGGGGAAATAGAAGCTATGGAGGCAGGGATAAATGCCTATTACAGATGTAATCTCAGGTTTCCTATGAGAAGATGAAGTGTTCACCAGAAGTGAAGCATAGATAGCATCCCTTTGGAGCTACCCTGCAGATCTTGAGACTGAAGACTCAGCATCCGAAGGTCAAAGAATCCAAGGTCCAGATCTAAGGAGAAAGGATTTCAATGTTTTCTGCCTGGCAGAGCACCTGAGCAATATCAAAGGGCTTTGAAGATGGGAACTATCGTCTTATTTTTATCATGAATCCATGACAAGTTTCTGTTTTTCTGGAAAAGGGTTCTTTTGAGCAGAGGGCAGTGAAGCTCTGATTATTTTACTTCCTGTTGTCTCCTGACCACCCATTTTGGCTTTCTTCAGAGACTGAGACTTGCAGGCAAACTAAGGAAATGGAAACGCTTCCCATGCATTATTCTAAATGAAGGATGAACCTAGAATCTGAGTATGGTGAGTATGCCATTGGTAAACTGAATATCATCAGAACAAATATTAGGACATTGGAGCAAGGTTGTAAGTAGAAAGACCCAGGCTTTGAGGTTAGACAGACTTGAATTCTGATGTTCGTTTCATGCATAAGTAAGGCATGACTTTCCTCAGGCTCAATTTCCCAATTTGTAAATGGGAATCATATTACATGCATCATGGAGGTGGAGCATTAAATGTGATCTCTATATAAATATATATGGATTGGGGCAATATCCATTGGATAAGAAATGAGCAGTACTCATTTCTTAATCTTCCTTTGTCCTTCTCAGTTCCTAGGAAATGTTTTGACAGCGTCCTCATTTACCACCTCTGACTTAATGAATAACAGTAAAAATCATGCCTAATATGTGTTGGATGCAGTCAATACAGTCGTTCAGAATACAAACTATGAAGCTAGACAGCCTGAGTTTAAATGTAAACTCTCTTCTTGACTCTTTTGGCGACACTGGGCGAGTTGCTTAACTTCTCTGGGCCTCAGTTTTTTCATCTATAAAATGGTGATAAAAAATCTGACATTTATTGAAAGCTGACTCTATGTCAGGCATTCCTCTAAACCTTACTATCTGTGAACTCAGCCATCTTCATGATAACCGCATGAAGTGGTGGCATTACCATGACTATTTTACAGATGAGGAAACTGAAGCACAGAAAGTTTAAGTAACTCACCCAAGTGATGGATCTGGGATAAGAATTCAGTCAGGGAGGGGCGCCTGGGTGGCTCAGTAGGTTAAGCATCTGACTCTTAATTTTATCTCAGGTGGTGATCTCAGGGTGGTGAGATAGAGCTCCCCCCAGACTCTGTGGGAAGGCTCCATCAGAAGACTCCATGGTGGGTGGGGGCTCCATCAAGAGGCTCCCGCTGTGTGTGGAGACTGCTTCAGATTCTCTCTTCCTCCCCCTCTGCCCCTCCCCAGTGCTCATACCTGCGAGCTCTCTAAGTAGAAAAAAAAAATTCAGTCAGGGAGGCAGGGAGGCTCTGAAGTCACTATATTAACCACTAATTCTATTATTCTATAGCTTCACTTGAAAACCCTTCTCATATGTTATCTCCTTGAATTCACCCAACAGGAAGACAACCTAAGACCTTGCTTCTATAGTACTTCTCATTTTAGAGAAGGGCTGAAATAAACAGGTCACCTGCACCAAGCTGCTCTGGGTTGCACCTGGCTTTGAAATCTATATGCTTAAAATTTAAGGCACAGAGTCTCTATTTTAATGATAGCCAGAGACTAAGAATTTTGCACAAATACACAGTCCCCTGGTCTAATTGGAGCATTTGGTGTTCAGCAGAATTCTCTCCTCTCCCATGCAACTCCCCTAACATGCCTTGTTATCTTCATATGCATTTGGGGCTTTCATTACTGGATTCTCCCTTCATGCCCCACATCTCACTTTTCGCTGGCCCCTGGTCTCAGACGGCTGTTTGCACAGCCTGTTTGGAGTGATTGGCAAGGGTGGTTTATCACTGGCAACTCCCAAAGTTATCCTATGTCAAGACTTGCCTGACAACAAGAAGTTTTAAGTGGTTGCAAGGAGAAAATATACATAGTTGTTTTTTCTTTTTAACTTATCCAGGAACTATACCTTTTGTAGTGACCCACTTAGATTTTTTATAATTTTTTTCACTGCCTTTAAAATTAATATATATACATCATGGAATGTTGAAGCATACAGAAAACTTCGTGGAAGGTATTCAAGAGTATTTATGGATCTTAGCACCTAAAGATAGCTGGGGCTAACATTTAGTATTGGTTATTGTTTGTTCAGCCTCTTTGATAAATATGTATTCATGTGTGATGTATATAAAGTAGTGTATTCTACTATAAATTCTTCCTTCCCCATCCTGAAATGAGAAAGTATGGCTCTAAAGTCATATCCTTAACAATGAAGTCTATCATTCTGTATCTCTCAACTTCTAAATTCTTTCCATGTATTATCTCATGTAAACCACTCAAAAGTAAACAACGTTAATCATTGCTTCTATTAGTACTTCTAAAAACCTCTCAGGTTTTTGTTTTGTTTTATTTTAAGACATTTTATTTTACATTTAGCTCCTTTATAATGTATAATGGATTCACAGTGTATGTGGTAAGAGAGGTGAATCTCAATTTTTGTTTTCTTTTGTTCTGCTGGTAGTTAATCAATTCTCCCCAAAGTTGTTACTGAAAAAGCTTTTCTTTCTCATGAGATTAAAGTGTCAATTTTACCTTCACTAAGATTTTATGATCTTTGTATGTTCTTTCTTTTGTCTACTTGTTTGTTCCTGAGAAATATCACAAGTTTAAATTACAGTAGAATATACATATATAGTTATTAAATACAAATATGTCTGTTAGTGACTTTAGAATTATTAGTTACCTCACATTAGTCTTTTTTTTAAAAAAAATTAGTAATTATTTCCTTTTATTATTTTACATGTTCTTTAAGACAACTTTGCCAGATATTTTTAAAATTACATGGTATTTTGATTTCAGTTGGTATCATTCTATAAGTTCATTAATAGGTAATGGAACATCAATTCTTTTTTTAAAGATTTTATTTATTTATTTGTCAGAGAGTGAGAGAAAGCACAAGCTGCAGGCAGAGGGAGAAGCAGGCTCCCTGCTGAGCAAGGAGCCCAATGTGGGACTTGATCCCAGGACCCTGGGATCATGACTTGCGCTGAAGGCAGATGCTTAACTGACTGAGCCACTGAGGAGTCCCAAATGTCAATTAATTCTATAAGAGGTAACTAAAATATTAAGGCTGCTATAGAGAAAGTAGTTAAGTTTTTCCCATAATTTGTTTAAATTGAAAGTTTTATCTTTCAATAAAATGTGTTTTAATATGTACACTGTTTGTTGTCTATGCTGTTGATGGTGAGAATCTCTGTCTAATTCCTGACTTTAAGGAAATAACACTTGGGTTCTTCTTCTTTATGTGTGCTATTGGTTCCTTGAGTGAGAATGTCTGTTTTACTCTTTTTACTCTACTTTTCATTTATAAGCAATAGCTATTTAATTATGTCAAAGGATTTCATGTGTGCGAAATACATTTAATTCTAACATATTTATTTTATGTAAATTTTGATATTAATTTCTGTGTTTGTTATATTGTAGATCCCTTATACTTGTTGAGACTTCTATGGGGAGGTTTTGCATATGGTCCATTTGTCAAAATTAAATTGGTTGTAGGGTAAATTGTCAATACATAGTAATAAGAGTAGTAATGATAGTAATAATTAAAATATATTGCACTCCTATGTATCTGTGCTAAACTTTTTTTTCTGCATTATATCACTTAATACCACAATAACCCAGAAATCTATTTATTAGTTTCCATGTTGTACACATGAGGCTACCAAGTATTCCAGAGACAGACTAATCTGACCAAGGTGCTTCTACTGAAATTTATTCTTATTAAATTGAAAGCTGGGATTTAAATGTATTTTTTGTCTACTTCTAAAGCTTAAATCTTTTAGCTAATATGTTGTTGATTCAAGCTTTGTGTCATTTTAATAATATTCCTTGATCCAATAGAAAAGTTTCCCAGGACCTTGCAATAACTTTCTGTATGTGAAACTCTTTTTTCTTTACCTATGTTGATACTATATTACTAGGTAAGTAATGATTTATGAGTTTATATCTTAATTTATTTCCATTTAATGCTTTTATTTCTTTCTGAAAGTTCACATTATATGAATTTAATATTTGCTTTTCTTTTTAAAATCTGTCAAAAATTTCACTTGTTAAACTTTCTGTCTCATTTTGTTTTAGACTTATAGATAACATTTATATGACTTATGTTTTACTAACTGAAGAGTATTTGTGTTTAAAATTTTTTAAAAGTATTAAAAAATCAATCTATGATTCTATCATAGGTGGTAAAGTTACACTTACATATTTTATATTTATGTAATTTTTTTCCAAGTTTGACCTCATAGCCTGATTATTTTTGTCTCTTATAGTTTTACATCCTGCTTAGAAATTTTACTAGTAATTATATTTGCTTTTTAAAATCATACCTAATCATATATTACCTTATATTTTTATATTAGAAGTAATAATTATGGCACATCCTTATTATATATGGGAGATTTAGTGTGCTAGTATCCCTTCTTCCTACCATGTCCTGAAGTGTAGTCATATATTTCAGAATTAAAGCCCCAAATGAGGAAGTTTTATTTTGTTTTTTTTTTCCTTTTGGCATGCTTTCTTGCAAAAAAAAATTGGTTTTTGTATGTATCTAGAATTTGTGTTTGCCTGATACAACATTATCACAGTCCTTTGGTGCCTCACTACTTAACTCAGAAGTTCTTACTTCATCTCTGATTGACTTAAGTAGCTCTTTGAATGAATGTTTCCTGAAGTGCAGATAAGCAGTAAGTTTCTGGGCTCTTGTACAATTGAGAATGTCTTTACAAAGGGACCTCCACTCTGGATAGAATCTGCGTTGAAGCCTGTGTCTCTTAAAACCATGTGTTCTTCACCCCCACTGGAGTTATCAGTTGTCCTGTGGAGGAGAACTATGTTACCAGCTTGATTTGTTGTTTTGTTAATGAAATTGTCTCTCTTCTGTAATACTTAGAGAATGTTTTATTCAACATTTATCTGACAGGAGACGACTCACTGGGTCATCTGATCCAATTTAATAAGGTGAGTGTGGATGCTTTAACCTACTCAGAACTCATTAATTTCATATCACTTACCATAAAATTTACTAAATCTTACCATAAAACAAACTGTAAAGAAGTATGTTAGAAAAAAAAATGTCAGGGCTGGAAAGCAAAGGAACAAAAATAAGGCACATACATCCAGTAAACAGCCATAACTAAAGATTAAAAAAAAAAGAACTGCATAAAAAAAGCAGGTTCACCTCTTAGGAAGTTAAGGGTGTGAATGTCCTAAAAGCACAAAGTGAGGGAAGAAAGCAGACTACTAGAGGAATTTGCACTATTTAAGAAAAAGATATAGCAAACCCAAATGTTGCTCAGTGTGTGGACCATTCAAAAGTTGAAAACCGACGGTGTCTGAGGAGCATAAGCAGAAATGTTGGTCCTCAGGAAGCCTCTCATTGTCAAAACATCAACAGCATCTTGGGAGCTCCCTAAGAACCATTTCTTAGACTTTAGCAATTACATAGCAAAAGGCAAAAGCTACTGACACAGGATAAAATGGCTACTCACAGGAGAACCTGTGGATGGTTTTACCAGGTAGAAGCCCCTTCAGTTCACCATGAAGGTGCCAGAGATATGAAAATTGAATTGAACCAAGAGATTTTTAATATTCTGGATGAAAATAAATAATAACTTAATAAGTGGCAGCCACTTTTGGAAATATTGAGGGTTCATAAAGTACAATTATCTGGAAGGTCATTCTACATGAAGAGATACTATATACAGCCGCATCTCCCCCCCAGACACATAGGAAATAAGTGGGAATAACCTACTGATGGAAGAGTCTCTCCAACTGAGAATAAACTCCCAGTGGTGGTCTCCAGAGAGACCTACAATGATTGGCATTGTCCTATGAGAAAGGGTTTCCCTGTCTACCACCTCTCAGGCAAATAGACTTTGGCAACATTATATGCTGGATAGATTCCTGGATGAACTATTGCAGGTGTTGGGAATTGACTTTTTCTTTTCTTCTGGGAGTTGTAGCAGTATTTTGATGATCTTGTCTGTCCTGGGATCATTTTGGACCCATAAGAGAGTTGACATGGAATTAAACTTCTACAATACTGAAGGATTATGATGTTATAGGCTAAATTGTGTTTCCCCCCAAATTAATATGTTGACATCCTAACCCCTAGTACCTCAGAATGTATGTACTTGAGATAAAGCCTTAAAGAGGTGATTAATTAAAATAAGTCATTAGGGTAGACCCTAATCCAATATGAGTGGAATTCTTATAAGAAAAGGAAATTTGGACATAGAGAGAGACATCAGATATGTGCACAGACAGAGGGACAACCATGAGAGAGCACAAGAAGGAAAAAGGCCTCAGAAGAAATCAGACCTGCCAACACCTTGATCTTGAACTTCCAGCCACCAGGATTGTGAGAAAATAAATTCTGTTGTTTAAATCACCCAGTCCAGTATTTTGTTATGACAGCCCTAGTAAACTAGTAGATATACCTATTCCAATGGAAGACAGTGACAGGACTGATGATGGCCAAACTTCAACTCTACCTGAGCATAAGGAAGCCATCTAGCTAAGAGAAAGCAGAATTTAAAAATTGGAATTTAATTTCATTGGACAGTTTAAAAATGTTGGATTATTTTTGTACTTTAATTTACAGAAACAAGAAATTTCCTTTGGACTTGAATTCACAACAGCAAAGAGACTTAATTTTGAATTTATTTATTCCCAGTAATTTGATTTGGGGAAGGAATTTAATTCCTACTTTGGGGCATCTCTGTGTTCTTGGCATTTTATAGTAAGAGTATCTTCTTTTGCCATTTAATCTTACTGTATAATTTCCAAAAGCCTTTGAGATGAATGTGGCTGGACTTAATTTGGGATAGGAAGTTAACAAGATATACATTTTCATCATTGAATTTAGTGTCAAAATTGTGGGTGATTTAATTAATATATATGGAATGATCCATTCCATAGCTTTCTGGAAGCAAAACTGTACTCCACCAATAGTCCTAGAAGGATAGCCAAAGGGAGGGTGATCAGATAGACACACACACACACACACACACACACACACACACACACACACACTGGAAATATAACAGGATGGACTTCTTAAGAATACTTTCAAATGGTTGGAAGGATTACTTTAGTAAGCCACTTATTTGGTGCAGGGTGGGGGAAGGGAGGTGTGGGCAATGGCAACATTCCAAGTTGTCTACTGAGAATGAAGACAGTTAAAACTTTCTTCTGAGACTAGATATGGTTAGCTGTAGGGTTTTTGATTGGTTAGTGAGTTTGCAACTTTGGAACCTAAGCTGAATTTCTCAGTATAATCAAAGAGAGTTTGAAAGCTATGAATAATGATCCTTCTTTGCCACCTTCTTTCCTTATTCTACACAGCTTTTATCTTTCTCTGTAAATAAATACTAAAAATATTAATGGAATATAATTTTAAGGGGATCCCGGGCTACTAGCCTGCCTGGGTACCCATATAGACTGGACCTTTGCTGACACTGAGACTGCAACAGACCACGAGACCTGGTAGAGATCTGGAGGTCTTTAGATATCAAAAGGCAATTTTTCCCTAAACATGTTATAATACCATGAAGTCTAAACATGACTCATGCAGACTATTCAATGCAAAGATAGGTAGCTAATGTTGACTGAGTTTGAATGCTGAGTGTAAGGATTTTTCCTTTTTATTAATTTCCAGGCAGGGGATCCAATGTAGCACAGAGTATGAGTCTCTGAGGGAAAATTACAGAGATGGAAAATGGGGTAAGTTATTTACATTCAAGAAACCCAAACCTTCTCTGACATACTAGAAAAGCTAAAAGTGCTAATGTTTGGTGATTTCCAGTCTTATCTAAAAGGTAGGTCCTTGCCTGTATGGAAGCAGTTTGTCTAGTAGAAGACCTATCTTGCTCATGTGGGATTTATGATGTCCAGCTCCCTTTAGGCCATATCTGAGGATGTCCATTCAGGATTATTGTACCAGAAGCAAATCTACCTTACACAGCCAGGTCTGGGTTCAAATAACTGCTTGTTGAGGCCCTGCTTTGTTAGTCTTCATATCAATACCATGAGATGAGCTAATCCAATACTCCATACTATAGATGAGAAACTTGTGTTTGAAGAAGCTAAAGAACATATCTAAATTCATACAGTTAAGAAAGGGCATAGCTTGCAAAAGGCAAAGGGGCTTGTTTGAGACAAGGGGCAAAACTTGTCTCAAGCTTAAATGTATCACTTAGAAGACACTGCTGAATCTTTTAGTAAAAGAATTTAGAAAAGTCATGTTTGCATTAAGTATCAGCTAATCTGGAGGGATAGTCCCAAAAAGGATTAAAAAAATAATGTTTATTAAATGAATGAATCAGAAACTTCATCATGTTTTAAAAAGAGGGAGAAGCCAGAGAGGTAAAGGAGAGATACTCAAGTAGGGCTATAGTCTTATTCTGCACTTGGGAAAGAGTGGCATTGATTCATGATTTATCTTGAGAAAGTCTTACTCAGTTAAAGTTTGAGGGCACAACCTTAAACTGCTCGCTCCAGAGGTATTTATTTAGCATATCCATTGAGCTTCTCTCTAGCTTTTCCTAAGAAAAGCTCAAGGTGCGTTCAAGGATCCTTTTTCTTTCTCTTAAAAAGTATGCCTCAAACATTATAATGAAGAGGAAAGATCAGGAGAATAGCACACTGAGGAACATAGGAAAGAGACAAAGGGGGGTTAGAAGAGGTCATTTTGATTGGCAATGATAAATTCCACTGAGATCATATATAACCTAACTTATCTGTTTTACATACAATCTAATATTGTAGCCACACATTAGTTGAGGATTTTAATTTCAGTTTGTACTGTAAGTATGCTATCTAATAATCCCCCCTTTTCTTTTTCCTTTGCTCTTTCCTTTCTTCTCTTTCTCTTCCTTAATTCTCACTCTCCAGGCCCAACCAATGTTATCTGTTGGAAGAGATGGGTTGTCTTCATTACCTATTTGATTTGAATATCTCAAAGTTAATCTCTTAACTTGGTGCCTGGACCTACACACTAAGGGTTATATCTTTAAAACCGGTAATCCATTTTCTAGCATTTTAAATGTTCTTCAGTTATTTATTGTAGTGGTGAATCTCAGATCCTTTTGTGAGAGCACATTTTAGCAAACAAAGACTAGTCACATGCCAGGCATCATCTCAAATTCTTGGACTGCTATGCACTGTGGGACAGAAGCAGCCAATAAGAGTGTTTGTCATTCCCAAAATCAGGACTCAGTTCCTTTCCTGAAAGACTGGTTTTGATATGTCTGGGATGGACGAATTCCATCTTGGCATCTCTAGGGATCTTGCTGTTCAAAGTTGATAAAACACATTTGCATTTTACAAACTTATACTCAACTTCTATAGCGCGTACAGAATGATACAATGAGAGCCTAATATTTCCTCCTATGACAGAGAATAAAAGGAGAGGTAGAGTGAGAACAAAAACAAGAGAGTGAGAGAAGAGGGAAGGATGGAAGGAAGGAAGGAAGGAAGGAAGAATGAGAGACTGAGACAGAGAGACAGAAAGACAGAGATGAGGGTGTACATTAGCAGAGGAGTGAATGAGTCAACCAAATGATCTGGTCTTTTTTTTCAAAAGGCTTTTGAATTCACACCTCGCAATCTGTGTTCCCTGCTTTGTAAAAAAAATATTCTGAAACACTCTTTCTGCTTATGTATCATTAAAAACACTGAATGGTCATACTGGCTGATCTCGGTTGCATATAATTCCTTAGAAAGTTCCTTCTGCTTTATTTCTTGTCTGTTTTCTGCTTTAAAGAAAGAATGTAAAACACTCAGTGTTTCTCCCTCCTTTTCTCTTCTGTATCTTAAAATGCTGGTTATATTACTGAGACAATAATGGGTTACAAGCTATTAAGGTTTGAAAAATGTCAAAATATAATCTTAAGAAGTAACCATAAATGATAGAAAATATCTTTCTGTAACATTGTTACTGCTCCAAGTGACACAAACTGGGATACTTTGCATTTAGATATCTTGTTGTCCTGACTCCATTTTTGTGCTATGTTCTTCTCAAATATAAACCAACAAATTGTTTTTGGAATAAGGTGCATCACAGATAGGGAAAAGAAAAGTATAATGAAAGAGAGACAGATATAGAGGAGGAGGAGAAGAAAAGAGGAGGAGAAAAGAAAGGCATGAAAAGCAAGAACTCAACTTTCCTATCTGGTCAGCGATTGTTGTTGCTGTCACCTATTTAGGAACAAGCACATTTTCTACTTTTACTAAGGCTAAAGTTCATGAATAGTCTCCCTGGGCCTCAATTGTCTCATTTTAAAAGCTATGGGTCAGACTAGACCATCTCAAGTCCTGAAATATTATTCAAATGAGCTTTGCGCCAGGTTTCTGCCATAATGGATTTTGTGTAGCAAGTATTCTTGTAGGGAAAGAATTGATAGTACATCAAATGGTACGGTCGAGCTTGACCACAAGATAAATTAAGCCTCTGGTTCAATGTTCCTATGGCTGTTTGAGTGTTGCTGTTATGTGTAAGATGTGCTAAAAGGCTCTAATGAGTCCAGTTTAAATACATTGCTATTGAAATGTCAATAGGCAAAATAGTATCAAGTTACTATTTATCATTTAGATTTAATTGTGTTGTTTCTATATAAACTTTGTTTTAAAAAAATAAATGCATTACTTTATTCTTCTGCCAATACCACCACTAAGTTGCTAAGCAATCTCTACACATGACAGTTAGTAAGTCCCCCAGGACATTACTCAAAAGCCATGAAGGATCATTGATGCCCTTGTCATGAGCAAGGCATCTCGCAGATGTTCAGCTGGCCTCAGTGGCAGTACTTACTGATAGCTTAGAATTTTTGCCATTTTCCTCTTGAGAAATGTGAATCTAGTAGGAAATATTTCCCATAACTCAGGGAAGTACACACATCGATTTAGCAACAGTTCTCTGTGACCCACAAAGAAATAATGATGGTGGATCTTAGCAAAGTGGCTGGCACATAATAGACACTTAGGGAATATATGTTGACAAGTGAACGAATGACCTTTTCACATCTGCCTTTCATTTTCTTGGAGTATACATAAACTTTTAAAAATAATAATAATAATGATATGTCCTGTCTTCTAAAGACTAAAAACCTGAAATCAGAACCTAGATCAATTCAATTAGGAATTAGTCTCAGGCTCTATTCAATATGATGTTGTCCAGTGTGGAAGTCACTGCTGGAGGAAACAGACGTCTTACTGTATCATTTGATAAGATTCTACTTTTTCAGAAGAAACTGCAGATTCATGAAAAAAGTTGAGCACTTTTGTTATTCTCCAGTGATGCCATCCATCACCATGGTTGGAATGGAACAGCTTTGCCAGAGCACATCATTAGCAGCCTCATCCAACTCTCGGTATCTTACGCCTCCACAGTTCTCAGCTGCTGTGCCCACCTGGCACCAAAAATGCAATTCAAGGAAAGAAACAGCAGAAGGGAAATAAAACAAGAACAAGAAATTGGGATTGAAGCTAGATGAGGTGGAATGAACACAGGGGATGGGAGAAATGGAATCTAAACTCTAATTTACCCATTGTCACAACCCATCTCTGAGAAAATGTTGTCCTCATCCCTTTCATCGTTTTCCTGCCTCTCCAAAGACTTCTGAGATGGAGGAAAATAGAGAAAAGGGAAGATGATGTGGGTGCTATAGAAATGCCAATTAGGCCAACTGTTAACTTGAAACGAAATTGAATTAGCATGAGGAAGAGACTTTGAAGAAGTGAAAGATCATCCTCCCCCAGAAGAGATCATTACAACAATCCTGCCACTTTCCCCCTTGCTGAGTGAGGGAATCTTTGGTTGGGAGATAGAAGTTCAGAATTTAAAGAGGAAGAGGAAATTCAGGAACTTTCTGACCTCAAACCTCCTTGTCCTGTAACTTTCAGTGTCCAAAAATCCCCTAAGGTTTCTATGACTCTGGAATTCATAAATTTAATTATTTAGAACTAGATGGACCACCCAGACTCAAGCAAAGCAGAAACTGGAGCCTGTTATCATAAGATTTGCTCTCTCTATATAAGGAGAGGGGAGTACTGAATGTTCTTGAGATAGACCAGAGCAGGTCAAAAAGAGCAAGAGATGAGGAAAGACTCCTGATGGGACTACCATGGTGTTGTAGAAATGATCATCATCCAGATTTGTGGTAACAGTTTTATGGGAATATACGTGTATGTGTATTTAAGAAAACTGTATATATATTCAAAAAAACTATACATATGTACATACTATATTCAAAACTGTTCAAAATTATGTACTTTAATATAAATGTATATTATTAATAAAATTTATATATATAGCAAAACCAGAAAAAAGTGTATCTGTACATTAGAATTAAACATTTAGAAACTATTTTTAATCAACTTCATTGAAATATAATCTACATAAAATAAAATTCACACAGTTTAAGTATATAGGTCATTGACTTTTGAAAATGCAAATACCCATATAACTAGCACTCCAATCAAGGTATGGAGAATTTTTCATCTCCCAGATAGTTTTTCTGTCATTGCCTTGCAATCTGCCCTTGCTATGTCACCTCCTGAACACCTCCTGAACCACTGAGGATTTTTGATCAGGATAAATATTCTTCCTGGTTTTGAACTTGTTATGACTGGAATCTCTTGTGATCAGCTTCTTTATTTCAACAAAATGTCTGAGATCCATCCATGTTGTTCTGTTTATTCATTTTTATTTTTGCATAATTTTTTCAAAGCTTTTATTTATTTGAGAAAGAGAGAGAGCATGTGTGCATGTGCCCATGAGTGAGCAAGGGGAGAGGTGGGGGGGGAGAGAAGAGAATCTCAAGCAGACTCCCCACTGAGATGGGATCCCCACTAGGGCTTGATCTCACCACCCTGAGATCATGACCTGAGCTGAAATCAAGAGTCTGATGCTTAACTAAGCCACCCAGGCACCCCTGTATAATTTTTTATTGTATCATATAGCACAGTCTGTTTGATGGACATTTAGAAACCTGCAAAATCTCAAGAAAAAAGTATGTGTGTATATATTGTACACGCCTTCTAAAAAGTTACATGATCCACTAAAAGTAGAGAAGAATTTAATAAACACAAAGATGTGGGGTCCAGCAACAGAGGAGTTGGTTAGAAACACTTTTCAAGACAGTGCTGAGGTACCACTACAGGGCTTTAGAAGGGATTCTAAAACAGTTTCTTTCCCCCATTCAATTGCTTTAGCAACTTTGTTGAAAATAAATAGAATTAACATGTATGGGCTCTCTTAACATTTCTGGGTTCTCTTTTCTGAGACACTGATCTATATATTTCTCTTTGTGTTACTACCAAATGTCTTGGTTACCATAGCCTTTTTTTTTTAAATTTTTTTATTGTTATGTTAATCCCCATACATTACATCATTAGTTTTAGATACAGAGTTCCATGATTCATTGTTTGTGCATAACACCCAGTGCTCCATGCAGAATGTGCCCTCCCCAATACCCATCACCAGGCTAACCATCCTCCCACCCCCCTCCCCACTAGAATCCTCAGTTTGTTTTTCAGAGTCCATTGTCTCTCATGGTTCTTCTCCCCCTCCAATTTCCCCCCCTTCATTCTTCCCCTCCTGCTACATTCTTCTTCTTCTTTTTTTCTTTCTTAACATATATTGCATTATTTGTTTCAGAGGTACAGATCTGAGATTCAACAGTCTTGCACAGTTCACAGCGCTTACCAGAACACATACCCTCCCCAGTGTCCATCACCCAGTCACCCCATCCCTCCCACCCCACCCCCCACTCCAGCAACCCTCAGTTTGTTTCCTGAGATTAAGAATTCCTCATATCAGTGAGGTCATATGATACATGTCTTTCTCTGTTTGACTTATTTCGCTCAGCATAATACCCTCCAGTTCCATCCACGTCGTTGCAAATGGCAAGATCTTATTCCTTTTGATGGCTGCATAATATTCCATTGTATATATATACCACTTCTTCTTTATCCATTCATCTGTTGATGGACATCTTGGCTCTTTCCACAGTTTGGCTATTGTGGACATTGCTGCTATAAACATCGGGGTGCACGTAGCCTTTCGGGTCCCTACTTTTGTATCTTTGGGGTAAATACCCAGTAGTGCAATTGCTGGATCATATGGTAGCTCTATTTTCAACTTTTTGAGGAACCTCCATACTGTTTTCCAGAGTGGCTGCACCAGCTTGCATTCCCACCAACAGTGTAGGAGGGTTCCCCTTTCTCCGCATCCCCGCCAACATCTGTCATTTCCTGACTTGTTAATTTTAGCCATTCTGACTGGTGTGAGGTGGTATCTCATTGAGGTTTTGATTTGGATTTCCCTGATGCCGAGCGATATTGAACACTTTTTCATGTGTCTGTCGGCCATTTGGATGTCTTCCTTGGAAAAATGTCTGTTCATGTCTTCTGCCCATTTCTTGATTGGATTCTTTGTTCGTTTGGTGTTGAGTTTGATGAGTTCTTTATAGATTTTGGATACTAGCCCTTTATCTGATATGTCATTTGCAAATATCTTCTCCCATTCTGTCAGTTGTCTTTTGGTTTTGTTGACTGTTTCCTTTGCTTTGCAAAAGCTTTTTATCTTGATCAAGTCCCAATAGTTCATTTTTGCCCTTGCTTCCCTTGCCTTTGGCGATGTTTCTAGGAAGAAGTTGCTGCGGCTGAGGTCGAAGAGGTTGCTGCCTGTGTTCTCCTTTAGGATTTTGATGGACTCCTGTCTCACATTGAGGTCTTTCAACCATTTGGAGTCTATTTTTGTGTGTGGTGTAAGGAAATGGTCCAGTTTCATTCTTCTGCATGTGGCTGTCCAATTTTCCCAACACCATTTGTTGAAGAGACTGTCTTTTTTCCATTGGACATTCTTTCCTGCTTTGTCGAAGATTAGTTGACCATAGAGTTGAGGGTCCATTTCTGGGCTCTCTATTCTGTTCCATTGATCTATGTGTCTGTTTTTGTGCCAGTACCATACTGTCTTGATGATGACAGCTTTGTAGTAGAGCTGGAAGTCTGGAATTGTGATGCCACCAGCTTTGCTTTTCTTTTTCAACATTCCTCTGGCTATGCGGGGTCTTTTCTGGTTCCATACAAATTTTAGGATTATTTGTTCCATTTCTTTGAAGAAAGTGGATGGTATTTTGATGGGGATTGCATTGAATGTGTAGATTGCTCTAGGTAGGATTGACATCTTCACAATATTTGTTCTTCCAATCCATGAGCATGGAACGTTTTTCCATTTCTTTGTGTCTTCCTCCATTTCTTTCATGAATATTTTATAGTTTTCTGAGTACAGATCCTTTGCCTCTTTGGTTAGATTTATGCCTAGGTATCTTATGGTTTTGGGTGCAATTGTAAATGGGATCGACTCCTTAATTTCTCTTTCTTCTGGCTTGTTGTTGGTGTATAGGAATGCCACTGACTTCTGTGCATTGATTTTATATCCTGCCACTTTACTGAATTCCTGTATGAGTTCTAGCAGTTTTGGGGTGGAGTCTTTGGGATTTTCCACATAAAGTATCATATCATCTGCAAAGAGTGAGAGTTTGACTTCTTCTTTGCCGATTTGGATGCCTTTGATTTCTTTTTGTTGTCTGATTGCTGTGGCTAGGACTTCCAATACTATGTTGAATAGCAGTGGTGATAGTGGACATCCCTGCCGCGTTCCCGACCTTAGGGGGAAAGCTCTCAGTTTTTCCCCATTGAGAATGATATTCGCTGTAGGTTTTTCATAGATGGCTTTTATGATATTGAGGTATGTACCCTCGATCCCTATACTCTGAAGAGTTTTGATCAAGAAAGGATGCTGTACTTTGTCAAATGCTTTTTCTGCATCTATTGAGAGGATCATATGATTCTTGTTCTTTCTTTTGTTAATGTATTGTATCACGTTGATTGATTTGCGGATGTTGAACCAACCTTGCAGCCCAGGGATAAATCCCACTTGGTCGTGGTGAATGATCCTTTTAATGTACTGTTGGATCCTATTGGCTAGTATTTTGGTGAGAATTTTTGCATCCATGTTCATCAGGGATATTGGTCTGTAATTCTCCTTTTTGATGGGGTCTTTGTCTGGTTTTGGGATCAAGGTAATGCTGGCCTCATAAAATGAGTTTGGAAGTTTTCCTTCCATTTCTATCTTTTGGAACAGTTTCAGAAGGATAGGTATTAATTCTTCTTGAAATGTTTGGTAGAATTCCCCTGGGAAGCCATCTGGCCCTGGGCTTTTGTGTTTTGGGAGATTTTTGATGACTGCTTCTATTTCCTTAGTGGTTATAGGTCTGTTCAGGTGTTCTATTTCTTCCTGGTTCAGTTTTGGTAGTTGATACATCTCTAGGAATGCATCCATTACTTCCAGGTTATCTAATTTGCTGGCATAGAGTTGCTCATAATATGTTCTTATAATTGTTTGTATTTCTTTGGTGTTGGTTGTGATTTCTCCTCTTTCATTCATGATTTTGTTGATTTGGGTCATTTCCCTTTTCTTTTGGATAAGTCTGGCCAGGGGCTTATCAATCTTGTTAATTCTTTCAAAGAACCAGCTCCTAGTTTCGTTGATCTGTTCTACTGTTCTTTTGGTTTCTATTTCATTGATTTCTGCTCTGATCTTTATTATTTCTCTTCTCCTGCTGGGTTTAGGCTTTATTTGCTGTTCTTTCTCCAGCTCCTTTAGGTGTAGGGTTAGGTTGTGTACTTGAGACCTTTCTTGTTTCTTGAGAAAGGCTTGTATTGCTATATACTTTCCTCTTAGGACTGCCTTTGCTGTATCCCAAAGATTTTGAATAGTTGTGTTTTCATTTTCATTGGTTTCCATGAATTTTTTTAATTCTTCTTTAATTTCCTGGTTGACCCATTCATTCTTCAGTAGGATGCTCTTTAGCCTCCATGTATTTGAGTTCTTTCCAACTTTCCTCTTGTGATTGAGTTCTTGTTTCAAAGCATTGTGGTCTGAAAATATGCAGGGGATGATCCCAATCTTCTGGTACCGGTTGAGACCTGATTTATGACCTAGGATGTGATCTATTCTGGAGAATGTTCCATGGGCACTAGAGAAGAATGTGTATTCCGTTGCTTTGGGATGGAATGTTCTGAATATGTCTGTGAAGCCCATTTGGTCCAGTGTGTCATTTAAAGTCTTTATTTCCTTGTTGATCTTTTGCTTAGACGATCTGTCCATTTCAGTGAGGGGGGTGTTAAAGTCCCCCACTATTATTGTATTGTTGTCAATGTGTTTCTTTGCTTTTGTTATTAATTGCCTTATATAATTGGCTGCTCCCATGTTAGGGGCATAGATATTTACAATTGTTAGATCTTCTTGTTGGATAGACCCTTTAAGTATGATATAGTGTCCTTCCTCATCTCTTATTACAGTCTTTGGTTTAAAATCTAATTTGTCTGATATAAGGATTGCCACCCCAGCTTTCTTTTGGTGTCCATTAGCATGGTAAATGGTTTTCCACCCCCTCACTTTCAATCTGGGGGTGTCTTTGGGTCTAAAATGAGTCTCTTGCAGACAGCATATCGATGGGTCTTGTTTTTTAATCCAATCTGATAGCCTGTGTCTTTTGATTGGGGCATTTAGCCCATTTACATTCAGGGTAACTATTGAAAGATAGGAATTCAGTGCCATCTTATTGCCTCTAAAGTGACTGTTACTGTATATTGTTTGTGTTCCTTTCTGGTCTATGTTGCTTTTAGGCTCTCTCTTTGCTTAGAGGACCCCTTTCAATATTTGTTGTAGGGCTGGTTTCATGTTTGCAAATTCCTTTAGTTTTTGTTTGTCCTGGAAGCTTTTTATCTCTCCTTCAATTTTCAATGACAGCCTAGCTGGATATAGTATTCTTGGCTGCATATTTTTCTCATTTAGTGCTCTGAATATGTCCTGCCAGTCCTTTCTGGCCTGCCAGGTCTCTGTGGATAAGTCTGTTGCCAATCTAATGTTTCTACCATTGTAGGTTACATATCTCTTCTCCCGAGCTGCTTTCAGGATTTTCTCTTTGTCTCTGAGACTCGTAAGTTTTACTATTAGATGTCGGGGTGTTGACCTATTTTTATTGATTTTGAGAGGGGTTCTCTGTGCTTCCTGGATTTTGATGCCTGTTTCCTTCCCCAAATTAGGGAAGTTCTCTGCTATAATTTGCTCCATTATACCTTCTGCCCCTCTCTCTCTTTCTTCTTCTTCTGGGATCCCAATTATTCTAATGTTGTTTCGTCTTATGGTATCGTTTATCTCTCGAATTCTGCCCTCGTGATCCAGTAGTTGTTTATCTCTCTTTTTCTCAGCTTCTTTATTTTCCATCATTTGGTCTTCTATCTCACTGATTCTTTCTTCTGCCTCATTTATCCTAGCAGTTAGCACCCCCATATTTGATTGCACCTCATTGATAGCCTTTTTGATTTCTACTTGGTTAGATTTTAGTTCTTTTACTTCTCCAGAAAGGGTTTCTCTAATAACTTCCATGTTTTTCCAAGCCCAGCTAGTATCTTTAAAGTGATGAATCTGAACTCTAGATCTGACATCGTACTAATGTCCATATTGAGTAGGTCCCTGGCAGTCGGTACTACCTCTTGTTCTTTTTGTTGAGGTGATTTTTTCCGTCTTGTCATTTTGTGCAGAAGAGAATAGATTAATGAGAGAACAAAATGCTAGCAGGGTAACAATGTCCCCAGAAAATATACTCTAAACAAATCAGAAAAGACCTGAAGCAGTGGGAAAAGAAAGGGAAAGAGAAAAAAAAGAAAGGGAAAGAAAAAAAGAAAAAAGAAAAAGATAAAGATAAAAACAAACAAAAGCAGAACAAAACAAAACAAAACGAAAACAGAATGTGATCAAATATGATCAGGCTGGATTATAGATCAGTGCCACACACTAGATTTTGGATGTATTTTGGTCTGTTAAAAGAAAGTCCCTCCCAAAATTTGAAAGAAAGAAGAACTTATATATGTACAAAAATAAGAGTTGATATGATGAAGGGATGGAATATGACTGTAAAGATGGAAATTATAAAAAATTTTAAAAGAGGATTTGATAAGTTGTTTGAAAAAAGAAAGAAGAGGATTAAAAAAAAAAAGAAAGAAAGAAAAAAGGGAGAGAATGTGATCAGGC
>NW_022589719.1:19630769-19633941 GCF_004348235.1 Phoca vitulina | reverse complement strand
TTTGATAAGTTGTTTGAAAAAAGAAAGAAGAGGAATAAAAAAAAAAAGAAAGAAAGAAAAAAGGGAGAGAATGTGATCAGGCAGGGGAGTAGAAAAAAACCATACACTAGAGATTTAGAGTATAGTTTGATCTGTTAGAAGAAACTATCTATCTCAAGATTTTAAAGAGAGAACAACTTATATATATATGCCAAAAATACGGGTAACTACTATGAAGGGATAGAATATGACTTTAAAAATGAAAAATAAAAATGTTTTTTTTTTAAAAAAGGGATTGATAAGATGTTGGTTGAAAAAGGAAAAAAGAAAAATTCAAAAAAAAAGAAAAAAAGACAGTTAAAAAAAATAATTAACTTTGAAAGACTAAAGAATCATGGTAAAAAAGCCATGAATTCTATGTGCAGTATTCCCCTAGCGCTGGAGTTCTGCCGTTCTCATTGATCGGTAAACTTGGTCTTGGCTGGCTGTTCTCGCTGATCTTCTGGGGGAGGGGCCTGTTGCCGTGGTTCCCAAATGTCTTTGCCGGAGGCAAAATTGCCCCGCCCTTGCCGGTCCGGGCTAAGTAATCTGCTCGGGTTTGCTCTCCGGAGCTTTTGTTCCCTGCAAGCTCTCCGTACAGCTTTGGAGGCGGAGAGTGAAAATGGCGGCCTCCCAGTCTCCGCCCCGGAGGAGCCGAGAACTCGGGGTCCCGCTCCTCAGCGAGCCCCCAGAGAAAAGCAGTCAGTCACTCCCGTCTCCCCGGTCTCCGGCCGCACTCCGCGCTCACCCGGCCTGTGACCGCGCCTTTCTATCTGGCACCCGACCCCGGGTGGAGTCTCCAAACCCAGCAGATCCCCGCGGTGCGCTCCCGCACCTCTCCTCCCGGGGGAAGAAGGTGAGTCTCCCCGGATCTGCCACCTGTTGGGTCCCTGCTGGAGGAGCAGTGGCCCGACTGTGCCGCGGATCACGGTTTATAGCAACCCCGAGCTGAGAGCCTGCGCCTGGGCTCTGTCTCTGCAGCCGGCTTCCCTGCTCTGATACCTGGGAGCTCTGCCGCAGTCAGGCACCCCCGGTCTTTCTGTGACCCCGAGGGTCCTGAGACCACACTGTCCCGCGAGGGTTCCACCCCCCACTTCGCCACCAGAGTGCCGTCCCTCAGCGGAGCAGACTTCTAAAAGTTCCGACTTTGTGCTCCGTGGCTCTATCACTTGCCAGAAGCTGCCGTCGGAGGCCCCTCCCCCGCCGTCTATCCTCCCGAGTATCGCCTCGGATTCACTTCTCCGCACGTCCTACCTTCCAGAAAGTGGTCGTTTTTCTGTTCAGAGAGTTGTTGCTATTCTTTTCTTCGATCTCCTGTTGAGTTTGTAGGTGTTCAGAATGGTTTGATCCCTATCCAGCTGAATTCCTGAGAGGAAACGAAATCCAGGTCTCCTACTCCTCCGCCATCTTGCTCCGCCCCTCCAGTTACCATAGCCTTTTGAGGTAAGTCTCAGAACCAGGTTGAATAAGAACTCCAACTTTGTTCTTCATTCTTTTTATTTCTTTAAAGTTACCTTATTTATTCTGGATTAGTTACATTCTGGATTCTTTATGAATTTCAGAGTCAGTTTAACAATTGCTGTAAAAATTCCTGTTGAAATTGAGATCAGAAGCCTTGGGCAGGGGAATGTCTTCCAATTCATGATCATGTTGTATCTCTCCATTTAGTTAGGTCTTCTTTAATTTCAGTAGCTTTTTATAATTTTAAATACGGAAGTCTTGGACATCTTTTGTAGATTTATTCATAGGTGTTTTACATGTTTTTTAAATTTATTTTCTGATTGTTTATTGTTTGAAATAAGAATATAATTGCTCTTTTTGTATATTCACTTTTTATCTTGAGACCTTGCTAAATGTACTTATTAGTTCTAATAGGTTTTTTTTTCTGTAGATTTTCTATGCAAGCAATTATATCATAGAATTTGAAAATAGGGACAGTTTATCTTTTTTTCTTCTAATCTGTTTTTCGAGTGGTAAAAACAGGCATCCTCACCCTGTTCACAGTCTTAGGGAAGTCAATGACTCCAGCAGTTCAGTTTTTCATTATTAAATATAATGTAGACTGTAATCCTATTTGGTTATGATATATAACCAATATATTCTTAGATTCAATGTTAATGTTTTAAAAGATTTTTAGATCTAAAATCATGAAGAATTGGGTTTGTAATTTTTAAAATGTCTTTATCATGTTTTGATATCAGGATTATGATGAGCAATAATCATTACCTTTCCTTTTTTTTTGAAAAAAGTTTATATAAGATTAATATAATCTCTTTGTGAATATTTGATGGAATTCATTAGTGAAACCATACGAGCCTACTGTTTTGAGGAGGAAGGTTTTTGATAGAAACTTCAATTTCTTTAATACATATAGCACTATTCAGATAATTTTCTATTCATTTAAAATAAATGAGATTTTTGTTTACCTAATGAGGCATAGTTAAAATAACTTTAAAGTCTTTGTCTGATAGTTTTTATATATAAATATCTTGGAGTTAACATTTGTTGGTTGTCTAGCCTTAGACAATTAGATCCCTGGTTCTTTGCATGCTGAGTAATTTCGGATTATACCATGGACTTTGTGAAGTTTGTGTTGTGTAGATTCTGGGTCCTATTAGTATCCTCTGGAGAATGTGGATGTTTTTGTTTTTCAACCTCATTAGGTTTAGACTGCAAGTTATGTCTTGTACCTAATGCATGATAGTTTGAATTTTATTTCTAAGCCTTTGCCATACTGGTTTAGATCTGTCCTGTAGATGGGTAGCTCAGGAGTTAGATTAAATGTTGTACCAATTTTATTTCTTCATTCCTCTAAGTTAGAAATGTGAAGTTTTATTAGACTTTTGAGATGCCAGGCTCTGGACTGGGATTTATTTTTAGGACACAGCTAGAAGACAAAAAAACAAAAAACAAAAAAAACAGGTAGGAAATTCAAATCATGTGGGTTGCAGGTACATTACTTCCTCAAGTCCCAACTCTCCTTCACAATTCACCTGCTTGTGTTTATTTTCATAACACTACCTAGTTGCTGTTGTTGCTGTTTTTGATTGTATATTTTGCTCAGAATTTTTAGTTGTATTTGGTGGGAGAGATGTGTGGTAGTGGGCTTATACTGACATCGTGGATCTGGAACTCCCTCCCCCCCCCCCCCCCC
>NW_022589719.1:19423791-19630669 GCF_004348235.1 Phoca vitulina | reverse complement strand
GGGCTTATACTGACATCGTGGATCTGGAACTCCCCCCCCCCCCCCCCCCGCCACCATTGTGTTTTGAATATGGATTTTATTATATCTAGCAACCTTGGTGAAAACTCTTACTACATCTACTTGTATGTTTATTGATGTTCTTTTTTTCATCAGTGCATTTTCATATATTTTGAGGGGAATAGCAGTTTTATTTCTTTGGTTTCAATTCTCATAATTTGATGTTTACAACCCTCAATAAGACTTTCAGCACAGTGTTGACTGGAGACAGTGATAATTAGCATCCCTGACTGATTCCAGAATTAAGAGGTGATGCTTTAAATTTTTCACCCATAAATAATATGTTTTGCAGTGATATAGGGTAGTTACGAAAGTTCTTTTGCATTATTTGCTTACGAAGGTTTATTTTCTTTTAAATTCGAGTGTTGACTACTTTTCTGAATCTATTAACATGATCCAATAATTTGACTCTTTTAAACTAATAGTTTGGTGAATGACATTAATACAATTTCTAATTCAAAGCCATGTTTTTCTTCAGATCTAAATACAAATGTAGATATCAATATAATTTTATTTCATAGCTGGATTTGGTTGGGTAATATTTATGATTTTTACATCTATATTTTTTAGTGGATGTTGACCTATAATTTTTCTTCATCATGTAATTCTTGTCTTACATTAGAATGAAGGTTATGGTAGTACCATGAAAGAATTTTGAGAATATTGTTTCTTTCTCAATTCTCAAAGTCTTCATACAAAATTGAAAATATCTATTTTTTAAAGATTTTTTTTTTTTTTTTTGAGAGAGAGAGAATGAGAGACAGAGAGCATGAGAGGGAGGAGGGTCAGAGGGAGAAGCAGACTCCCCGCCGAGCAGGGAGCCCAATGCGGGACTCGATCCCGGGACTCCAGGATCATGACCTGAGCCAAAGGCAGTCGCTTAACCAACTGAGCCACCCAGGCGCCCGAAAATATCTATTTTTTAAATGTTTGCTAGAAATCAACAATAACGTAATCTGGGGCCTTTTATTGAATTTTTCTCTTTTCCTCTTTTCTCTAAACTGATTAAATATATTTTAGATTTGTAGGCCTGTATAAACCTTTAAAAATGTTTTGAAATGTTATATTTTGCTCAGCTACTATAGATTTCATCCAAGTTCCAAACTTACTGGCATAAAGTTTCCTACCATAGTCCTTTGCGATTTTTTAAAAAAATCATACCATGTCTGTCTGTAATTTTGTCTCTTTTCATTTTTATTATTATCTACACTGCACTGTCTCTTTTTCTCTTGATCAGTGTTAAGAGAGATTTGTTTATTTTACCAGTCTTTCAAATAATCAACGTTAAATTTATTACTCTCTTTTGCATCTATTTTTTTCGTATCTACCAGTTTCTTCTTTCTGTCTCCTTTTAGTTGTTTCTGGTTTTTTTTTTTTTTTTTCCTGCTTGTGATGTTGGATGCTTGTCTCAATAATTTTAGTTGTTTTTTATTTTTTAGCATAAGCATTAATTGCTATAAGATACCTATAAATTCAGTTTAACAGAATCTCATATTTGAAATGAAGGAATTATTTAATTTTTCTTTATAGTTTCCATGATAATCTCACTTTTAACTTACATTATTTATTAATGTATACTTTTACTTAAATGTCTTAGTTCACAATTTTTTCCTCTACTTATATTTCTGATGATGATATCTAGATTAAATACATTATCATTAGAGAACATAGTGTGCAAAATAATTGTTTAAGGGGTATAATAGTCAATTTTTGCTTGAGAAGAATACTTTTAAACTATTGAATATAGGGCTCAGGATGTGCCTCGCAGCTCGGCCACTACATCCTTATAATGTTTTATCAATTGCTCAAAGAAAAGTGTTAAATTTTCTCAAAGTGATGAAGGATTTAACTTTTTTTCTTATAATTTGACAGTTTTTTTGCCTTATGTATTTAGTTGCAAAATCAGTGACTCCTTCGGAGATTTGAATTCTAAATTTCAAATTGAACCTCTTTAGTTCCACAATATTCTTTGCCTTAAAGTTTACCTTTCTGATTAATATGGTTATCCTACATTTATCTTACCTATTAATTTCCTGCTTCTACCTTTCCATCTTTTAAAAGTTTTTTTTTTTTTATTATGTTATGTTAATCCATCTTTTAAAAGTTTTAATATACTTCTATCCTTACGTTTCAAGTGTGGCTATAGTAATAGTATATAGCTGGGTTCAAAAATCTAATCTGAGGATCTCTTTTAACTGATTAATTATATAAATAAGTAATATATAAGGTAGTAATAACTGACGAATATAATACTTATTGTGATTGCTGCTATATTTGGATTTATTCACACTGTCATATTGTATTGTTTTATGTGTCCTACTTCTAATTTTTCTTCTATCTCGCCTTGTGATTTGTGTGGGATTGAGATTTTTCATTAAGTCTATGTCATTCTATAAATTTGGAAGTTATGCACATTTATTTTTCTTTATAATTTCTTTAGTCAGTAAAATGAGAGAATGGATGTTTAATTTAACAAAGTCTAAATTTATTCAACTACATTACCTTGCTTCCAAATAAAAATGAGGAATTTTGAATACCTAAATGTTAGTCTTCTGTTCCCCTCATACCTGCTATTTTTGGTGACTAGATTTTTTCATTTTTCTTTTTTTTTTTTTAGTTTTTTTCTTTTCTTATTTTTTTTTTACAGACTTTTAAATACCTAAAATAGACTATGTTGCTATAATTTTTGTACAGTCATTATATCTCACTTCCAGGATCATTTCCTTTTGCTTCATTCTCCAATCATATTTTAGCTAGAAGTTGTAATTCTAAGTTAAGAGTTATTTTCTCTCAGTTATTGGATAGTTTTATTTTACTTTCTGATTTATAATTTTTCACCTGAATCTCCATCATTTTAATTGTTTGTCTTATACATAATCATCTTTTTCTCACTGCATATAAGAGTTTGTATTTGGAAGAGTTTTTTTTAATAAATCTTTTGTGAATTTTTTTTTCATATTTTAGATTTCATTAAGCTTCCTGAATTAAAAGATGAATGACTTTCTTGGATTCTGGAATTTTTTTTCTTTGATTTTTTTCTCTCTCTTTTTAAAATATTACCTATCTCACATTTATTTATCTTATTGTATGCATATCTACAGTTTATGCACATTAGACCTCATTTTATCCTTCTTGTCTCATGACCATTCTTTCATATTTCCTATTTCTATGCCTTGGAAATCCCTAATAGAGCTTAAGTATTTAATTATGAATTCCAGGAACTATTTTTTAACCTTAAATATGAAGAAACTTGGAACCAAAAAAAATCTTTTTTTAAGGTACTATTTATTTATTTGCCAGAGAGAGAGCATGCAAACAGGGGGAGTGGCAGGCAGAAGGAGAAGCAGACTCTCCGCTGAGCAAGGAGCCCAATTCGGGACTCAATCCCAGTACCCTGGGATCATGACCTGAGCTGAAGGCAGACACTTAACCAACTGAGACACCCAGGTGTCCCAGAACCAGAAAAAAATCTTGAACCAAATGTCAAGATTCAGTTATATGAACCAGAAACTCTGTTTTCACATACTTCACAACACAGCCAAGAAGACAGAGGAGAAACTTACCTTGATAACAATGCAATAGCATTACTAGATGCATGGGTTACATTTGGTGGTGAGTGTACAGAGAAAGGAGTATATACAAGGTAAGTGGTTTGGGGTACATTATTTAATCTTTCTACACAATAATTTTCTTATCTGTGAAAATGGATAGGATAACAACAACTTCATAGTGCTTTGTAAAGACTGTGTAAGATGATGTTTTTAAAGCAGTGAGTTTTGTACCTGGCTGTTGAAAATAGCAATAAAAGGAAATAAATTGGGGATTATAATAACAAAAAATAATAGTGGAAAATATGCCTGGAGATGCAGATGAAAGGATTCATATGAGAAAATGAGTAGGAGTTTCCCGGAGGAATAAGGGAATCCGAGGAGGAGCGAATACCATTCTGAAGGGAGAGAACTGGTAGTTCATAGTTCACATTTCTTGAGCACTTAGTACATGCCAGACACTATACCAATGATCAGTGAACTATACAGCACTTGGGCCAGTTCCAGCCTGCTGGCCGTTTTTGTAAGCAAGGCTTTATTGCAACATGGCCATGATCATTTGTTTACATATTTCCTAGGGCTGCTTTTACATAGAACAGCAGAATTCAGTAGTTGCAACAGTGACCCCATGGCCCTTATTATAGACGGAAATGTTTACTATCTGGCTCTTTGCCGTAAAAGTTTGCTGACCCTTGGACTAGACTAACAACTAAAGACTAAAGACTGAGTTGTCTCATTTAATTATCACAGTATTTAACATCAAGGGATGTGGGGTTAGTTAAAGAAAAGCAAGTATTCAAAATTGGCTCAAGGGTAATACCGGGTTGGGCACGGTATGTGGTGAAGGATGGGAGTTGAGGCAAGAAAGTCAAATTATAGCCAATTTTTAAATATTTCATTGACAAACATTTGAAAATAATGGCAAGGAAAGTGAGAGACTAGCTGATCAACTAGAGTATACTTTTTTTCTTTTTTTTAAAGATTTTATTTGTTTATTTGACAGAGAGAGAGAGCAAGAGAGCACAAGCAGGGGGAGTTACAGAGGGAGAAGCAGACTCCCCGCTGAGCAGGGAGCCTGATGCGGGGCTCAATCCCAGGACCTTGAGATCATGACCTGAGCCCAAGGCAGATGCTTAACCAACTAAGCCACCCAGGCACCCCTAGAATATGCATTTCCAAAAATAGGTGCACCAGCTACCTTTTTAGGTGGCCAAGAACAGAGCTTTATCTACTACTTTTTCCCATCCTGACTTAGTTTCTCCTCACCTCCTTGCTGCTTGTGTATCACACCTTTTACTCTTCACTTCATCAATATGTGTCTGTCATTCCTAAGAATTTAGCTACAGAAAGACTTCCTCATCTTTACCAATGCCTTCCTTAACACCCCCTCCTTAATCTCCACCCCACCCATCTTCAGAATTTATGCGTGTGGTCTTTTTTTTTTTTTTTCCTGTTTCCTGATTACATCTTACCTGAGTGTCTTAATTTTCAAACTGCAACAGCCTATGCAGACTCTGACTTTCATTTTGATCTGTCTTGCCAAGATTTTTCCAAGCTTGTGAGTCAGTGTTTAAAATAACTTGTAGGAATTGGTCTGTAATGATCTTAGGATATTTCACTCTCAGGAGAGGGTTGCTATTTCCGAAAGAGGCAGACATACCTAAGTCCTAAACATCAACTTTAATTCCCCAAAGTAACTGTTTGCATTGCAGTTCATTTTCAAGAAGGTGCAATGCACCTCCCTCAAGGGGCTCCCAGAAAACAATGCTTAGCATAATTGTTGAGTTTTCATGAGTGAAATGAAATCAGTATTTGAGATATGTGGATTATGCAGGTTTTCAAGAAGGAAAAACAAGATGATTTGACCTGGTCAGTAAAGGCTTCTCAAATGAGAGAAATTAATATTCAAACTGAAACAGTGAAAAATACATTATAAAGGTAACAACACACATGAGGATAGGTAGCCTCCCGGACCAGTCAACAATGATGAGGGCATTATATGTCATCAGAATAATTCAATTAATATTTAGCCCTTCCGCTCAATTCATTCATTCATTGATTATTTCATTATTTCATTCATCCACCTTCCATTCAGCAATCATTCCAAGCACTGTGCAAGATAACAGGGATTTAGAGATGAAGAACTTAAGTTCAAAGCTCAGTGTGGCCAAACCATATATAATACAAACATACTCATATATGTATGTATAGATATAAAGTCATGCAGCATATGTCCATTCTTACATCTGTAATTTGGTAACAACCTGGGAACTTTGGTATTCATGTAGCCACAGAGGTTCATAGAGTTTAACCAAGTTATGGGAGGACACATAGCTTCTAAGTGGCAGAACTGGAATATTTAACCCAAGGTTTTTGGTCTCTAGAACTTCCTGTATGTTCTTCTCTATGTCGTGTTGCCCCTCCGGGAAACATGGAAATTGTAACAGCAGAAACAGGTTCAAGGAAGTAAGTTAGCATAGGGGAAGAAGTGACCTATAATGGGTGTTGCAATATTTAGGAAGGATCCCTCAAGAGCTCACAGTTCTGTTGGAGAGAAAAACACTTTGTGCATGATCACTTGAAGAATGAGCCTGTCTTTGATTATGGGATATTCTGCAACTGTTATCTAGAATTAGGGGCTCTTTAAGCAAATGTACTTTCCACTGGTTTTTAATCCCTGGCCTGGTTCTTTTTACCATCTAATAGAAAGTCTGCCCAGAGAGATCTCTGGGCATGATTCCCTCGTACCTTAGATTGGGGTTAATATGAGATAACTGAATTTGCCTATATTAAATTGGAAGAGCCCAGGGTGACTTACATTTGAATGTTTTCCAATCTGAATTCCAGGCATCAGACTTCCTCTTATTCTCTTCAAGGAGTTCCTGCCACACAAGTAGCAAAAGGCTGCTGAGAATAAGTTTAGAACCAAAATGAATGGAAGTTAGGGTTTTGGGATGTGCACTGGCATTTTTCTTTGTAAGATGAAGCCCTGATGAGATGTTTGAATGACAAGGCATGAATGTGGGTTGTATCTGGTTCTCTACCCATCTTCTTTTTGTCTTGAATATGTATTAGTCAGTGTTTTCCAAAGAAACAGAATCAGTATATATTACTATTATAACCAGTATTATATATATGTGTGTGTGTGTATATATATAGAGAGAGAGACAGAGAGACAGAGAGACAGAGACAGAGAGAGATATTTATTATGGGGACTTGGCTTATGTGCTAATGGAGGCTGACAAGTCCCATAGCCTATCATCTGCAAGGGGGAGACCCAGGAAATCTGGTTGTACAATCCCATACTAAGTGTGAATGCCTGAGAAACAGGGCAGGTGCTATGGTATAAATCCCAATCCAAGGGCAAGAGACTCATGTCCCAGCTCATTAGTCAGGCAGGGACAGGTGATCTACTTTAGGGAGTCCACCAATTCAAATGCTAATCTCATCCAGAAACCCCCTCACAGACACACCGAAGATTAGCATTTAATCTGGGCACCTCTTTCTCTAGTCAGTTTGACATGTAAAATTACCTATCACAGGATATATAGGAGATAAATCAGACTGTCCTAATATGCAGACCCCATTTTGAACAGCATGGCTCTAGGGATGAATAGCTCACGAGGATACACAAATGAGTGCATTCGTCACAGGGTTGCATGTGATGGGGCACAATGCCCTTCATGCCCTAAACACTCACCAGCAGCCTGCTAACTGCTCGCTGATGATTCTGGGTCCTTCTCAGATGAGTTTAATGTTTTCACATTCTATATTTCCTTCCTATTTAAATTCCCTCAGTTTGCTCCCTCTGGCCTTTTGTTTAAAAAAAATGCATCTTAAACAGCCTGGCTGTTACTGAATTCAAGAAGAAATGTTAGGTGAAACACAGCCCTTCTCGTGGGGGTATAAGCGACATGGGAGTAGGAATGTAATGATTTCAGTGATGCTGTGAGGTCATTGAAATACTGTTGAAGTAATTAGTCATAAGAGAACGTGTGCCCTGCTTTCCAATATTGAAGAAATAAAAGACAAAAAAGAATCTAGCTAGTGCAATATGAGTGAAAGATGAGGACACATTTTAATCTAGAATGGACAGGGGAGAGGTTAAATGCCATTGCTGATCGTATTACCTTATCCATTGTGAGAGACTTGTAGGGAAGGTAAAGAGATTGGATGTGTCTCATGTTAAAGCACAGAGGTAGTACTCAAACCCATTATCAAAATCAGAAGGAGGCAGTGAATTAAGAGCAGTAGACTGGAGATAGTTCTCCAGAGGTCATCTGTATAAAATGTGTTAAATGGAAAAGGTGTAAACACGCCTGCTGGTTTAGACATTTGCCTCCAAAGTGCACAACCCACTCCATGTTTCAAAGTATAAAACTTTCTTATTGTGGGCCCGTTCTCCTCAGCTGAAATAAAGCCTGAAATCTTTGATTTCTTAAAATATTTAATTAATGTGTAATTAGCTCTTCTTAACCTGCCCACCTGCAATATTAATATGAGATGGGAATAAATAAACTTTTTCCTTTACAGCTGCAGAGAGGTTTTGTCCACAGGCATGATTGGAACTATTTGTTTTTTTTGTTTGTTTGTTTTTATTATGATGTTATGTTAATCATCATACATTACATCATTAGTTTTTGATGTAGTGTTCCATGATTCATTGTTTGCATATAACACCCAGTGCTCCATGCAGTACATGCCCTCTTTAATACCCATCACCAGGCTAACTCACCCCCCCCACCTCCCTCCCCTCTAGAACCCTCAGTTTGTTTCTCAGAGTCCATAGTCTCTCATGGTTCATCTCCCCCTCTGATTCCCCCCCTTCATTCTTCCCTTCCTGCTATCTTCTTCTTCTTTTTTTTTTTTTTAACATATAATGTATTCTTTGTTTCACAGATATACATGTCTGTTATTCAACACTTTCTATTTTTAAAATTTGTTGTTTTTTTTTTTTTTTTTCACAGTCCTGTTTCATTTTCCCTCACACTTTGAGAAAAGTGAATGTGTCATAATTTAGACAATTGAATAACACATTATGCTAAGAGGATTCTCCAGGTAACCTCCAAGACCTAAAGGTTTGAGGAATCATCAAGATATATAGACTAGCTTTGGATAGTCTGGTCTTACTGAAAATGTGACCTTTTCATTCAGATTTCTTGGTTTTCTTTTGGATCTTACACTGCTGTCTGCAAGTGTTCTTTTTCAAACAACCATCAGTAAATGTCTTTGTTATTGGTTAGATGTTAAATAGTATCTATTCACTCTAGTTAATTTATTAGATAAATCTCCATTAGGCAGCTAATAGGCATTTCAGCTTCTCTTTGGCATTCTTCTCTGTACCCAGTTAAGGGATGCCAGAGTACCACTCGTAGCTTGCAAAGTTTGGAGTATCTGTTTTCCCTAATATTTTTCCTCAACAATACCTATTTTGGGTTCTTAAGCTCCATTGGTTTATGACATGAAAATCTGAAAATGGAGTACACTTTTTAGAATGACCTGTATAGCATTTATGTATAGAAAATTCAATACATATATATGTATGTATGTATTTATATAGTATATTCTTGTGCTGAGTACATGACAAGGTTAAAAGTACTGGAGTCCATCAAATTCTGGCTCCACTATTTCCCGGCCATGAGACCTAGAGAATGCTGCTTAACTTCTCTGAACTTTAGTTTTCTCATCCTCAAAATGATTATAGTGAATGAACTTGCCTCTTAGAGTTTTCCTGAGCATGAAAACTGACAGGTGTTTTTCAGATTCTTAGCACAGAGTCTGGAATATAATAAACACTCAGCAAATAATAGTAACTACTTCTGGACATATATTTAAATATTTTAGAATTTGAAGGGAATTTCCAGAACTCCTATGAAGTAGGTGGCACTAATTCTTTTTTCACTATAAGGAGAAATAGGCTCAGAAAGGTAATTTGTACATCACATAGCAGGTTAATCCAAAGATGAAACCAAAACCCATGTCATTTAGTAAAGAATCCATCCTTTGCAATTATGTAGTTGGGTACCTTTTGTATCCAACAGTATCTTTAGACCCGAATGTCACCTGTTCCTCCCATTCTCATTCTAGTCATAGGACTAATGTTTGTTAATATATCTGCACAGGAAACACTCTTGCCTTTCTCCTTTACTCTCACACTCCTTTACTCTCACAGAAGTGTGAACTCTCACTTCTGACACCAGAAGTGTGGGTTTTCCACACATCAAGCAGTTCTCTGATACCAGCCAAGTGTTCCACAATTCAATTCAGTTCTGACACCATCTGCCGAAGTTAGCCTCAGAGCCCACAGGTTAAGGGCTCAGTCCCACGAGACGGCCCCCATTTCAGAAACCAATCACAAATCCCAGGCTGTCACCTGTACTTCTGACATATTTCCATGACTCCTTTCTTGGGTTTGGTAATTGGCTGAAATGGCTCTCGGGACTCAGTGAGACACTTATTTACACTCACCAGTTTTTTTATAAAGGTTAAAATATAATAATGAGATCCATAGTGTGCGGTCCAGAAAGTTCCTGAGCAAGAGGTGCTTCTGTCCCTGTAGAATAGGGGTGTGCCTTCCTCCTGGCATATAGATGTGTTCACCAACCCAGAAGCTTTCTTGGAGTAATGATGCCTAGAAATAAAGATCAAATAAGAGAACTTAAGGGGACCTGATAGTGAGAATCAATATTTTTTTCCAACAGTTCACTATTAAGACTAGGTTGTTGGCACCAATTAGAAATAATTGACCATATAGTGGGTGAAAGGACAAACAGTGGCCTATGACAATATTGCCAAAGTTCAAATGTCAGCAGAAGCTTCATGATTGGAAATCAGGGATTGATACAGAGCTCAGAGGAGTTGTGATTTCCATTACTTAGAAATAAGCCCTTAATCTAAGTAGAAGGGCATTTGTTCAATCAGCACCAGAGTAAGGCAATCCAGATGGTTCAAGAACAAAACACTAGAAAACATAAAATGCCTACTGAACTTCCTTCTAGGGGAGCATTCATTTGGCAATGGCTTGCCCTTTTATGATTCTTCTTGGGTTTGGACAGTGGTGGATTAACTCTTGAAAGTATAAGCAAGGCTATTTTGTTGCTGTCAATACAGACTAATATGAAGTTATATATATGGTAGCAATGGAAGAGGGGATCCATGCCTATATATTTAACAAATTGATAGATGCTGGGACTTAATAAATGCTCTCTGCATCTCAACTCCAATTCACCAAGGAGACCTGGATTGTTTTTATAAACTCAGAAATCCCTGTTGCCCTTCTCTATAGTGAATAGTATTTGACTTTCTCAATCCTCCCTGCATGATGCCAATTTTTTGTATCTACTGGAAGTCAACATTGTTCCAAGCAGTAATTCTTAGAGATTAAGTATATAGACTCTAGTCCATATTTCCTGAATTCAATCCTGCTAACTCTGGCCCTGCAAATTACTTAACTAAGTAATGTTAACCATTGTTTAACCCAGTTTATACATGTAAGCTGGTAATTGCAAGACTACCTGCTTCAGATGACTGTTGTAAGAGAATAAAATAAGATAAAACACATGAAGTGTTCAAAATGTTGATTGTAATCATTAATATTATGGGAGAAAAACAAAGTATTTGAAATACTTCAGGGATTGGCAGAAAAGTCAGGAGCTAGATAGTCTGAGGTGTTTGTCTTCTGGGAATTACCCATGAGAGTGAAACGTTTTCTGATATAAGAGAACAAAGCAATCTCACATGAAATAGGTAAATGGTACAGTGGTTTCCACTCTAAAGTGAATTTATCCTGAGAAAGACACTAAGTTATAAAAGAGCCAACAAAAGTACTCATTTTTTTTGTCCAAAGTGAGAAATTGGCCAGATTCTGAAGCAGAGCATAAGAAGGAAGAAAGCTAATGGACCTTGACCAGCAAGAAGCAAAGAACAAGTTTAAAACTTTTGTTGCTAAAAATACTCTAATGAAACCATCCCAGTGTCTCTGGATAATCATTTTTTTTGCACCAAACTTGGAAGTCAAATTCTTTGGAGTTTAAGAAATAACAGTGTTCTGTTGAGAGGGAATTTCATACCTTTAGTAAGACTGGGCATTCAACCTATAAATAGTCATTATGAAAAAATATTGTGCTGCTCATGCAATATTTCCAAAAACCTTCATTTGGGAAATTCAGTCTACAGAAATAAGAACACTGGTACATCAAGATTTATATATAAAGAAATTTATTTATTTCAGTATTGATATGGCAGAAAAATTGAGATTAAGCAGAAATAGGGAAAATGTGATTTAATTATATATTAACATATAATAATATAAAATAACATGCAACTATTAAACGCAATAAGTTAGATCAGTACACATCGATAAGGGAAGCAAGAAGAGACTAAAGAAGGGAAAGAGAGAGAAGAAATCGATAGTCCTGAATTTCTAAATTTGACAAGTCAGTTAGCTCACTTCAACAAATTGTGGAGACCATCAAAGTTTTACCCAGAGTTTTTGAAAAATATCATGAGTTATTTATCTCAGAACTCATAACATGGAGGCGCCTGGGTGGCTCAGTTGTTAAACATCTGCCTTCAGCTCAGGTCATGATCCCAGGGTCCTGGGATTGAGCCCCGCATCGGGCTCCCTGCTCCGCGGGAGGCCTGCTTCTCCCTCTCCCACTCCCCCTGCTTGTGTTCCTTTTCTCGGTGTGTCTCTCTCTGTCAAATCTTTAAAAAAAATCTTTAAAAAAAAAAGAACTCATAACATGATTTAACGCTGAGCGTATACTTGATTTCCTACCCACCTAATACTGACTGGTAATTGAATGAGAAGCAGCATGTTTACCAGATAAATGTGGATTTTATTTCTTTAATATCAGCACAATATCCCTCTCAAATCACACAGAGTCCCCATCTTTAGATCTGCAGTCCTTAGACTTTTGAAGAATGAAAGCCTCCTTTGAGAATATGACAAAACGAAGTACATAGCGCATATGCACAAGTATAACACAGAGTGAAACTGAGGAATGAGCCCTGATAATATTGTTGGATAGGCTTGTGATGAATGTCAGTTTGGTCCTCAGATGTTCAGATAAATAAGCCAATGTATCTGCTTTGAACAAGATTGAGTTGGTATCAGATAGATACCTTCTGTATCTAATGGGAGATAAAGAAGAAAAGATAGGTGAAGATATGGTTAGATATAGACTAGGTGGCAGAAAGTTGAAATAGTACCAGTCTGGTGACATCAATGTTCTCTGTTAAAAAGTTATTTCCAAAGGAAGAAGGATGGAATTAGGAGTATCAGACTCGTGTAGCTTTGAAAGGGGTGGGAGAATGAATTGAACTGTATACAGAAACACAATGTAATGTCCTGGTTCAATTAATTTCTCAAACTCTGATATCAAAAAGTACAGTTTTAAAATTTCATTCGGTGGGAGGGAGGGGGTGGCTGGGTGATAGACATTGGGGATGGTATGTGCTATGGTGAGCGCTGTGAATTGTGTAAGACTGATGAATCACAGACCTGTACCTCTGAAACAAATAATGCAATATATGTTTAAAAAAAAGAAGAAGAAGAAGACAATAGGAAGGGAAAAATGAAGGAGGGGAATTTGGAGGGGGAGATGAACCATGAGAGACTATGGACTCTGAGAAACAAACTGAGGGTTTTAGAGGGGAGGGGAGAGGGGGGATTGGTTAGCCCGGTGATGGGTATTAAGGAGGGCACGTACTGAATGGAGCACTGGGTGTTATACGCAAACAATGAATCATGGAACATTACATCAAAAACTAATGATGTAATGGATGATGATTAACATAACATAATAAAAAAATTAAAAAATAAAAATAAAAGATACCTTAAAAAAAAAAATCTAACACCTACCAACAATTTAAAAGAAAGAAAGTTCAAAAATATCCAAAATCCTACAACCTTAAGGCAATTCTCTTTTGGGATGTTATTCAATGTCTTCCCATGTGTAAAATGTTTCTGTGTTGCAGAGTCTGTCCTTTTGTGGTCTTCCATTTTTTCACTTAACTAGAACTCATGTCGTATTTACTTATTGTCCTAATAGGTAGATAAATTAAAAAAAAAACCCTCATGATTCCTTGATTGTAATTACTATGAAAAGATGAATAATGTTTTCTTGGGCATCTCATTATAATTTTCTGAATGTATGTTTTACTTTTTTTAGATGAGACAGTAATGAACATTTTTATATACAATGGTAAATAAAGCAGGAATTTCACTTGTTTTCCTTTCTTAAGCTCTTAGTTACTCCAAAAATATTTTCAATATATTTAGACACTTTCTTCCTAAACCACTTCTTCAAAAGATGCCACCAACAACTTGGATTCTCTTTCCTAGTTATATGAGTCATTCTTATATGCGTCATGAAATTATGGTAATGAAGAGACGTTTGACAAGAGGGAAATCAAGTACACTTTTTTCATCAGGTTCCAAAATCTTAACTTATGGAATTACAGTTATCTTAAGATATATATGGTATTTTTAGAAAATTTTCCTAGATTCCTGTTAAAAAATACAAAAAATGTTTATCATTTACCAATACAATACGACGGGTGAAGCAATTCTGTTTTCCACTTGGGTCCATTTATAAACCCTGCTGCAAATATTGGTACATGCTGAGACAACTTATCCATAATCTCTAAATAGGATCTACTTCTTGTTCTCTCCTTTTATGGGGAAAATATTAACAAGCATTTTTATAGCCCTTTACAATTCCCAACGCTGTTAACCTCCACTTTCTGTGTTCTTCCTTAGAACCATCCTGGGAAGCAGGTATGATTATTAACCGACTTCAGATGTGAAGACTGAGGTACAAGGACTTTAGTTGATATATTCAAGGTTACACAGCTAGGATGTGGCAGAATCCAAGCTCTACTCTTTCTATTGCTTAGAGGTAACGAGACAGATAATTCATATTCTTGCTTATTACCTATGAATTCTGAACAAATTAGTATCATTTTTGCTGTTTTCTGACATTTTAGATAACATTATCTATAGCGCAGGATTTCGTATTGTCACTCTGCTGAAGTCTCTTTATATAAGTCAACCACTACGTTATTGACAATTTTAATGGGTGCTTTTCAACCTCTCTGCTGTTTGTCATTGTTTTCCTCACCTTTCTTGTGCAGTGTTCTGTTCCTTTGATTGTGATCATTTTGCCTCAGTCTTTTAAAATATTGCTGTTTCCCTCAAGGTTCCACTCTTCACTCTGCCCCTGAATAATCTATACTCACTCAGATGATCTCAGCTACTGCACGGTCTGCCATCTGTATGTTGACACTCCACTGCAGTTGGCTGAATTGTACCCGCCAATACAGTATAGCCCCAAATAACACTCTGATTACCCACCCACAGTGAACCACTGCCAGCTATAAAAACACATGGTGCTCAGTTCCGAATCACGTCTGTCTGAAATGCTCTTTCTCCTCTTAGATTGATCATGTCTACCATCTTTTACATCTCAGCCTATTAAGTTAGTTTCCTGGGAGAGACTTTTGTATCCCTCTTCCCAGACTAAGTCAGGCTCACCTATTATATATTCTCCTAGCATTTTTTCTCTTTATTTCATATAAGTCGTTACAGAAGAAACATTTATTTGCATAATTATTGGATTAATATCGGTCTAACCCTCTAGAATATGGGAATGCGCTTGTCTTCTCTATTGCATTCTTAGTGTGTCACAACAAGCCTGGCAGAAGGAGAAGGTAAATAATTTGTCAGTGGGTGCTGTTGAATGAATGTGCTAAATGTCCTGTTTGGTATATGTATGCAAACATTGGTTTGGCAAACATTGGTTGCTGTCTCTGCAATATAGAGCTTTGATCTATAGGGATTCTTGGAAACGCCAACTTCTCTTTCAGAGCTGGAAATTAGAAGTTGATTCAGGCAAAATAAGCTTGATGCGGGTAGCAGAATGAGGGGAACAACCCGAACTCCAGTTTGCTGGTATTCAGCCCCCCTCTGCTTCACTGAAATGGAGGATACCGGGAAACTGAGTCTTTCCATGGCAACACGACTGATTTATGGAAATGTTCAACACCCAAGACTGCTTGTGTATTTCTACCAGACAGATATTTATTACTATTGGTGGAGGGAAATGCATTAAAAACAATTATTCAAAAACCAATTTCCCTGGCCAGTTCTATATGACATACTCCTGCTACTGTCACAGATATTGGTGTTTTAAATAAGAGCTTTTTCACTCATAACACCTTATACCGCTGCTCCATGATTTAAAAGCTGAGAAAACCGTGGTTATCTGGCTATATTGATGAAGAGGTCCGATATGCCTTCTTGGGAGCCCTCATTTCCAAGGTGGTAGAGTACCACTAGTTTATGAAAGAAAGTTCCATACTTCCATTGATGTGATATTCTCTTTCAGAAGATAAAGGGCCATTTAATGTCGAGCAGAAGATGAAGTTAAGCATCTGATTAAAGTAGGTTGTAAAAGGTATTGTCCTAGAGAAAGAATTTTATAATTCAATCGTGCCTGAAAATGAGTAAGCCAATTTCTTCATCTGGTTTTGTTGAATTATCGTGGTGAATAGGATTCAAATTCTTTTTTTTTTTTTTTTTAAGATTTTATTTATTTGACAGAGAGAGACACAGTGAGAGAGGGAACACAAGCAGAGGGAGTGGGAGAGGGAGAAGCAGGCTTCCCGCAGAGCAGGGAGCCCAATGTGGGGCTCGATCCCAGGACCCTGGGATCATGACCTGAGCTGAAGGCAGACGCTTAACGACTGAGCCACCCAGGCGCCCCCTAGGATTCAAATTCTGATGCTGAGTCCTAGCTCTGACAGTTTTCAGCTATCAAGTCTTGCCTATTCTCTCTTTCCTTGGCTTCTTTTCTCTCAGGTGTCTCATGGAACAATAATCCCAAGCCTATCTTTCTCTCGAGGGGGTGAAGCATCTCTAATTTCATAATAAATGTAAACATATAGTGCAAATTATCAAATAGTATACATGCCGGGAGTGAAGCATCTCTAATTTGATAATAAATGTAAAGATATAGTGCAAATTATCAAATAGTATACATGCTGGGAGTTGGGTTTTATTACTGTTATGAAATCTAGGTAAAAAATCACCCTCTCATCTACCTAATTCCTATGCATACATTATCTTTCCCCTAAATATTTTTCCCCCCTGGGAAGTTTTCCTTGTCTCTGACCTACCTTTAACCCCATCCGCAGCATCCTGTTCTTCTGACATAAAATCATAAATCTTATGGTAATTGCTCCTTTTGTTTCTGTCCTCTCCATCAGAAGAGAGTCCCTTAAATACAAAGACCTTTCCGGGGCACCTGGGTGCCTCATTCAGTTAAGTATCTGACTCTTGGTTTAGGCTCAGGTCATGATCTCATGGGTCATTAGATCAAACCCCACATGGGGCTCCATGCTCAGCAGGGAGCCTGCTTGAAAATTCTCTCCTTCTGCCCCCCCCTACTCTCTCTCTCAAATAAAATAAGTAAATCTTTTTTAAAAAATACAAAGACCTTTCCTAATTACACACTACCATCAGTGTCCAACAGAATACCTAGGATATTTCCAGCACTCAATACACATTTTTGGATGAATGCATAAATACATAGAACAATAGAAACTATAAGTCTGTAAAAGACAACTTAATAGAATAACATGAAATAGCATGGCCAGGAGAGCTATTTTACTTTTCATGTTCAATGATAAAAGAGAGAGGGTTTTAATCTTGGCAAGCCATTAGCACGGATTAATGAGTCTCACCCTTTAATAGCTATTACCTGTGGAGTTATTGATCTGTTAGTACCAAATCAGTCCTCTTTCCTTATCTACATTAGCTCATACACTGTTTCTTTAAATGCAGTCATTTTCACCAAGGGATTCAAGGAATGCTGCCACTGTTCAATTGATAGCATGGTTAATTTGTAATCACCTTTAGCATAAGCTTGGGGAGCACCCTCTCATAACTCCCAGATCCTGTTCCAATGCCCCCTCCCTGTAGTTTTGTAAATAGATATACTGGTATTGCTTCTTCATTTCAGTCACCTATTCCATGAGTGGAACAGAGCAGTGCTTCTCTCCAAAGTGCAGAAGCCCACACCAGGGAGGATGAGCTTTATAAAAATAACTTTAAAATAACTTTCGTTGAAGCAGGTAAAACTCTGAGAGTGGCCATGGCTAAATAAAAAGTTGACAGTCACTTTAAGTCAGGATCACAATTCCCTTCTACCGTCCATTTCCTTAGGGAACTAGAAGGAAATAACACAGCCGCTATAGAACTTTGGACTTTCTAAGACATTTCTTTTTCTTATGAAGACTCTGCCTCATTTCTTGATATGAGAGCTCCCTGCCTTGACCTCAACTGAATCCTCACTTGATGCAATCAGGATGTGTATTCCTGGAGCTGAAGCAAAGCAATGAAATGACAGAGCAGTCATGAATGCCTCATCTGCAACCTTTTCTCCTTCCCTCCTTCTTGATTCTCCGTATTCTGTTCTTCCTTCCGAAAGTACTGCTGAGTTCCTACTACTTGTCAGACACTATCCTAGGTAGAGACTTGAGAGAGAATATATTAGAAAAAGAGCCTCTTTTCTTTCTGGGTACCCATGCACTCAACTTGATGTCCAGGGCTCTCCTAAATGTATGTGTTTCGTTTTTAGGTTGAATCATGGATTCATGAAGACTTAGTATATTTTGACCTAAAAGAAACTTTGGAGAACCTTATTTAACAGATAAGGAAATTGAGGTATGTATGTGCAGTATTATTACCAGTACCAACACTACCACTACCACCAATCATGATGATGATGATGATGATATCAAACGCTATTTACCAATGGTCTAGATCAAGATTTGGGGTAGGCATCATTGTTTCACAATTCTTTATTAAGAAAGGTTTCCTCCTTCTAGGGGAAAATGCAGCTCTTCTGGAGTACATACCATCAGATTATACCATCTAAGAGTCTTCTTTTGTGAAATCATTTATAGACTTCTTGAACATTCTCTAATCACTGAAAGCTTTGGCACTTGGTCACTATCGTTCTTGATGTTTGAACATTTACAGAGATGATCCATCTAGCAATTTAGTGTCCCAGTTTTTGATTGCCTCAATTCAAACTCTATTTTCTTCTATGCTGCCTTAGCTATTTTTTTAAATAAATATAGACTAGACCTTATCACTATCTATAGGTATACCATCTCCCAAATCTTAGTTTCAATCATCAACATTTATGATAAAGTTTCCAACTTCCAAGCCCCCTAGTCCAGTAATTATGCAATGCCATCTTTACTCTAATTCATTGACCTTACTACTTAAAGTTACTTACCATGAACTCCATCAGGTCCTCAACTCTCTCATTCCACAGTTTATGATCTGTCATCCATCCTGAAAATCATTCCCTTTTTTTTTTTTTTTTTAGTGTTCCATGATTTATTGTTTGTGCATAACACCCAGTGCTCCATGCAGAACGTGCCCTCCTCAACACCCATCACCAGGCTAACCCATCCTCCCAACCCCCTCCCCTCTAGAACCCTCAGTTTGTTTTTCAGAGTCCATTGTCTCTCATGGTTCTTCTCCCCCTCCGATTTCCCCCCCTTCATTCTTCCCCTGCTGCTACATTCTTCTTCTTCTTTTTGAAAATCATTCCCTTATATACACACTCAACTCCCACACTTCAGCTTCTTTGTTTTCCTTCCCTTCCCCTCCTTCATCTTATTCATCTGGCAAAATCTAACTTTCTTACCAATTCTTCTCCTATCACAAAACATAGTTGGAGAAAAACATGTAATCATGCCGTGAAATTGATATCTCAGTACTCCCTGAGAATCCCACCAGTCAGTTCACCTTCTTACTTTCTTCCCATGGTTGACTGTCTTACCTCTTATTTCCCTGAGAAAATGAAAGCAATCACAAGTAAACTATTTTATCTTCCAACCCCCAAATCTATTAATGATCCTTCCTTTGTACCAATGCATTTTTCTTCCTTCCTGTTACAATGAATGAACTCTATCTACATTCTTATCAAGGTGATTCCTACACTTGTTCACTGGATCTTATATTGTCATGTATGCAAAAACTTTGCTTCTGAAATTAATTGTCCCTTTTCCTGTTATCATCATTTTATCCTTTTCTACTGTGTTATGTCCTTCAGAATGCATGCCTACCATGTTTTATCAAATATAAAACAAAATAAAATGCCTAGAACCATTGTTCCATGAAACATCTGCAAATATCTGATTGTGTGTCTTCTCCATTTTATAGCAAAACTGCTCAGAAGTATAACCTATGCTAATTGTCTTCTTCTCTTCACCTCACATTTTCTCATGAACCCACTCTCTGCAGGCTTTCTTCCCCAAAACTTCACTGAAATTACGCTGTCACAAGAGACCACCATCTTGCCAAACTCAAAGATCAAGTCTTAGTCTCTGTTGACCTCTTAATAGCATTTTGCACAGTGAATGTCTTTGAAACATTTTCTTTATTTGGCTTCTGGAACACAAACTTCTCTTGATTTTCTTTCTACTTTATGCACAGTTTCTTCTCCCTATCCTTAGCGACCCTCACTTTCTTTTCCTCAATGATAATTGTTAGATGTTCCAGGACCCAGTCTTGGAACTCATCTTTCCTTTATCTTCAATAGTCCCTGAGGTGACCTTATCTAATTTTATAGTTTTAAATATCATCCATTTGCTGAACATATAACTCTAGCTGTGTACTCTCTCCACCTTCAGGCTTCTATATACAACTGCCCACTCCCTAGCCCCTTGCAAGTATAGTGGACCTATCAAATATATCATTTCCAAAAAAAAATGCTTGATTTCCACCCCATTTTTTTTCATTCTCAATGTTTCTCATTTTAGTGATGAACCCTACCATGTCCTTTAGCTACTTGGACCAAGAACCTTGATGTCATTTTTAATTATTCTCATTCCCTAACCATAACTAGTCACCCTGAAAATCCTTTCAGCTTATCTTCAAAATATATTCTGAATCTATTTCTCCCAGTAGTGGTATGAAGGCCTCTGAACTGGCCTCCATCTTTAATGTTTTCCTGCTGTAGTCAATTATCCTCAAAGCAGCCAAAGTGAACATTTAAAATCTATGATAGTTCATGCCACTTCTGTCCTCAAAATCCTACAATGACTTTCCATTACCATTATGAAAATTAAATATATACATATGCTTGACATGTTCTGTATCATCTGGCTTCTGTGTGTGTCTCTAATTTCACCTCCTACTGCTTTAGACCATTGGCCTTCTTGTTGTATTTCCAAGCACACTAAGCTCATTCTTGCCTCAAAGATTTTGCGTTGTTGTCCCTCCTGCCTTCAACATTGTTTACTAGATCAGTCTTCATAGGCCTGTTGCCTCTTTCCCTTGCTTAATTCAGGTATTTTCTCAAAAGTCATCTCCTTTGGAAACTCTACTATGACTACCCTAACTAAAAACATGCCCCTACCAGTGATTCTCCATTGTCTCATGAGGCTGTATTTTTCTTCATAGTATTTATTATGACCTATCATTATATTATAGACTTACTTGTTATTAACAGCTTTCTTTTTATTATTATTATGTTATGTTAATCACCATACATTACATCATTGGTTTTTGATGTAGGGTTCCATGATTCATTGTTTGCGTATAACACCCAGTGCTCCATGCAGTACATGCCCTCTTTAATACCCATCACCAGGCTAACCCATTCACCCACCCCCCTCCCCCCTAGAACCTTCAGTTTGTTTCTCGGAGTCCATAGTCTCTCATGGTTTGTCTCCCCCTCCAATTTCTCCCCCTTCATTCTTCCCTTCCTGCTATCTTCTTCTTCTTCTTTTTTTTTTAACATATAATGTATTATTTGTTTCAGAGGTACAGGTCTGTGATTCAACCATCTTACACAATTCACAGCGCTTACCACAGCACATACCCTCCCCAATGTCTACCACCCAGCCACCCCATCCCTCCTACCCCCCACCACTCCAGCAACCCTCAGTTTGTTTCCTGAGATTAAGAATTCCTCATATCAGTGAGGTCATATGATACATGTCTTTCTCTATTGACTTATTTCGCTCAGCATAATACCCTCCAGTTCCATCCATGTCATTGCAAATGGCAAGATTTCATTCCTTTTGATGGCTGCATAATATTCCATTGTGTATATATACCACATCTTCTTTATCCATTCATCTGTCGATGAACATCTTGGCTCTCTTACCAGAAATAAGGCCCCTGATGGAGGGACTTACTTATTTATACTTTATATTCATTTCTCCAACCACCTAGAACAGTACCTGGAATGTAGTACGTGCTCAACTAATTCATGAATCTTAACATTTAGTCTGTCAGTTGCACTAATTTGAGAATAACTTCTGTGGATTTGCACAGATCGAAGTGAATTATCAGACTGTGCCCTCTTCTTAGATCCTTTCAGTACCTTAATCTTTTTAGAGCAGGTTTTCAATATCTTAAATTTTTAAATTGTAGGTTACAACCTATTCATAAAATCCATTTGGTGATTGTGACCAGTGTTTTTGAAAAATGAAATAGAATAGCAAATACTATGCGAGATCACACATAGTAATGTTTCATGAAATGTTTGATTTGTTTCACGAAATACTTGCTTTAGTTATATACATGTGTATATGTGTATGGAATAACGATGTAAAAATGTTTTTATTGGGGGTTGCAGTCAAAAAGTTTGAGAGCTACTCTAATGAGATTTCATTGTAGGAGGAAATAGAATCTTTTCCCTTCTCCAAGGTTACAATGAACCCAACCAGCAGGGAAACTCAGTCTTTATGAATACAGTGTGGAGAGCTTCTGATGTAGAATGACTTTTTAAATTGGTGCTGTTTTTTTTTTTTCCTGTCCAAAGACTCAAAGGCTTCAAACCCACTGAACTTGTCTTGAGACTCCTGCATGCTACCGTTAGCACACCCCCCACATCGCCTTTTGAACTCATCCTTTAGTCAGAAGGAAATGAGAATCTCTCTCAGTCACCTTTCTCATCATCCTCCCTGTGTTTTGAAAGATCAATAATGAGGAGCCTGGTCTTGTCCATTCAGATCTTTCTGATAAGTGTTCACTGCGATCTCAAGAAAAAGGCAAAACCACTCAGGCCAGCCATGGCCTCCATGTTGGAGCTCTTAGATAGACAACAAAATTGCTCTGCCAAAAATTTACTTTCTTTTTGGGGCTTTTCTTTGTTTCTAAGAAACTTGCAGAAATAGACTACTTTCCCATATTTCTCAATCTCAACTCTCTCGAGTGTCTTTCAGTATCAGCTTCAAATTGAAAGGACAGGAAAGGAAGATAACAAAGCAAGTGTAAGTGGTTTCTATTACCAGACCTCCAGGGGAGATCTCCAATATAAATGGCAATATTTCTAAAAATGCCACAAAATTTTACTATTTCCTGAAAGGAAAGGAACAGGAACATTTGTTAAACAATCATTATGGGCTAAGACCTCCATATATGCAGTATAAAGTAACCGTCATTAATTTTATCTGCAGAGTTTGTCTTGTGGTGTTTTAAATAAATTTGACTAGTTGCCAAGATTTAAAAATCAGATTTTACACAAAATCCAGATTTCTGACTTCTCTGAAACAATCTGAAGATGTAGTAAGAAAATACACGATCGCTCCTGTATTAGTTTGCTAGGGCTGCCATAACAAGATACCACTGACTGGGTGACTTAAACAACAGAAATTTATTTTTTTCACAGTTCTGGAGGCTGGAAGTCTAAGATCAATGTGTTAGTAGGCTTGGTTTTTTTCTGGGGCCTCTCCTTGGCCTACGGATTGCCACTTTCTCACTGTGTTCTCACATGGTCATCTTTCCAACTGTGTCTGTGTCCTAATCTCTCTATATTACATATTACATATTATGTATATTATAATATTATATCAGCTATATTGCATGAGGGCCCACCTTAATTACCTTAATTACATCTTTAGATGCCCTTACTCAAAATACAGTCACATCTTGAGGTGCTAGGGATTAGGACTTCAACATATGAAATCAGGGACAACACAATTCAGTTTATAACAGCCCCCATCATAACAACTGACAGGTTCTGAGGTATAGGGATTTGCCCTCAAATTCACCATAATCTCCACTGCTCCCTATTGTCTACCTGAACCTGGGGCTGAGTATTAATAACTATTTATCATTAAAATGGCTTATTTCTAGTATATTAAATGCATTTAGAAAATATTTGAATTTTGCAACTCAGTTTTAGAATCCCATTGGCCTCTTTTTGAATTCCAGCTTTAGCCCTTCCTTTGAGAAAGCTTTGAGACGGTTGTTTAACACATCTTTACCTTAATTTACACACCTCCAAAAACAAGACAAAAATAGCTATTATTGTGAAAATAAAGTGATTCAAAGAAATTTTTCAAGATATAGTCTTCCTTTTCCTTGCTCATATTACTTTAAAATGCTTAAATATGCTTACATGCTTTAATATGCTTAACAGGATGATTTAGAATAATTGTTTTCATTGTGAGATCCCCTGACCAGCAACACCAACATCACCTGGGATCTTCTAGAAATGCAAATTCTAAGGCCCCATCCCAGACCTACTGAATCAGAAACTGGGCATGGGACCCAGGAATCTATGTTTTAACAAGCCCTTCAGGTGATGTTGAGGCATATCAAATGCTGAAAATTAAGGATTTAGAATGAAAACTCCTGTAGTAAAGTCCCTATGATTTCTCATTGGTTTCTACATTTATTTGGTAATCAAAAAATAATAGGTGCAAACACCCAGAAATTTTATTTCCACATCTGCAAAATGGTTGTATCATAATGACCTATATCATAAATATTTTTCTAAATACTCATTATCATGTTTATTTTGTTGATATTAATAAACATTAACCGAAATTAGTGATGAAAGACAACACAAATGAATATTGTAATGAAAATGATTATTTACACATATTTTAAGATTGGAAATGAAAGAACATTTATTCACTCTACTTGGTTTTCCTTGTTAAATGATTGATCAAGTATCCAAGCAGCTGCCATACCTTGGAGAGAGAGGGAGATTTTCCATCTAAATGACTTATCAAAATTGACAGCAAATGGCATTTTCATTTACATTTGAAAATAGAACAATTCTAGAAACCCAGCCAAATTTAATCTCTGTCCGATATCGGAGCAGAGGGGAGAAATTTTTAACAAGGGATAATGAAATGATTTGGAAATTTCAATAGATGGAGGCAAAGCCTTGTTCTGAAGGATTTGCACTAGTACCAAGTACAGAAAATGCTCTTCTGAGCTCATTTTCTGTTGCAAAGAAGAGATGAAGCTGACGAGGGGAAGACCTAGTCCAGACTCGGGTCACTTCTGTAATCCCAGCTATGCAGCCTCACCTGGTAGCTCAGTGCCAAGAACAAGAAGCAATTACTTCCCAACTTTGTTTACTTTAAAAACAATTGTAGTTTCTAAATGTATTGAATGTTTACTTTCAGAAAGGCTCTGAGGATTTCTATGTATCACTTTGTTTATTCTTTTTTTTTTTTAAGATTTTATTTATTTATTCGATAGAGAGAGTGAGAGAGTACAAGCAGGGAGGAGTAGTAGAGGGAGAGAGAGAAGCAGGCTTCCCGCTGAGCAGGGAGCCCGATGCGGGGCTCGATCCCAGGACCCTGGGATCATGACCTGAGCCGAAGGCAGACACTTAACCGTCTGAGCCACCCAGGCGCCCCCACTTTGTTTATTCTTAAAATATCCTTTAATGAACTTTATCAATAATGAAACAAATTGAGGGAGGTTATGTCTAAGGCCACCCAACTCATTCCTGATGGACTCAGAATTCCACCCAGGCTCTTCTGATTTCAAATCCTAAAAGAGAGAGATATCTACTATCTCTCCACATTTTTAGAGTTTCATAGTACATAAGGCAACCTCCTGACATTATCTCACCTACACTTGTAAGATATATAGATATATCTTATACAAGATATAAATATATCGACACCTATCTTCTATGAGACACAGTTTCTTTAGTAAACAGACTACATATATAATTATGTACTGTGCTTAGGGGACAGTATCATCCAGGTAGTAAATTGTGAAACTAAGATCTGAAACTAAATTTGTCTAACTTCAGGAAATGTATCTATGGCATTACCACTCCTGGTTCACTAAGGGAAAATGTTAGAAAGTACACTGAATTTTTTAAAATTCTTACTAGGGGCGCCTGGGTGGCTCAGTTGGTTAAGCGACTGCCTTCGGCTCAGGTCATGATCCTGGAGTCCCTGGATCGAGTCCCGCATCGGGCTCTCTGCTCGGCGAGGAGCCTGTTTCTCCCTCTAAACCTCCCCCGTCTGATGTACTCTCTCTCTCTCTCATTCTCATGCTCTCAAATAAATAAATAAATCTTTAAAAAAAAAATAAAATAAAACAAAATAAAATAAAATTCTTACTAGATTAGGTTTTTACAAACAAATACACTCACTCCTTTTCATTCAGTCACAGCTTTTTATTATTTTAATGATGATGATGACTTGGTATACTCTATCTTTAAGAACTTTGCTTCCAAAGTGAGCAAAATTTCAGCACTAGTTTCAACCAGGACTCAGACATCTCCTCCCCTGGTAATGAAATTCCATGGGCCTGCATCTCAGTCGTACAAGTTACTTTCTCTGAAAGGAAGTCAGTTTAAAATACGAAGACAGGCAGGAAGTGACTAGTATTAAAACCCAACAGAAGGATGGACTCATAATTGGGACAGGAGGTATCCAGTGGTAGCAGAATGATGATCATTCATGAATAGGGGTCTGGCTTATTTCATAGACTTCACCTGAGCAGATGGAACCCTGGACCATTATCTTAGTCAGACACTGATATTTAGAGACTTGTCAGATATCAGCCTTAAGAATACGAATATTTGAAACTGCCTGACAGGGAAATAAAGGAGTTTTATATATGTTTACAGATATAGGATGTTTTTGCTATGAGTCACATGGAAGTTATAACTGCCTGGAGACCTCGAGAGATGAGCCACATCTGGCTTTTAAGAGACCCAGCTCAGGTTCTGACATTACCTAACTGTGGGCAAGTAAGTGTCTTTTTCTGTGACTCACTTTCGGTATCTATACAATTATATTTAAAATAATAATTACTACTGCCGCATATACTGTGCTTAAAATTGTGTGGGCACTACGCTAAGTATTTGACATATAGCATCTCCTTTACATCCCATGGTCTCCTTTAACTAGATGTTAGTGTATTCATTTTATATAGGAAGAAACAAGGCTCGCAAATTTCATGGGGCAGTTAGGGATTCGGACAAATTATGATTAAACCCCAAAATTGTCCTTTTAACCACGATGTACTACCAGCCTTGGCAAGAAACTGAATGAGGTGCGATATCATGTCTTTGGAGTCAGATGGCTCTTGGCTAAAGTCCCTATTGGTTAGTTAACCTATCTGTGCCTCAGTTTCTTCTTCTGTCAAATGAGGACACGTACAGCATCTCTGACATAGGATTATTTATAAAATAGAATAATTTATGCCTTAAGTTCTTTAGCACAGTTCCTGTGTTTCATAAATATTATTGTCATTGTTGTTTTATTATCAATGTTAAGTTTCCATCCAGCCCTCAAAATCTATGATACGAAGAAAAAAGCAAAGCTTATAGGAGTGACCCTGAAGAGTGGGTTTTTAATAATATCTTGGATTAGGAGCACCTGGGTGGCTCGGTCATTAAGCGTCTGCCTTTGGCTCACGTCATGATCCCGAAGTCCTTGGATTGAGCTCCGCATCAGGCTCCTTGCTCAGCAGGAAGCCTGCTTCTCCCTTTCCCACTCCTCCTGCTTGTGTTCCGTCTCTCGCTGTGTCTCTCTCAAATAAATAAATAAAATCTTTAAAAAAAAAAATATCTTGGATTAGATCACAAAAGATGGCTTTGAAGAATTCTTTGTAGTGACTTACTAGCTACCAAGATGGGAATCAAATCCATGAAGTCAGGAGCTCTGTCTTAACCATCCCTGTAACCACAGAACCTTGCAGAGATTCTATTTGAGTCTGGGCACTTAAAAAAAAAAAAAAAAGTTACTTGAGTTGTATTGAATTCAGTGCTTTAGTTGCAAAGAAATGATTGGATTTTACAAAAATGTTCAGCACGTGCTTTGGATTAAAAAAATGCAACCACAAAATACAAGAGCACTTGGTCTTAAACTACAAAAATACAAACTTACATTTCCAGACAAAAGCAATATTGAAGTGAAAATCACTCAGTGTAGAATTTTTTCTTTCTTTTCTAAAATACCATCTGCCTTCATTAATATTCAAATGTAGGTAAAGAGTATTTTTCATAAACACCTTGAAATCTCAAATATCAATAACTACTCCATTGAAGGAATCAAAAGCAAATTCCCTGGTTTTGAAGTGTTGGCTTTTTTAATGTTTCATGTAAATGTTTTCACTGGACTTGGTCTAAAACATTAGCATAAAAAAAAAGTCTATGGTTTTCATTTGATGCCAAATTTTGCTTGTCTTCAAATATCTACCTTATTTGTACAAGAATTCTCTCCTAAGTCTCTAAGCGATCTTCCACTGTCATTAAAGGAATTGAAATGGCAAATAAAATATGAGTCTTTCCCAGTTATCACTCAAACTTCAAAGGAAAACTGGGGATTTTAAGAGGTCAAGAAAAGTTCAGCAATATTATTTCATAAGAAAAGGAGAATCACAACTTTAAATTTGGGTCTATTCTAAATATCCTTCCTTATTTTAGGTACCAAATTACATTCTTGTATTGTCTAACTAAAATAGTTTTATTTTATAATTACAAAGTTATATTTTTATTATAAATAATTGAAATCTACAAATGTATGATTTAAAAAGTGTAAGTTCTGTATAGTTGTACTCCCACAGATGCTGTTGTTTGTTCAAAAAATATTTGTAAAGATCTTTCACTGCCTGAAAATGTATGTTTTTCAATTTATTAATTTTGATAGTTATATTTTAATCATGTGTATATACATATATAATATAGTCAAACATATCCATCTTTTCTTTGTACAATTTGTTATTTTAGAATTATTTCTCCCAGATATGAAAAATATTCTTCCTTTTATATTGTGTTTTTCTATTATTTGATCAATTTAGTTAATTCTTTTATGTATTCTAATTTTATTTGGATATGATATATGCTTAAATTTTCCTTAATTGCTACCCTTTTATAGCTCCATGAATTATTAAATGATTCTTTAACATGACTCTTTTAAAACCTGTTTTCTGACACATCTACCCCTTATCGAAGACCATTTAATTCTGAACAAAGAAAAGAAAAAAAAAAATCATGGACAATTCTTTCTAAATGGGGGTAAATGTCAAAAACAGCACCTCTTAAAAAAGCAAGATATTATTTCTGTTAAAAGCATCACAAATAATTTATTGATTTTTTTTCCCTTCAAACAACACAGAAACACATATTAATTGAAATAAAAGTCAGGCAATCTGGCTGCAGTTAGGAGGTAGAAGCATGTTTTCTGATGGACTTTGTCTAAGTTCGGGAGACGAATATGCCAACTTCGCAGGCAACTTGACTTCTCTGTATTAAAGCCAGCACCACAATGAACTCATTGATTTAAAGAAGAAAAAATTAAAAGAAACATGACCAATTTAAATCGGTAATGGAATCTAGACAATAGTTTCTACAGAACTTTTCCATGAAAAATATGAAAAACATAAAGACCGCAATATATCTTAAATTGAAAAGTTGTATTTCAAGCAGCAATTTAACTGTTTTAAGTGAAATCTGAACTCCTTTCCCTGATGGACTTTGAAGTCTTTTAGGTCTGATAATCTGGAATTTACAACTTGACGCTATCCATGCATATGGATGGCTTCTGTGGTTTCAGGAGCACCTTAGCTATCCATCCCCATTTGCTGGTTTCCTATGGTGCAAATGTCGGCCAGATGATGGTTACTCATTCCCTTTTCTTCTGACCTTTGAGATTTGACACCAAGGAGCAGGTGTGAACAGAGAGGAACAGCCTGATGAGAAAGAAACCAGAAATGAATTTAATAAGCTTCTTTTACTCTCTGATTAACTAGTGCTCTTGGGATAGCCTCAATCTTCCCAAAAGGGACAAAGTGACAACTTCTTGACTTTACAAATGCTTTGATAGGTAATGACCCCAATGAATCCTTGCCCACGGTTGCCCAGTTTCAACCACCTTGCTGACTTGAACTAAGCAAGCAAGAGATCCAACATAACATTAAATCTATTAAGGAATCAGACTTTTCCTTCCCCCGTCCCCCCCGCCCCCTTGTGTAAAGAGGTGGTTAACATCATTTGGAATTCTAGGCAGATTAAGGATGCTTGAGAATAAATCTGAGAACACTTCAGAAAAAAAATTCAAAGCACCTTCTACCTGACTTTCTGAGAAGAATGTCTCCAATTTCCATGACTTTCATTTTCTTTCTTGAAAAACCATTTTGTTGTGATATGATTGACATAAAAAAACTGTACATTTTTAATATATACAATTTGATGCGTTTGGAGATATGAATACATCCATGAAACTGTTGTTCACTGGAGACGTGAAAAGTGTATATATGAAGTGGAAACATTTTGAATCATGTCTCTTTTCAACTGAGGCTCTGAAGCATTTTCCATTTTTATAGGGTTTCTATGTTTCATTTGTGAATTGGTACAGGAGAGAGTGTTTTTGTTTATCTTGAAATCTGTTCCTAATTCCTGTTTTGCCAAGATCATAGAGATGTTTTCAAATAGGGAGTCCCTTTGCATATGTTGTTTTTAGATAAACAGGAATAATCAAATCTGGTTTATAGTAAATTAACATTGATCATAGTAATCACAGATGTGCAATTAACAGTTGGTCTCTACCTTTGCCCATAAATGCAAAGAACTTTAAATCAGTAAGGAATTCACACTTTCTCTGCTTGTTCAGTTGTTTGGGGGAGTGGGTTGCTGATATACATTTGAAATAAATTTCTGGCCTTTATATAAACATCAGTGATTTGGTTTCTAGTCATCACTTTTTAAATCTGTGGTTAATATGTAAATTCCTAATCTTAGCTGCTTGGGGAGGTAATCTTGTATCGGGAAATGCCAGGAGAGGTTTCTGAACCTATACTGATTTTTCTTCAAGGCAAATGTGAGCCATAGGACAAGATCCCATGGACAAGCATTTGGTCACATCGTTTCATTTAATTTTTAACAATTCTGTGACAATTGTTATTTTATTTATGATAAGGAAATCGGGATCCAGAAAGATTCAATAAGTTGTCTGAGGCTACCAGCAAATGGCAGAGTCAGGATTTGAACTTCAAAGGCTATAATTGTCTCATTCCATCTAGGATGCGTCTTCCTCAGCTTCTATTAAGGAATTGAGTTGGCTGGGATTTGGGGCCTGACCACCCCCAGTGGTCTTCACCTACATAGCCCTAAGCTTACTGGATGGGGTTGGATCCCATCTGGGGTTTTGTCAGGTGAGATAATGTGGCTTATATTTTCCTGATGAACTCTTACTGTGCACCCCTATTGTCTGTTCTCCACGAACCACAATATGCAAGTCAGATCCTATCTATCTCTCCTTTGTGTAAAAGCCCTTAATATTTCAAATAACAAACATAAAAACATCCTAGGACTACTCTTCTTGGGGAATCCGTCATTACCCTGGAGAAGTAAAAGTGGAGGCCCAAATCAGACCTGGAAAAATAGATCCCAGACTGTTCATATCTGCCCACCATTCCCTTGATGGGCCTAACAAAATGGAATCTCTGAGCCTTTTCAACGGGTTTTCCACATGAGACCCAGGGACACGTGAGGACCGGCCTTTAGACCCAGCCTCTGGATTAAAGAAACAAATAGCCTCGTGCTCCTTCTACAACTGCTAGTGACATTTGGGTTATTGTCATGACAGTTCTGATTTGTGCTCAAGTTATTCCTTCTGCTCTTTCCAAGTAAACTTGAAATGCTAAAGTAGACTTATGTTCTAGGTTATTTGTGACTTCTAAAATATGCATATGCTCTATCCTGCCAGTCCTAGGCTGGAGATCTGAAAATCTCTGCAGGCTGTCTTCTTAGCACTGACCACTACTCCTTCCAGCTCCCTGGATTCACCGCCTTCTGCTGGTGAGGCTACTGCGTTTGCTTCTTCCTAAGACCCAGGGAAACCAAGGGTTCTGATTTAGACACTATTCTCAGGGTCTCTTTCTCAAAGAAGCCACCTTCACGATTTTCACAGTGACCACCCCTTTTCTCAGCTGCAACTTCCTGCTCAAAACGTGTTTCAACTTGCAAAGCCACATGGAACTGTGCCATATTAGCAGAACTGCTATCACGCAAGCTGAGCACCTGGACATCTTTTGAGCACTGAAAGACTCGTCAAACATGACAGTACTGTCTTCCGGGTTGTTGCTGGTGACAACTGATTTAAGGTTGTCTCAATTTTCAGAGAATCTGGGGAAAAGATCTCCCAAGAATGAAGTGGCATGGCTCACTCTGGTTTCATATGTGAAATGGCAGGAGCATCCATGGTGAATTGGAGGTGCTGTCCAGCTCCCTCCTGCACAGACTATTTGTCTAATTCATAGGCATCTCATGGGAAGGGTGCATGCTGGTTCAAGTCACTGCACACTCATGAGCTTACTGATGAGCTCCTGGCAGTTGGCTGCTGCTTGCCATTCTGGATGGAGTTGAGGGCTGAACTTTGATGCTTTGTCCCAGCTGCTGCACCCTAAATGAGCTCTGCACGAGGATACTGTGCTTCTGGACCTCCTCCCTGGGAAAGACATGGGCAGAGTTCTTGCCATTAGGTGATGTTTATATGCCTCAACAACAGAGTTCAGGTCCAGGTGAGAGGATGCCAGAATACATCCACGGTATCTCTCTCCCCCAGCATGAGGGTAGAGTTTACACCATATGACTTATATGATTCTGTGTGGCAAAGGCCTCCACTGTCAGCACCTTGCTGCCAGGTGAATCCACATTCACAATCGTATCTTCCTCTGCCACTGAGAGCAGGACTCAGGATTGTGTCCTGCATGCTGTCAACACAGAGCAGAATCAAAATGGCAGAGTCGTGGAGCTGAACCATTAAAGTCTCTGGTAGTCCAGTTGCTTGATGATCTGTTCAAAGTGTCCATGAGAACACTACATCTGAAACTAATGATGTACTATATGTTGGCTAATTGAATTTAAATAAAAAAACAACCCACAAAGTGTCCATGAGAATCACACTCTCTTCTTTCTTTACTAGAGGAGGCATAACCCCACTTGCAGCCAGATACAACAGTATGAGAGGAAGTAAAAATATCCATGATGGAGTCTTTTCCTCATCTTCCAACTATGCTACCTCACCCCTTATTCTCTATTCCCCAGACTGCTCATGGAGGGACTCTCACCTTTCATTTTTCAAAGACATTTTCAATGGATATGGCATCCTATTTAGTTAATAATATAACGATGTCCCCTTAGTTTGTTTTTTGACAAGAATAGTTTCTGCTGAAACTATCCTTCTTAACTTTGCTCTCCTGTTCTTTTCCCTTTATGGCTGCTTTTATTTATTTGTTTATCACTGGTCTTCAGTGATTTGATTATTCTCTGCTTTGGCTTGTGTTTCATTGACCTTCTTGTCTTTGTGGTTGTATAATTTTCATGAAATTTAGAAAGATTTTGACTATTATTTCTTCAAACGTATATATATATTTTCTGTCCTTTTCCTTCTCTCCTTGGACCTTCATTCCACATGTATTTAACCACTTGGTATTAAGCCACAGGTGGTTTTTAATTTTTGTTCAGTCTTTTATTTTTTACTCTGTGCTCCATTTTAAGTATTTCTGTTGCTGTGTCTAAGTTCATTTATATTTTCCTCTGTAGCATTCAAATTTGTCATTACATCTCCTTTGAGGTGTTTTTCATTATAGATGTTTATTTTTCAATTTCAGAAATTCTATGTGCGGAGTGGGGGTGGCGCCTGGGTGGCTCAGCCAGTTAAGTGTCCGACACTTGATTTCGGCTCAGGTCATGATCTCAGGGTTATGAGATAGAGCCCCAGGTTGGTCACGGAACATGGAGCCTGCTTAAGATTCTCCCTCTCCCTTTCCCTTTGTCCCTACCCACTCCCCCCACTTTCTCTCTCAATAAAAAAAATTCCATGTGGGTTTTCATTAAATCTTCTATTTCTTTCCTTGCCATTTTTATATTGTATACTATCTGTCTGAACATATGCATATATATATAACTGTTTTAACATGCTTGTCTGTAAATTCTACCATGTCTGTTCTGTCTAGATGGTTTCTTCTTTTTTAAAATTTTTTTAGAGAGAGAGCGTGCATGCACAACTAGGGTGGGGGAGTGGATGGTGGGGAGGGGCAGAGGGAGAGGGAGAGAGAAAATCTTAAGCAGGCTCCATGCTGTGAGACCGACCTGGGGCTCTATCGGACAACGCTGAGATCAGGACCTGAGCTGAAATCAAGAGTCGGACACAACCGACTGAGCCACCAGAAGCCCCATATTCTTTCTATGTCTATTTCTACTGATTTTCTCCTGGTTAAGTTTCAAATTATTTTGCTTATTTGAATGCCTGATTTTTTTGATTGGATACAAAACATTGTAAATTTTATGTTAGTGGGTGCTAGATTTTGCTTTGTTCTTTTAAATAGTGGTGGATCCTTTTTTTGACACATAGTTAATTTATTGGAATCAATTTTATTTTTGAGTCTTGCTTTTAAACTTTATTAGAGCAGGCACAAAGCATTCTTTATTCTAGGATTAATTTAACCCTATTATGAAAGTGATACCCATCTGAAGTCTTTATCCCCGGCCTCATGAACTACAGTGACTTCCCACTCAGCCAGAAAAAAACATGAGCTATTCAGCTATTTTAGCGTTTGGAATTGTTTGGTCTACTGCTCTCTGGTTATTCTCCCACTGTCTTGGGTAATTTCTGATGCTTATACAAATTAGTACTCAGCCAGAGACTTGAGGGGATCCTGGGAAGCTCTCCAGGCTTCCCTCTTGGTCTTCCTTATTTCCAATGCTCTGTCCCACAAATCTAGCCATCTTGTTCTCTGGATACTCCACCCTCTGGCTCCACAGTGCAGCAACCTGTCTTCATCTGTTTGAATTCTTCTGATCTGTACCATGGCCTGGAAACTACTCCCATACATTAAGTTTAACCAAACAGAGGGCTACCCTTGTTTAACTTCCAAATATCACAGTTTTATGCTGCTTGTTTTCCAATGTGTGAAAATTCTTGTTTCCAATATTTTGCTGCCTGATTTCCTGGGGATTTTTTTTGTTTGTTTATTTGTTTGTTTTCTTAGTAGAAAGAAAAATCCAAGCTCTGTTATTCCATCATGGCCTGAAATAGAAATCTCTAATTTACTTATTTATTTCTTATATTGTTTATCTTACAGTGAAATGTAAGCCTTATAAAGGAACAGATATCTCAGATATATATGATTGATATCTGTTCACTAAGGTACATCAACCACCTAGAATAGTTTCTGGCATATCGTAAACGTTTATAAGTATTTGTTGAATGAATGAATAAGACAATATTCTTTCACAGTCTGAGCTCTCATCTCTTAGAGTACCTTACTTTTGTTTTTTCAGAGGAATCTTTGATCTGACTGGAAGTTTTGGCTACTTGACCAGTTTCTCTATTACAGCTCACAGTTTGTCACTGTTGTTTAGCAAAATCATATAAATTATACCTAGGAGGTTCTAAAAATTGTTAGACCTTGATGGCATTTATGAAGAGGAGGAGAGGAGATAGTCCAAAGACTTCAAATGTTTCATAATGCCTACAATTAGGAAACGTGACATTTGAGGTCAATTTTTTAGTAGGAAGTGATAGACTTGAATATTTATGCTCAATTTCGAAAGCTCCCCTCCCTTCACTCCCTGCTTCCCACATCCACTTACAGTGGGTATTCTACAGTCAGGAATCTCTATTAATATGAAAACTCAGTTGGAAGAAACTTAATCAAACAGTCAATTTTTAAATTAAAAAAATAATAAAACACCTCTAGCCTTAAAAATTACTGTCATTAATCAGTACTAGGAATAGCAGCAAATAATAAATGAACCCAGAGCACCGATTGCAAAGAAAAAACTTTATGACCCTGTTCAGGAAGATTTGTCCTGGAAAAGCCTCAACTAACAGAGGAAGAATGTGCCATTTGCCTCAGGACTTGAAAAGAAAAAAAAAAGAAAAAAGAAAAGCATCAGAGAGCATGAGGGGGAAAAATTACCATCTTAAATACATTCCTACACATGTCAGAAATGAACTGACTTTGGAAAGCTATTACCTGTTAATTGGAAAATCACAGAGCAGATGGAACCAATTAATCTACAATTACAGAATCACCACAATCCAAACAAAAATAATTAACTCGTTTACAAGATATGATTTTTTAGGGAACTCTTCCTAATATCTCTAAAATTAGGCAAAGATGCACAGCATTTTATTGTCATAGGGGAGCTTAAACCATTCCTGGGGGTTAAATTTCCCTTCAGAATAAAAGGTCTTACTGTGAAATGTGTAATTCTAACTTCCAAAGAAAGAATACAGAGGTGAAGTGTGTTAAGACTGCTCATTTAAGAATGCTTATTTGACATCTGCTATACATGAGGAACTGTGTTAGTTGCTGATTATAAAGTAGTGACCAACAACAGATAAGAATTTTATCATCGTGGAGCTAGTCTAGTGTGTGACAAATACCAAATCACTACGCAGACAGAGGTCAGAATGCAATCGTGATTGATGCTGTGAAGAGGGGCTACATGGTATAGTACGTGCCACAGACTGAATGTTGGTGTCCCAAAATTCATATGTTGAAATCTAGTCCCCAGTGCAATGGTATCTGGAGGCCTTTGAGGGATGATTGGCTCATGAGGGTGGGGCCCTCATGAATGGGATTAGTGTCCTTATAAAAGAGACCGCAGAGGGCTCCCTTGCTCCTTCTGCCATGTGAGGACAATGTAATACAGTCAGTAGATGACAGAACTCAGATTATAACATTTATTTACTGAAAAAATATTTGTTGATTGCCCAGTACATTCTAATGACTGTTCTAGGTTTTAAGAGTGCATCAATAAATACAATAGGAAAGACAAAAAATAAGTACTGTCCTGTTGGGACTCTGATCTGTCTAATGAACACTTGATTTTATTACTATCTCCTGTGGCATCTCCATCAAACAGGGTTGAAAATTTCCCTTTCTAATTTCCCATTGAACATGCCTTAAAGGTGTATGTAAAACATTCCTTAAACAAAATCATTCTGAGCGAACAATAATGAACAATACTTTAAGAAAGTCTACTGGAATCCTGGAAAGTCATGTGGTCACAGAATGAAAATGGGGCCTGATCTGCCAGCACAGTGAGTGAGCGTTTGTATGACTTGGTATACCCAACACTTGTCATCGCTCCTGGGACATAGATGCCTGAAATTCTACCACAAAGTAAGTTTAGTATTTTTTTTTCTTCACTGATTTTTTTCTTTATTAATAACTCATCAGTGATGATTCCTACATCTGTAGTAAAATGGGATAGCCCTGGAGGATTGTATAACTAAACCAAAATGAGGAAAAGGAGCTCAGGAAAGGGAGGTTGATGGTACAGCAAAAATACTGAATCTGTGTATTGGTGAATCTCTTCTGAGTGTAACCCAACCAGCAGTCCAAACTATTTCAGAAACAAAAACTTAGATTTCAGGTAAGGTGTGTTTCAGGTACTCTGACAATGTCAATCACATCTTTTTTTTTTTTTTTTTTTTTTTTTTTGCGAGAGAGACAATGAGAGACAGAGAGCATGAGAGGGAGGAGGGTCAGAGGGAGAAGCAGACTCCCTGCTGAGCAGGGAGCCCGATGTGGGACTCGATCCCGGGACTCCAGGATCATGACCTGAGCCGAAGGCAGTCGCTTAACCAACTGAGCCACCCAGGTGCCCCACAATGTCAATCACATCTTGTCCTGCATTTATCCTGGGTCAACTTTCTTCTCTCTGGCTTTATTTTGCGTTTAACTCTCTCCATTTGATAAGATATGACCATTGCTAACCTAGGCTTATGTAGTAGTTACAGCTTTTACTCTCCAGGGAGAGCATGCTAAAATTTAGATTTTATAAAGGAGAATTAAACCGATTATAATTATATATTTTGTTATTAATGTAAATATTAAAAATTGAGTTGAAAATCTTAAACATTTTATAAAGTAGTTCTTCAAGAGATATTTTCCCTTATTTTTACTATTGTTTGCTTTGATTATCCTTTTTATTTATTTATTTATTTAGTTACTTACTTAGCACTAGGATATTAGAGGCAGTAATACTTATTGGTATTTCCTTTGTGTAAGGAACTATGATAAGCATTTACATGTATTAATAACATTGAGTTGTCACAACAGCCTTGTAAGAAAAGTCCTATCATTATAACCATTTAAAATGTAAATAAATTGAGTGGTAAAAGATTATGCAAATATATGTACCTAATAAGCTGCCAAGCCAACATGTGACCCCAGAAACATCTTCTCTTTGGTACTATGCCTTTCTGACAGTAGAATAGGAGAAAATTAAGTAACGTTATAATGCTCCCTCAAAATTGAATCCTTAGATCCTTAATTCTCACTAAAGACTGTATTTTAAGAAATGATGTGGTGTAATGGGAGATACCAAACCCTAATAGTAACATATGAATTCAAATCCCAATTCTACCACTGACTAGCTGTAAAATTTAGGCACTCAGCTCAACTTCTATATGCATGTTTTTCCTCAAATGTGAAAAATAGAATAATAATAACTACAGCAGTATATTTTGTGAAGATTAAGTGAAATTGCCTATTGCTTATATAGTGGGCAGACTGTATAGTAACCAATAAATAACATGAGAGCCAGGTCAAATATAAAAAGTGTTTATTTAAAGGTATTAGAGGGCTTCTGAAGCAAGATAGAACTCTTGCTCTCTACTGAGATATAAAGCAGTATAACCACTTAGGAGAACTTCTTGGTGGTTTCTTGAAAAAGAAACCCAGAAATTCTACTTCTAAGTATTTACTTAAAAGAAATGAACATATGTTCATTCAAAGAATTGTACATGAATATTTATAACAACTTGTCCATGGTATCCCCCAATTGGAAACAATCAGGTTCTTATTAACAGGTGAATGGATAAATAAATTATGTTATATCCATATAACAGAGTAATGCACATCAATGTAAGGGAACTAATTATTGATACCTATAACATGGATGAATCTCAAAATCACCACCCTGAGTAAAAGTAATTGCGTACAAAGAAATACATATGATACGATTCCATTTATTTAAAATCGTGATAAATTCACAATAATTTCTAGTGATGAGAAACAAATCAGTTATTGCCTGAAGCTGAGGCAGAGGCAGGAATGTCGGACTGCAAGGAGATGCGAGGATCTTTAGAAGGAGGCAGGGATTTTATGCATCTTGATTGTGGTGGTGGCTTCATGAGTACATACATCTGTCAAATTTAGCGAGTTATACACTTCAAATCGGATGTAGGTTATTGTATGAAGTTATACCACAGTGAAGTTAACTTAAAAATGGAAAGATATTCCATATACATGGATTAGAGGATTCAATATTTTATAGATAGAATTTTTCTCCAACTGGGCTGTAGATTAAATACATTTCAAATAAAATTACCAGTAGGGTTTTGCATGTATGTGCAAGTGCATTTTGTTAAAATTAAGAAACTAAATATAAAACTTCCACAGAAATGCAAAGGACACAGAATAACTATGACACTATTGAAGAATAACAAACAGGTTAGATGACTATCATATTGAGGCCTGTTATACATAACACTATAGTAATTAAAACGATGCAGAACTGGCATACAGGTAGGTGCATTGACCAGTTGAAGTATAGAGAAGATCCAGAAATAGACTTCCACATGCATGGTTACCTAATTTTTACAAAGGAAACACTACAATTCAGTGGGAAAAGGATGGTCTTTTTGATAAATGATGTAGGATTGACTAGATAATCAGAGAAAAATAATAAATCTTATCCTGTTTCTTGCAGTGTGTATGAGAATCAATTCTAGATGATTTGAAAATCTAAATGTGTAAGAAAAACAATAAAACTCTTAGAAAAAAAAGGTTGAAAGTATCTGTATTACCTTAAGGTACCCAAAGATTGCTGAGGCAAGAACAGAAATTATTTATTGTAAGAGAAAACTTGATATAGAAGCTGATATAGACATTAAAATTAAGATTAATTTGAAGATATGACTAAGGGTGAAAAGCAAATTCAAATGGGAGAAAATATTTCTAATGCACATATCTATCAAAAGAATAATACTGTGAATATATAAACAACTTTATAAATAAATAAGAAAAAAGAGAAATCAGTAGAGAAAAAGGACAAATTCTTGAACAGACATTTTTGTTTGTTTACTTTTATTTTATTGTGGTAAGAACACTTCCCATGAGATCCACCCTCTTAACAAATTTTTAAGCATACAATACAACATTGTCAGTATAGGTGCAATGTTCTACAGCAGATCTCTGGAATTTACTCATCTTGCTTAAATGCAACAATGCTCACTAATTAGTAGCTCCCCATTTATCCTTTCCCTTAGCCCTGGCAAACACCATTCCACTCTGACTCTATGAATTTGACTATCTTGGATACTTCATGAAAGTGGAATAGTGCAGTATTTATCTTTTTGTGACTGGCTTATTTCACTTAACATTGTGTCCTCAAGATTCATTCATATTGTCATATATTATAGAATTTTATTCTTTTTAAGGGCTGAATAGTACACTACTGTATCTGTAGATGGACATTAAGGTTGTTTACACGTTTGGGCTATGGTTAATAGTGCCGCAATGAACACAGGAGTGCTAACATTTAATTTCAATTATTTTTGGTAAATACCCAGAAGTGGGATTGCTGGGCCATGTGGTAGTTCTATTTTTAATTTTTTGAGGAACATTCATACTGTTTTCCATAGCAGCTGCACCATTTTGCATTCTCACCAACAGTGCAAAAAAGTTTGAATAGACATTTCATTTAAAAAATCCAAATGGCCAATAAACTTAGGAAAATGTGCTTAACTTTATATGCCATCATGGAAATGCAAATTAAAACCACCAGAATGACTGAAATGAATAAAAAAGTTTTATAATTACAAATCTTAAGTGAGGATGTGAAGCAAATGGGATGTTCATACTTTTCTGGTGAGAGTATACATTGAGATAGCCACTTTAGAAAACACTTTGTCAGTATATACTAAAATGAAACTAGCTCATAACTGAGGACCCAGCAACTCCATTCCCTGGTGTATACTCAACAGAACTGCATACTTACATTCATAAAAAGTATACAGGCATGTTCAAAGCAGCATTATTTGTAATAGATTGGTAATGGAAACAAACCATCAATCACAGAAAGGGTGAATACAATGAAACATTATAGAGTAATGACAATAAATGAACTGCAGCTCCATAAAGTAACATGGATGAATCTCATAAATGCCATCTTGGGGAAAAGAAGTGAGACACTAAAATAGTACCTACCAAATGATTCCATTCACGTGAAATTTAAAAATGGGATCGTTATTCTATAGTCTTGAAGTGGGATAGCAATTATTCTTATGTGGCTAGTAACAGAGAGAGGGCCTGAAGGTGACTCTTGGGAGGCAGTTGATTCTCTGTTTCTTGATTCAGGCTCTGATTACATGAATGTGTTCCCTTTGTGAAAATCCATTGTGCTGCATACTTAGAATAACCATCCTTCCCGCTATGTATGTTATACTTCAATAAAAGGAGAGGGATGAGAGTTCAACAAAACAGCACACATATGTCAAGAATCCACTTTCTTAAAAAAAAATCACATACTATTTCATGAATGATTTAAGCTCATTGCTAGAAATTATCTGTAGAAATTAGGAAAACTCAGAGAACTTAAAACTATTTCGTATTTGAGTATTTGGCATAAGCAAGACAAGACACTGAGAAAGAAGGAGGAAGTCAAAGAATGGGTAGAAATAAATACCCACATAAAAAAGAAGCATTTCTACCTCCAAGTTCTTTAGAAGTTGTTTAGAACTAAATTAGTGCCACATTCAAGAGTGATACCAACATAACTTTCTATCTTGGAGGAAGATAAATTGGGATCAGAGAAGAGAAGTACAAAATTTCATTTTTGTGATCATACATATATATTCACATGTGTGTCTTTATACATGTTTAAACATTCTTTCTTTGCTTGCTTCCTTCCTTTGTTCTTTCCTTCCTTTTCTCCCTTCTTTCCCTCCTTCCTCTCTCCTCCCCCCTCTCTTTCTTTCCTTCTTTTTTTCTTTTCTGTGATTATACAAATCCAGCAACACCATAGTTGAGTTCCAACCTACCTTGTTCATAGAAACATCATTATCTTTTAGCTATTAACCTAATTCCCCACAGGTCAAGGCAACCTTAGTTTCACTGTCATTTGTTGTCCACTAAGTGTTGTCAGCTTGTCTGTCATCCTGGGATCTGGTCATTTCCATTATATTAGTGACACCAGTTACGTGGCAGCATCTCTTACTATGAATGCCAGCCTTCAGAAGATAGTCAACACCAAGCTTCCCAAGCATGCTGGTGCCCCATGCACCACTGTATTTCTTGAAGACTTAATAAAGGGAGTGTCTGTTAGATCCTTGATACTACAAGTAGAGTTCTCACACTAACAGCACAATCTCATGTGCCAACTCACATATATAGAATCAGAATTTGCATTTTAACAAAGTCCCTGAGTATGTTGGATGCACCAGGCATTCCCTGGGGAACATGTTCAATTGGTGGGTTCTCAAGTCTTATAAAAAAAATCATTTCTAACAGCCTCACCTTCTAAAACTTCTGGCCCTCTTCCATACTTCCTTGCTGAAGTGTTGGTACTTCCACATTATTCACTATAAAACAATGTCATATTCAAGTTTAAAAGAACTATTCTAGGAAACATTAAACGCAGCTCTAGTTGTTCTTGACATAACACTAAATTCTAAATCCAAACTGACTTAAATGGTTTCAATAAATGCTCCGCTATCCATGATTCAACCCTCCCCACAACACCCCCAATACTTGACCTTGGTTCATTCTGTAGACATCAGTCAGGTCCTATAAGTCCTTTAGCAGTAGGCAATTTCTATCTGGAGCAAAGTTCACATTTCCTTGCTTAGGTTGTATTAAAACTGACTCTAGTTTTGGTTCTAGAGGCAATGAGAGATATTGAAAGAGGAACTTGAGGAAGGCAGACATTATTTTGAGAAGCACCTACTCTAGATATAGGATTGCCAGATAAAATACAGGCCACCCAGTTAAATTTGAAATTTAGATAAAAAGCAAATTTGTTTTAGTCTAAGTGTGCTCTAAATATTGCATGGGCCATACTCAGACTAAAAGCATTTGTTGTTTATCTGAAATTCAAATTTAACTAAGTATCCCGTTTGATTTTATTTTAAGTAACCTTTAATTTTAGAACAGTTCTAGATTTAGAGAAAAATTGCAAAGATAACACAAAGTTTCCATAAGTCTACTCCGTTTCCCTTATTATCATCTTATATTAGTATAGTGCATTTGTTACAATCAATGAACTAATATTGAGACATCATTATTAACTGAAGTCATACTTTATTCAGATTTCCTTAGTTTTTGCCAAAAATCCTTTTTCTGTTCCAGCATACCATTCAGGATACTACATTACATTTAATTGTTATATCATCTTAGGCCCTTTTTAGCTGTGACAGTTTCTCAGACTTCCCTTCTACTGGTCAGGTATTTTGTAAACTGTCTCAATTGGAATTTATCTAATGTTTTTATCTGATTAAGGTGGGGTTATGTGTTTTTAGGAGGAAGACCACAAAGCCAAAGGGCCTTTTTCATCACATCATATCAAAGGTAATATTCTATCAACATGGCTCAACTTTGAACCTTATTTTTTGAGGGGTATATTTGGAGTCACTGCTTCCTGAAAATACCAAAAAAAAAGAGCACTTAGATCTCATCCCATTAGAACCTAAAGTACCTCATTCATCTCAGTTTGTCTCAGAACCTTAAATCTAGTAGGTACATGTGGTCTGTTTGTGAAATGGATCATCAATGGACTATCTCTGAATCATACTATAGAAAGTAGACATCTGAGAATACATTATTTATTCAGCTAATATTCATTAATGTTTCATTCAGTGGAAATACTCAAAAGATGAATTTTCTATGAACTTTCTATTCATGAATTTATCTAAGTGTTATGACAATTTTTTTCTTTCTTTTTTCATAGTTGAGGAATGAAGAAGGAACAGATGGCCCTGGACATTGGTTGGCAGATTTTCCATGTAATATCAAGAAATAAACACCTATAAAATCATAATTATAGAGAATATCCATAGTGAGTTTCCCAGACCAAGTAAAATCCACTTTGTACGGGTTGCAGTCATCAAGGTGAGAGCTTAATTGGGTCTCCTTGGGAAATTGCTGGGTCTGGGGAGATATCTTGAATGCCAATATTAACATTCCCTCTTGCCATTTTGCCATACAGTGAGTGCAACTATATCCTTTATCACCTTAGCAAATATGCATTTTCACAAATATCATTGTCTGAGTGTTATCTAAGAGCACAAAATCCATAGTATTTTATGTATATAATTTGCTAATCATTTAGAAGACATGGTATTTTTTATTCTGAGAAAACTCTATCTTCTCTCAGTTTGCCACAACTTTTCAGAGACTTTCACAGGTTTTCCTTATGTTTTTGTGGTCTTTAACTTTCTGCTGTTGTCATCATTAAAACACTCTGTGACCACTGTTGAATGAGGAATTATTAAAAAAAAACCTCAAAGTATTTAAAACAATATTTGTTAAAACCCTACAATGTGCTAGTCATAATGGTGGGCTGTCAGATAACAAAAATAAGAAAGAACAAACAGTAAAATTTACAAAAATATGAAAGAAGATCATGGTGTACCTCAGGAATGATAAGAAGTTTAATTAATGGAAACATAATGTACAGAGATAGAAAGGTAAAAGATAAAACTGTAAACTTAATATCAGGTTAGATCGTAAAAGGCCTTATTCATCTACTAAATGTCATGAACTTTATTTTAAGCACCAGTGTGCTAAGATTGAATCTGAGCATTTTTTGAAGACTTCACTGGTGGCTGTATGAAAAAGAAAGAAATAAAAGGTAAATGGTCTACCCTGGGTTAGATGAAAATCTACTTGAGAAGGCAAGACTTAAGAACATGGGGTAAAGAATAATTTCAAAATGGAGTATGGTCAACTAGAGAATCCTGGTCTAGAAAATACATGATCCATAACCACTGGTGTTCCTTTAATCCATTTTCCTCATTCCACCAGGTTATCTTGTTAAAACATAAATCCAATAATTTCAATCTCTGCTTTCCATGGCCCCTGAAAGTCTTCAAAGATTTTCTAGTGCTTATAAAAAAAATTAAATTTCCTTAAAAAGTCTGAAACATCTCTAGCCCATATTTATAATTGGGTTTTTCTCTTCCTTTACATGTCAACCACACTGGCTGTTGTAGGCCACATGCAGCAATATTTACTCTCACTACAAAGCTGCACAGGCTGCTCCTTGTGTCTGGACAGCCCTTCCCATTCTGACCCACTTCCCTCTAATTCCAAGCATTTCACCTCAAGAAGTATCCTCAGGAAAGCTTTCATTGGTCTCCCTAACTTGTACAGATCTCCATTATTCAATTTTGTACTGCGTTAGTCAGGGTTCTGCAGAGACACAGAACCAATGGGATGCAGAGAGATGTACAGAAAGAGCTTTACTATGAGGGACTGGCTCACACAATTATGGAGGCTGAGGAGTCCCATGATTTGCTGTCTACAAAGTGGAGGGCAAGGAAAGCCAGTGGTGTAATTCCAGTCCAAACCCAAAGGCCTGGAAACTAGATACCCCTATGTCTCTGAGGGTAGAAGAAGATGGATGTTTGCCCTTCCTTAACTTTTTGTTCCATTCCTCGCTAGATTGGAGGATGCCCACCACACTGGTAAGGGTGATCTTCTCTCTCAGTCTACTCATTCAAATTCTAATCTCTTTTGGAGACACCCTCACAGACACACCCAAAAATCATGTTTTACCAGCTATCTGGGTATCTCGTAGCTCAGGAAAGTTGACACATAAGATTAACCAGCACAGTATAGATCACTTCTTTTGTTTCCTACCTCTCAAGGATCATATCCTTTAAGCTATTCACTCTTTCTTCTCCTACCATCCATTTTTTTTCTCTTTCTCATTTTTTAAGTTCACATGAAAAAGTGCATTTTCTTGGGGCACCTGGGTGGCTCAGGTGGTTAAGCGGCTGCCTTGGGCTCAGGTCATGATCCCAGGGTCCTAGGATTGAGGCCCACATCAGGCTCCCTGCTCAGTGGAAAGCCTGCTTCTCCCTCTCCCTCTGTCTGCCACTCTGCCTACTTGTGCTCTCTCTGTCAAATAAATAAAATCTTTAAAAGAAAAGAAAAGAAAAGTATATTTTCTCAATTAAAAAAACTAATAAACCTCTCTTGACCCTATATTATCTTCCAATAACATGACCATTTCTCTACTTTGTTTTACAGAAAAATTCCTCAGAAGTTTTCTATCCCTTGTCTATCATTTTTTTCTCATCATTCTTTATTAAATCTACTTTAGCCAGGATGTAGCCCTGAACACTCTTCTAAAATGGCTCTCATTAGGCAACCACTGACAGATACATTCCTAAACACATGGACAAAACTCAGTCATCATCTGTACTTTACATGTCATCAGCAATTAGGTTTCCTCCATGACAGCTTCTTCACTTGATTTTCAGAGCACTACACTTGAATAGTTAGTTTCTCATTTTATTGGAGGCAGTTTTCTCAGTCCTGTTGGCTGTCTCTTCCTCCTCTCTCTGAGCTAATGAGGAACTGCCCACAGACTTGGTCTTTAAACCTCTCCTCAATTCCATCTATATTCCCTCCCCTGGTGATTTCATCCAAACCCAGCCCTAAATACTACCTATATGCTTATCACTCCAAGTTTTATACTCCAAGCCCAAAAGTGACCCCTGAACTCTTGGACATGTATTTAACTCAAAATTCAATATATTTACTTATATTTCTTTTCTTTTTTTTTTTTTTTTTAAAGATTTTATTTATTTATTTGACAGAGAGACAGCGAGAGAGGGAACACAAGCAGGCGGAGTGGGAGAGGGAGAAGCAGACTCCCTGCTGAGCAGGGAGCCCGATGCAGGGCTCGATCCCAGGACCCTGGGATCATGACCTGAGCCGAAGGCAGACGCTTAACGACTGAGCCACCCAGGCGCCCCTACTTGTATTTCTAATAGAAATCTCAAACTGAAAACTGAGCTTCTGATCTCTCAGCTCAAAACCTTCTCTTCTAGCTACCCTATGGCCCAGCAATTTCACTACTATTTACCACAAAGATACAAATGTAGTGATCCGAAGGGGCCAATACAAACTATGGAAAAGAGCCCAGATGTCCAATGACAGATGAATGGATAAAGAAAATGTGGGGTGTATATATATATATATATATACACACTGGAATACTACTCAGCCATCAAAAAAAAAATGAAATCTTGCCATTTGCAAGGACATGGATGGAACCAGAGGGTATTATGCTAAGCTAAATAAGTTAATCAGAGAAAGACAATTATCATACGATTTCACTCATATGTGAAATTTAAGAAACAAAACAGAGGAACAGAGGGGAAGGGAGGGAAAAATAAAACAAGACAAAATCAGAGAGGGAGACAAACCATAAGAGACTCTTAATCATAGGAAACATAATGAGGATTGTTGGAGGAGAGGGAAGGTTGTAGGGGGATGGGGTGACTGTGTGATGGGCATTAAGGAGGGCACTTGAAGTAATGAGCATTGGGTGTTATATGCAACTGATGAATCACTGAACTCTACCTCTGAAACTAATAATACATTATATTGAATTTAAATAAAATAAAATAAAAACAATCTTCTCTTCTTCCAGTCTTCCCTATTAACTATAGAATCATCCCCTCAGTTACATGGTCCTCAAACTTTGAGGACATACAAAACTCTTGTCTCTTATACTATTATGCCACACCTGCAGTCAATTAGCAGAGTCAGCTGACATTACTTTTAAAACATTTCCAGAATCTAACCAATTCAAATCATGCCCCTTGTTACCACTTGGACAAACCCACCATCATCTTCTTGTTCAAATTTTTGTTAATGCCTTCTAACTGGTCTCTATGTTTGATTCTTTGTCCTATTTCGTCTTCTAAATAGAATAGCTGGAATGATCCTATTAAAAATAGGATGAAGTTATGTTTGTAGAGAAAGTCCTTCAATGGTGTCTCATCACTCTCAGAGTAGAGATAACGTTTTTATCACCTGTGAGGCCCAAGACAATCTGGCCCTCCTCTGACTCTTTGATCTAATTTCTTGATTTTTCTCGTTCTTTGATTCTGCTTCAGTCTCACTGTTCATCTTGCTGTGATTTTTTTTTCTTTTTAAACTAGGCAGTCTCTCAGTGTGGGAGTTCTTGGCACAAACAAAATAAGCTGCTGGGACCCAGTTAATTAACTGAAAGAAGGGCTTCTATTCTGGTTGGTATCTGAATTGTTAAGGGTCTGAGAAAGGGTGCCTATACACCTGTGCTTAAAGTAGACCAGTTTAAAAGAAGGCAGGTTAATGGGCACAAAAATCCCCATGAGCCATCCCACTGCCTTGCTGGTCCATCTTCAGAATAAGAATAAGATCTCTTAAGCTGACTGATCTGAAATTGATGATTTACTAATATCTGTGCTTTAGAATGATGCAGGGACTAGCAAGTGTTGGTAGGTAGAAGTTATTATGTTGTGTTTGGGAAAATACTGATTCTGTACCTTGCTCCAATCTTATAGAATAAGAATGTCTAGGTGATGGAGCTAATGAATCAGTGTTTTAATGAAGTTAGAAGTTATTATGTAATTTTTAGGTTTATCAAGGTGCATTCCTAGTTGCAAAAAAATTTCCCTAGTGATCTTTAAAAAAATGCTAATAGGCTTAGCTCAGAAATATGCTCTAATAAGCAGCAGGGTTGAGAATCCATGATCAAACAGTTAAAGATCAGTATTTGTTGAATGAATAAGATGAGTGAATGATTAAAATGTGAATTATTATATACTTGACAATTCAGATAAGTTCTTATTCTCCCTTTTACTGTCTTTAGCTCCTCACTATGAAGGAAAGATTAAAAAATAAATTCTTCACTTCTGCATCATGGTTAGGACAGTTCTCATTATCTCTTGCCTGCAGTTTCTGCCCTTATTTTGAAGCCAGAGCTATCTAGAAAGAATCCAGCCAATCATATTATGTACATATATGAAAACTTGTAAGTGGTTGTAAGTGACAGAAACTCAAACCAGTTTAAAGGGAAAAAATTAATTTATCAGCTAACTAAACAGAATAGAGTTGAATCTAGGATTCCATCGGATTCTATCCATTTCCATTTTTTAACCTAATTGTTCCCTTTGGCTTAATTCACCATCACCCTTGGCAGGCACAACTTATCTCTGCTTAACATAGTGTCAGCCCCAGCAGTTCAAAGAGCTTGGGGGCTAGCAGGAAGTTCCACTTGAGTCATATATCTGAGGCATCAATCAATTCTCACTGTCAACTGAGTGTTCAGCTGGAGCCATTCACAAGAGGATCTTACTTCCCCTCCACATGGTTTGGTCTTCTCTTGGCATGGCAGCTAGTCTCCATGGGGAAGAAGTGAAAGCTGCCTGTCCTCTGAAGGCTTCCAACAACACTGCTGCACTCTTTTGCTCAAAGACACACACAAGGCCAACTCAGATTCACAGGTGGGGGAAATAAACTCTCTTCTTTGTACGAGGAGTATGTGAGGAGTGACATGCACATTTAAGAGGCAGTGGTGGTGGGACAGGGGAGTTATATGGCTCTTCTTTGGATATCACCTACTGCAGCATAAGTCCAACTTAATTATTTCCATTGTCTGAATGACCCCAGGTAAACCTAATAATGTTCTTGTCTCTGTTGAAGAAGATAGTTTCTGGTAATATGTTTTACAGTTTTGTTGGGAAGCAAGTAGGCCCTCTATGGAAAATGGAAAAGGTAAACAGAATTTTCTTTAGACAAGTTTGTGAAGGATTAAGCTAGCAAACAAATGTTCTCATTGCAGGGATTCTTAGAGTTTATAATAAGCTGATGTGCATTGTAAATCTCTCAAGTGACAGGGGTCAAGAAGTTGGGTATGGGGTGGGGAAGGTTACATAGTAGGGCATTTCTTAATATATATGACTTGAAATTCTTTATATGGAGCAACTTCTAGGACAGATATTCCATAAGATAAGCTTCAAAAACAAAGAAACAAACAAAAACTCTGCCTCAACATTTTTTACATACTTCTAACAGTTCACTTGTCATGCTTTATTGTAATTATTTGATTGTCAATTCATACATTACACTGTGAGTTCTTCAATCTTGGGAATTTTGTTGTCCTGTTATTTTAACTCCAGCACTCCCAGGGGCTAGCACATCATAGACATTTATAAAACATTTCAGGAAGAAGAGGTTTTTTTAAAAAGAGAGAAAGAAAGACAGGGAGGAAAAAGAGCTTTAAAACTTTCCATTATGTAAGCCCAGCCTTGATATATGCAATCTGGTCGTTTATGTCATGCCCAATTCAACTGTTAGAACTCAGTTCTTCTGTGAAGATTTTTACGGCAGATTTATCATGATTTCAGGTCGGCTAAAACCATGTTGCTCCTGCATATTTCCATTGTAATAGGAAGAGGAATGGTTCCCTGAATGATGTTCACATCCTAATATCTACAACCTGCAATAGTTAGGTTACCTGGCCAAGAAAATTAAGTTTGCACATGGAATTAAGGTTGCTGATCAGCTGACCTTAAAATAGATTATTTTGCATTATATGGATAGGCCCAGTGTAATCACACGAGTCCTTAAAAGTGGAAGAGGGAGGCAGAAAAGAGAACCAGAGCAAAGCAGTATGAGAAGAACTCAGCCAGATGTTACTAACATTGAAGATAGAGGAGGGAGGCAATGAGTCAAGGAATGTGGGTGATTTCTAAAAGCTGGAAAAGGCATGGAAATGGATTTTCCCCCTAGACCTTCCAGGAGGAACACAGCTCTACTGATACTTTAATGTAAACCTGAGACCCATTTTGGATTTCTGACCTCCAAAACTGTAAGAAAATAATTATCTGTGTTGCTTTAAGCTACTAAGTTTGTAGTAATTTGTTATAGCAGCCATAGACGATTGCCATATTTTTTGGTTGACTAATAAATAAAAAGAAATTATATAGAAGCAAAAATAGTGCAGCCCTGGCTGCACTTATTTTAATAGATTTAGTTTTAATTACCTTGATGCCACTCTGTAGTTTGTTAGTAAATACACCATAGTCCATTTTGTAAAATTGACTAATCTATATTAATAGATGCTGTCAGTATGGTGTTTGGTCCCGGGCTAATTCCACTGTAGCAAAGTATGCATGAGTATTTGTAGAATATGGAAATGGTTATTCTGTAGGTTATATAGTTTTGAGAATCATTGTGTTTTGAGGACGATTTTCAGTTTACAGAGGCAAACAGACAATATTTTGTAAGGGGAAAAACAGCATAAGCATTTCAAAGAAGAGAATTTTAATAAAATATAAATAATTTACCCAAAGGATGTTCAATTATTTAAACTCCCTTTCCTCAAGTAGCCAATAAGGATCTCCTGTGCATCTGTTTGGTCAAGTAGTGGGGATACATTGGTAAGTTAAACCATGGACATTTAAGGATCATATCTTTCATTGAAGGAAATGGACAAATACAAATTTAATATTGAATCAGTGTTGAGTGATGCTCTAATGATATGTACAAAATACTATAGAAATTCAGATTGGAAGTTTATCCAAATTAAACAAACAAAAAACAACTTTACCAAGCCAATAATATTGTACTGTGCCTTTAAAGTATTCAAAAGAACAAGCTGGAAAAACAGATTCCAGGAAGGGGTGAAGACACATATAAAAGCATTTATATCTCAAAAAATGAATCTGGTTGATAATGAAAAGTAATCTGTGGCAACGGGATAGAGACTATGCTTGGAGGATGGGGTATGTTGGAAAGGGAGGAGCATATTGAAAACTTTTCCTTGAAAAACATGCAGGAACTAAGAATGTGAGGGTCTCATAAACATACCAAGAATGTTGGATTTCATCCTGAAGCATATGGGAAACTACTAACAAGGTTTTGTTGTTGTTGTTGTTTTGTTTTGTTTTGTTGTTTTTTAAGCAAACCTATAACATTACAAATTTGCTTCAGAGAAATCTAAAGATTTGTGGACAATGTATTGGTGAGATCTTACTAAAGTGAATCCAAACATGATGAAAACTGAAACCTGGAAGGTAGTGGTTAGGATTATCTGGAGATTAGGGAGTTGGGAGACACCTAAGGGGCAGATTCTGTAGGATTTGGTGATAGAAATCAACTCTAGAGGTTATAGTTTCAGACGCCCCTGACTTATGATGGTGTGAAAGCGATGTGTATCCAGTAAAAACCAAAATTTTGAATTTTGGTCTTTTCCTGTGCTGATGATATGCAGTAGGAGGCTCTCTCATGATACTGGGCAGGACAGCGGCCGCAGCTCCCAGTCAGCCACACCATCATGAGGGTCAATGACCAGTATACTCACAACCGTTCTGTGCCCAGCCAACCATTCTGTTTTTCACTTTCACTATAGGATTCAATAAATTACATGAGGTATTTAATACTCGTGATCTGGGATGGAGGCCCATGTTGGGCTTCCTGCTCCACAGGGAATCTACGTCTCCCTCTCCCTCTGCCTCCTCTCCACTGCTCATGTGCTCTCTCTGTCAAATAAATAAATACAATCTTTTTTTTAAAAAAAAGATAAGGAAATGTAGAGTCTCACCTATCTGAAATCGGAGTAACAACTTTGAAGAATCTTAATGTAGTGAGTCACATAAATGGTTCCAAAACATTTTATATCTCCTTTCTACTCTGCTTCAGAAGGCTGGCTTCAACACATGTTTTTATATGACAGTGCTTATTAAAAATGTGTCTCAGTGATTGTTTTGGATATTTCACTAGGTTTCTTTTTATTTTTTGTTTCACTAGATTTAGATGATAAAAATTATGGGTATTCTCAATTCCGTTCCTTTTCAGAAACAGAAAATAAATGACTACAATTAAAAGTAAGAGTTCCCTGAATATATGCCTTCTAAAGTTGAAATATTATAAAATTAACAACAGAATTTTAATATTAAATCCTGCATTCTATTTGACCTCTCACAATTAATTTCCTCAAATGCTCAGTTACTTTTGTGGGAGTAATTTCAATGTTTCCCTGTTTGCAAGCTTTATTGTTAATAATTGCAATTCATTAAATCTTAGGAAGCTGAAAGTTTCTATTTTTTCCATTTCTTGAATAATTTGATTAAGGATTTTCAATTGATTTTTAACAGAATGCCACCAAAATTTAAAGATATTGTTTTCAAGACAAGTCCAGTACTGCTCTAGAACACTTAAGTTGAATTTTCAAAGTAATTCTTGAAATCTTAAAACATTGCTAAAATCCAGCTCATGATGGGCAGAAAAGAGAAAGCACAAACTCGTACTGAAATGTTTTTTAATGCAACATAAACTTAATTATACACATAAACATATTACTTTTTTTAATCTCTGTACATCAGGTAGTTATAAATTTTGACTATAATTTATTTCAACACAAGCATTAATTTGTGGGCCACAAGAAATTCCAAGTATGTTCCTGGTCAATAGTTTTGTATTTTGTTTTGTTTTGTTTTTTTTCAATAGACCATTGTTTTTACTATAATACTGTATTCTAACAAATAAGTTTCTCATATTTTTTGTCCTTGCAAAAACTAAATATCTTAGCTCCAATGTTGAGCATTTTAATAGCATTCACACTGCTGTTATATATTTCAAGAAAATGAATTTGTACAACTTTCCTTTAATCCTGTGAATTGGATGATAAATTTTGATCCATTACTGGAATTAACTGATTTTCTACTGAAGCATCTGATGACTTTGATATACTACTTGCATCATTTAACTGTGAAGTTCTTCTGCTAATGGGATCAACAGTGTCATCTCTTCCTTCACCTTTCCCATCTGCTTAAGAAAACTTGGATTCACTTGGGAAAAGTCAGTAGATCTAAATGAAAAGTCATATTTTATGGTATGTTACATTAATGTCCCTTCTGAAGCTGGACATGTCTGTCATTTGTGGTTCCCTTTAAAGGGATAACATTTTTAAAATAAGTACTGATGTTTCTTCTGCAGATTCATATTCTCTAGCTTTCCTTTCCTGATAGCAGATGGTAAGTCATATCAAACCACTATTTTATTCAAGTGAAACATTTACCAACTTTTTGAGAAATGGAAATCCTATAAGTAATTTTTTTAATTGTCTAGCTTATTGCTGCCAAAAGGGTTTATTGCAATAATGAAATAAAATAAAATACCACCAAACAACAAATTAGAGAACTATCTATAGATTTACAACATTCAATAAATATCAAAACCACTTAGCAGGAATGTTAAGACTATTCCACAGCTATTGATAAGACTGTTACTGTTTCTTGTACATTTCTCAAATACACATCAACCTGTAATTTCACATTGACTTGACTAACTGAAGTCTCATGGGTTCTGTCAAAGGTCACAGCACAAATCCTGTCATAAATGGCTGGTATTCCAAGTGGCCAGGAGGGGGCAGCTGATCAAAGACTTCTCCCACTCCCACTCTAGATCTGAAAAATATTAACTCTTTTCCAATGTCCTATCATAATCTTTTTATTTTATCAGAAAATATGCATTCTGCTCTTGAAAGGGAGATGTTATATTATCTGGAAAAGGAGAGTGAAAAAAAGACTGTTGGTCTGATAGCCATGTGTTAAAGTTAGAACTGTGTTCAGTGCACGAGTTTCATCCATTATTGTACAAGATCATGGCAGGCGCTGGAAGTAAAATTTTAATGCAACTATTATTAATAATGCATTACTGAAAAATGAAAAACCTAAGACAAATGTCGCACTGAATAGGACTTGAAACAATAGGCATATATTTCAGACAAACTTGGATATATGTTCACCTACATATTTGCTGTGATTATGAATTCAGATTATGTAAAATATATTGTAAAGGTTAAAAAAACTTTTTTAAAGTCATAAAGCACTAAACATCACATTTATGTTGACGATGACTACTTTTACTATTTCTACTGTGCTAGCATAGTTCAGATTTCAAACATCTAGTTCAGTCTGAAGCAGGTATCATGGCAAGAGCATGTCAGCAACTCTTATTGAATGGAATCAAAATCTGCCTCTGCCAACCTCCAGCTCTGTGACCATTGTCACAGAGACTGTTTCTCGGAAATGCAGTATATTATATTGTGGGGATGATAATGCCTTCGTTAAAGAGTTTTTATAAGCATAGCATTAGAGAATAATAACAAAATTCTGATATTATTGTATTAGTTTAATAAGTTGGTTTCCCTCTGTATGCTCCTCTTCCTTCACTTCACTTTATGTCAAGACTGTGATACTACCCATCCAACCACATTAGAAAGACTCAATTAGAGGTTGTGGCTGTCTATGTAAAATCTCCCTTCCCTAATTTTCGCTGGGATGGGAACCCAATGAAGTGCTGGCAAATGTATTTATAATCAGTCAATACTGAACCTGACGGTTAGTGGAATCAAGGAAGAAATGAAACTGTTTAAAGACCTAATGGTACATTTTAGATTCTGGGACTCCAGCAATCTAAATCTTGGCAATGTCTGGGACATTGTGGACATGAAGAGTCAGGAGGCCAGTTTAGGGAAGGAAAATAGTGTGTGTCTGAATATCATAATGTGATCCGTTGATGAGACTAGCAATCAAGAAAGAGCAAAGTAACAGTTCCTTTATGTTTCTGTAGAGATTGACTTTTGTTGAATCTAAATGACCTTGTAGCATATATAACAATGAATTACCAGATATAGAAATATTCCATAAAAATCATTAAATAAAATAAAATAACTTGAATGAAAAAAACAAGGATTATAAATATGTCATTCATAGAAGAGGAGCCCTGAAATGCCATTAAATATATGAAAATTTTTTCAACCTCGCTGATCTAGGAATTCCAAACATGAAACAAACAAAAGTGAAATACACAAATATGACACACCATTTCACACCCATCAGAGAAGTAAAAATAAAGTTCAACAGTAGCAAGTGTTGGCAAAGATGTGGGAAAATGGAATCACAAAGTGATGTTAACACATTGGAAAGCGATTTGACAATGCTTAGTAAAATTGATAATGTGCAAACCCTATGAGCAGTTGTATTTCACGGTTTATATCCCATAGAAATTCTCTAACATGTATAATAGAAGATCTGTGGAAGAATTTTTATGGCAACATTGTTAATAATAGCAAAACACTAAAATTGACCAAAATCTAATACTGAAAGAATGAAAAAATGAAATGTGATACTTTGCACAATCCAATACTTGACATCAGTTAAAGGAATGAATTAGACTTTCTAACACATGTCATCTCAAAAACAAGTTTTGAGAGAAATAACAATTTGAAGAATGATACATAAAATAAGCATATTTGCAAATTTAATACCATGTATAATACTATAAATGAACTCATATAAATGGGTGTTGCCTATCTATTTACCTGTCTATATCTATCAGGAATCTTTATGCATTCATGACTCTATCCGTCTTTCTATCAGTCCATAGATATATCCATCTATATTTTTCAACAGACTAGAACAATACCCATCAAATTTATAGACATAGTTACCTGGGGATCAAAGGGAAGTTGCTTGGAATGGGATAGAACTTATAGATAAAGCAAAACATACTTTAACTTTATTCATAATATATAGCTTTTTACAATTAGAAAAATAGACAAAGCAAATTTCACAAAATATAACTAGTGTCTATTTTAGGAGGTATGTACAATTACAAGTTATACCATTCTTCTTTTTATTTTAATCTTCTGTCTTCTTTTCTAAAAATAATGCTCTAAATGAAAGAAATTAATATATGGAATGCTGGATTTTTAGCCCTTGAAATCTGAATATATTTTTATTGACTAGGGAAGGCCAATATGGTCAGGTGTGTCCATCATCTGTAATGTGCTAATGGAACAATTCATAAGGGAATGGAATTTGGCATTTGTCTAGAGGACCCAGATCTACACAAATCTTGCCCTGTTAATTCTGTCTGCAGTGAGAGAAGCGGCTCTAAGAAATAAAGTAATTATAGCAGATCAGAGTTAGAGGAGAACTCAAGAAACCAACCTGACAGGATGATCCTGTCATTTGAGTGATGAAGAAACTGAGGTCTAGGCAGCAGAAGCAACTTGGCAAAGATTACATCTTCTCGTCATTGGCAGTCAGTTCTCTGAACTTCTAGGTGAGCACACCACACAGAGTTATAGGTGCTCCTTCTGGGAACTCAAACCCCTTGTTCCCAGTCCAATGACTTTTGATTCTGGGCAAAAGCAATGAAGTCAGTAGTAATATTAATTAGCCATTCCTATATTCTGCCCTGAGCCAAATAGCAGGGGTGGGGACATCTGCAGGGATTTACCTCAAGGTCTGGGCTTCCATCTATCGGCTGCCAGTTCAGCTCATGGGAACCCCCTCCCCCACCCCAACCTCCACCTCCCGGTCCTTACATCCCCATGCCAGCTGTGTCTCCTGTGGCTTTGGCTTTACTCTCATTGATTTTGGGAGAGCTCAAAGGTCAAAGTTTCTTTTTGAGAGATGCAATTTTGCAGGGCTTTGGGAGGCTTGAAATGGGCTTATTAATAAAGGCTGGATCAATTAAGAGAAGGTCAAGGGGGTTTTAAACACCTATTGCTCTGGAAGGACTACATGGCACCAAATGAATGACTGTTATTGATTAAGCATTTCGATTGCCTGCTTGGATAGTCAATCAATACTAAAGAGTCAGATCCTTCAAAATATTAAACAGATGAAGACAAAGCTTTTAGCTTGGGGCCTGAATTCCTAATGTTTCAGTAAGAAGTTCGGAAGAAAGCTCTTTGCATCCAGGTGAATTGCAGGAGAGTTAAGTGTGAAAGCAGAGTGATGGGTTATTGAGCTACTTGAAAAGCAATAGTTGCTGCCTGTGGCTTATGTAATTCACTCTAGAAACATGTGTCCTGAGGCTTGTGGTAAGAGTACATCAGATGTAATGGGTATTTTTTAGCATCAGAACGTGAAGGATATTTTTCTTTCAATTAAGGATAGGAAAGCAGCTCCTTATTGAAGAATCTATTTCAAACACTAAAGTAAAGTAGTAACAATTTATTGTTCTCACTTTATAATTGAAAATAGCCCAACAATCCTAAAAATAGTACTTCTAAGGTCTAAAAGAGAGGCTGCATTAGGACTGAAGGATCATGCCATTTCTACCTCTAGAGGTAAGAGCTTGCATCTATATGGTGCTTAGGACCAGGCAATGTTGACTCATTTATTTCTTTGACAATAAACCTCTGAGGCAGGTATTAATATTATCTTCATCCTATAGATGAGGAAACAATCATATAAAGATTATTTTGCCTAATGTCACTCAGCTGTCAATAGCAAAGCTATCATTTGAATTGAAGAAGTCTGTATTCCTAACCCCTCACCTGGTGGTTTTTAAATTTTAACTCACATCAGAATTACCCTGAGGGCTTGTTAAAACACAAAATATTGGACTCCGTCCCCAGATTTAGTAGGTCTGGGGTGGGACCCAAGAATCGAATTTCTAACAGGATCCAAATTAATGCCAATACTGATGGTGTAAAATTTAGGCTTTGAGCACCACTGCACTAGACTTTATGCCTAGGATTCTACAGTATTCACAATGCAAATGGTACATATGTGTGACTCTTAAATGGTCAGTTCCTTTCAGGTGTGGGGGTCATAATTAAATCATCCAAACATAACACCATGGATATTTAAAACCTTCTGATCAGTAGAACAGGTCAAAAGAAATACAAAAGCATCAAAGGGTAAGTGTACAATGTATCTTACTATGTTTGAGGTCTAGACATGACATGTGTTGTGACCAAAGCCTATCATTTGTGAACTGAGTTATGAATATAGCTGGGTGTCATTTTCTATCATTCAATGGTAATTATCCTATTCTCAATTATTTGCAGATGGCCCCCAATGTATATTTTTATACCCTCAGGTTATTTCCTTTAAAATACTCCTTCACTCCTCACTGACATACAGACATCTTATTTACACTTCAAGGCCCTACTCAGCCTCCATTGTGAAGTGTGAAGTTTCTCATGGTTGAGAATGCCCTGAAATGATAACTGTTCTCTAGACTAATTTGTGCAAAAACTGGCTGAACAAGTCAGTAGCTTCAGATCACCAGAATCTTCTTTTTTTATCTATTCCTCTTGGCTGCCATATCAAGATGTCCTTATCTCAATCATTGCCTTTTTCCTGTTGACTCACTTTTCTTTGGCCTTGGGTACTGAGTGCCTCTAGTTCAAATACCAGAAGAATGTAAAGAATATGTGACTGAGGACTTAACTTTGTTTAACTTTGTCCACTGTGAGGTCCCAGGAAACAGATAGCTACATCAGCTCATCAAACAACTCTAAATTTCCATGAACTTCTCTAGAAAGTTCAACTAATGATGGGAGGTCTCAATTACCTTTAAAGTTCAAAAACCTTCAAATGTCTGGCAAAATCAAAGCCATTGAAATGCATAGAACCCCCTAATAGAGATTGCTTTATCCTTGAAACTTCCATGGCCCCATTTTTATGGCCTTATAGAAATACTATCTAGCTTTGGAAGTTGATATCAAAAGAACATGAAGATAACTCCTAAATCTTCTGCAAAAAGAATGAAGGTTGACAATGTTGCTGTTTGACTCTGATTCAGTAAAGAAATGAATGTCTCAAGATTGTAGGGGAGGAAAACTTTTCCCTTTTTCCCTTTTAGGTTCTCTGGCTGGTCTAATAATTAGATTGACATAAGACAGATTCACAAGAATGAAAAAAAAAAAAACTAATTTTGTTCATATGGGAACCCCAAAGATATAAGGCTTTCCAGTAATCAGGCAATTGAGGCTTATATGCCATCCTGAGCTAAGGAGAAGGGGTAGGGGTCTGGGATTTCAAAGGGAAGACAATTCATAGGAAAATGGGAGGAACAAATGTTTGGTAAACAAATGTTTGCCATGCAGATAAGTCTTTCTAATGTAAAAAGTAATTTCTGGTAATGCTTTCTTCCTGGTACAGGACTCCTATCTAAATTATTTTAGGCAAGTAAGGGAGAAGTAAAAAGCTCTTCTTAATTCAGTTGGGCATTGGCTATCTTCTCAAAATAATACACATGCCAGGGTAGCACATTCTGGGGTGGCCTGCCCTGAACCCCCATCAAAATCTACCACTCTCCTTCCTAAGGTACATATGCTGCTTTGGATCTGATAGAATTTAAGGTTAAAGTCAGAAGGGAATTAGCCACCTCCAATCCCCTGGATGGAAGCCAGACTTCCTTGTGTAATCTGCAAGTAATTAGGAAACTGGTAATAGACTCCCCTGGAATTCAGAGGCAGGAAACTTCATAGAAGGAGGTCTTGTCATGTTAAGCATCAACCATGGCAAAACCCCAAATGTAGGTTTTACAGATATGGACATCTGAAGCTTCAAGTGGTCAAGAAAACAGAGAAGTGGTAGAGCCAGGATTCCAAGTTAGGTACTTCAGATTCCAGACTCCACATGCAGTTTCCATTTGAAAACCAAACCAAACCAAAAACCAAACCAAACCAAACAACAGCAAAAACCTATACCGTGCAAACCATGCAGATTGTCCTGAAACACTGTATTAATCTTTTTTTAATTTTATTATGTTATGTTAATCACCATACATTACATCATTAGTTTTTGATGTAATGTTCCATGATTCATTGTTTGCGTATAACACCCAGTGCTCCATTCAATACGAACACTGCATTAATCTTAGAGCATTACCTAGCCTTTTAAAGATGGCCCTTGTACCTAGATGATTTTTTGGCAAAATTATATGACCTCCAGGGACTTCTTTCTCAAACCCTTGTTATTCATTTACAAAAGCCCATCTCTGAATTCCCTCTTTCACTTTGGCCTTACAGATATTACCATGTGACTTCTATAAGTCCTACACTGTGGCAGGTTTAGGAAGGAGGTAAAGTAGTGAAAGTAACAGGGCTATGGGGCCACACAGCCCTGTTTCAGTCCTGCATCTGCCCCTCTGAGTAGCCTTGCACAAAATACTTCCTCTCTCTGATCATTAGTTTTCCCTATTGATGTTGTGATGTTGACATGAGGTAATATATATGAAAGTATTTCACAGATTCTAAAAAAAAAAAAAAAGTGAATTCCACTTTATAAGGGCAACTGCTATTACTATCCCTAATGGAAAGAGAGAAACCTCTCTCACATTAGGCATTTTTTTGAAGATGTAACTAGAGTATTAACAGAGGAGGAAGTGAGCAACTTCTTTAGGCCAGCTCCCTAAAGGGTACAATTATCGAGAACAATTAAGCAGAGCTTTTACCCCACTGGCCAGGGAGCTCTGACTCACAGCTGTTCACTGTCTCTGACATGGATTCCGCTGACAGGCATTGGAGAGAGGAGGATTACCTGACAGTCTCCTCCAGGGACTGGGATATCAAAAGATGCAGCTTCTGTAGTAGTGCTATGAAAAACCTGAGCCACGTTCTCTCTCTGGCCTGTGCTGAGCTCAGACAGTTGGCTTTATTTGCTCCTCATGAATAATGAGACTCTGCATGTTTTGGGTGCCATTAGCATCCTTAGTGAGCCGAGAAACTCTAACACTCCAGTCATGGGGTAGACAACCAGGAGAGCTCGGTTTCTAAATACAGCTTCTAGGAACTGAGTATCTGTTATGTGCTACACATGACATACCGCAATTGACTTCTGGAATTTTCTATCCTCTTAACGTTTAGTGCAAAGTTGATTTATTGTTTATGACTCCCCAGTGTGAAAAACTTGGTGAAAACATAGCCCACCACTAGAAAAATAAAGAGGCACAGATACTCCTTTTTCCCATCCCCTCTAGGTACAGTGCGGGCACATGAGCTAGGCTTGGCCAATTGGATATTTCTTTCTGTCACTTTGAAGTGGAGCCAGTGATACAACAAAATACGTTCCGTACTAGCAGCAAAGATGCACACAGCATCTGAGGTACTTCTGGACTGGTGGCGTCTCCTAGTATTAACCATGTTGTTCCTATGCTGGTGTGACCACAGCCTTAGTACTAATCCCTTTAGCATCCTCAACATTCTGCCCATTTTGAACTTCTAACAACCAAGAAGCTTTCCGTGATTCCTCACCATTCTTGATTTTATGAATGATCCAGTATGCTTTCAAAAGATCATCTTTCTGCCCACATAAAGCAGATTTGTTCTCGTTATTTACAACTACGATTGATACAAATAGAGTGATACTGAAATAAGTAATCCCAACTTAAAAACAAAAAAGAAAATAACGATGTGAAGGGAAATTAAGGGATGTTCCCATGGATATAAACCTGACAAATGAAATATATAGGTGTTTTCTCTTCTTCGAATTCGACTCTGTGTTTTCAATGAAAATATCTCACAGGTTCATAGAATTTATAGAGCAGAAGGAAAAGGTCATCTTGTCCAGATGTCCCATTTTAAGGGAAGGGTGTTCTGTCCTGAAGGGTGACTATAGCAAATCTATGGCAAAGCCAGTTCTAGAAAATACAAACTTCCTTTTCCCTAACTATGTGTTCCTTCTGATGCAAACCTAGCTTCTTGAATCTGAGAGTGAAGACACAAATTTTAATAGAATGAAAGGTTGATATGAAATGGTGCATTGTTTTCTGAGTGTATAAAACTCAGTCCCATTCCAGCAGGATAATGGGATGAACACTGAGATTATAAATAGAAACAATCTAGAAAATTGGACTTTAGCATGTAGGCAGTGGTGATTCATGAAGGAACAGGTGAATGAATGATCTCTTAATAATGTTATTCCATTTTACATTTATATGGTGCTTCATAGCTTATTAATAGTAGTACTAAGAGGAACAAAAAATCTGCTTAACTGCTTCTGTTTCCCTTCTCTGACTCTCCATTACTAGCTTCCGAGCCCCTCTTCTCTTCTATTGCTGAGACATGTCCTTAAGAGAACCCACTGCAGTGCATTGTAATCTTCCAGTAACTGCAGGGCCAACTGTGAGCTCCTGGTCTCCACAGCTCTGCTCCCCTTGTTTCCAACCCCCCCCCCCCCGCCCACTGATGATCTCCAAAAAATATTTCACAGCCCCGTGATCGGCATGTGTTTAGCTATGTGTTAAATGAATGAAGGATGAGTGAATGTTAGGGGACAGATGGTCAGTCAAGTTGACACATAAATTAATCATCGTAGTCATTGACCAGCAAACATGCAAGTTTCTGATCATGGTGATAACATCTGGCTGTCTCTCAGTCCTGATTCTTTCTCCTTTTATGTGCTCCCCTCCAAAGTCCAGGTCTGTTCCCATTGTCTTTGGTATCTAAGATCATGCCCCTTCATATTCCAGCCTCCTGCCCTTTCCCAGCCCAGACAATCTTCATTTAGCTTTCCTTGAACATAATTAATCCTTTGTTTTCTTTTTTAGTCTATTGTTAAGGCATGTGCTCTGTATCTTGCTTCTGGTAGGGATTTCCTTTTTGCTTTTCAGTAGATTTTCTAGGTGTTTTCTCAGAAACACCTGCCTCATGCAAATCAAATCTTTTGACTTTCAAAGCTATTGTTTCTATAGGGCCTTTGACAGCCTGTATTAAAAATCAAAAACTGAATCTATTTCCCTTTGCATTACTGACAGAGTAATCTAATTTTCCTTGAATTTTATCATAGTGTCTAGTACATAGATAAATACCCAAAAAACGTTAGCTATAATAAACTCTTAGTATTGTTATTACTAGTATTACTATTATTACTGATGAAGGAGGATGTCACAAGTATTTAAGAATGGAGGAAAAACGTAAATTCAGATTTATTGGTGCTAAAGTCTAGCAGTCATTCAAAGAGAAAGAGCTTGTTTTAAAAGGATTAACTTGTCAAAGGGATGCTACATGGACAAGAGGAAATAAAGAATGTGAGAAGCATCTTTATATGGTACTGGACATGTACGAGATGCTCAGTAAATGTGAAATGAATAGACCGATTTGTGCTGATGGAATAGAAATGCTAAAATAATGTCCAGTGGGGGTAGATGTGAGATATGAGAATAGTATAAATATTTTAGACTCATATAAGAGAAAAGGCAAGTTTCACTTACAGATTATCACAGATGTACACGTTAACACACACATGCAAAATGACTTTATGACAGGCACAGTAGCTCTTATGCTCAAAAATATGTAAGCAAAAAATGAAGAATGGGAGATTGGAACTATTGAAGGATAGAAGAAAAAAAATAAGAGGCAGGGAAGAGGAGAAAGAGAGATGGTAAAGGGAAGAATGAGACTAAGTAATGTGATTAAATGGCTGCCTAGGAAAGTCTCACAAAAATAAAATCTCTGTTCTGGATATTGGAGCTTTCTAAATCGCACCGTTGATCTATTTATAGGAGTGTTTCCTCCTCTCTCCTAGACTACAAGCTCCTTAAAGGCAAGCCATAACTTTGTAGGCTGATCTGTGTCGCTTCCTTAATGTGTTTCATAGACCGTGCACTTCATCAGTTGAGTGAAAAAATGAATACAGGAATAATTGATTAATAAATGAATGCACGAAAAGAAGCAACCGGCTAGAAAATATAAGGAATCAACTTTTTAAAAAGAAACCATTACCAAGCAGGGATAGCTACATGAGTGGGGCCAGAGGCCTTTGAGTTGTGATCTGACTGCCTACCGCAAAGTTCTCTAGCTCAAAAAATAACTACTCCAGTGCCTATCAAGAAGCCTGGAGTTTTCTAATAGAATTCATTGGTTCGGCCTCAGGGGCTTTTCTGCCTTTAAGGGTTGTCTGTTAAATTACAGATATCTCTGGGATATATAAAATGTGAAGCTATTATCAGCTTGAACCTCAAGGGGGATTAGTTGATGTCTGGTTGTTGGGAAGGTATGTGCCTAGGAAGAAAAAGAAGAGAAAAGGAAGGGACCTAGATCACCTGAACGTTTAATATGTCAGTTGTTTTACATATACTATCTCCTTTCATCCTAAAAACCAAAACAACATCCAAACAAAACAGTGCGTAGTAGATATTATGACATCCATTTTTACAGAGAGGAGTCAAGTTTATAGAGGGTGGCTCGCCCGTGGAGATAACTCTGCCAGTACAGAACAGAGTTGGAATTTGAATGGAGATTTGTCAGCCTCCTTCCTTTTACTAGGCAGAGCCCACTCCCAAAGGCCAGGATGAAATTCCAGCTCCTGAAACACAATAATTTTATTTAGTGCTGGAAATATTGTGACATTTCCCAGCCTCCTTTTCATAAAGACAACTAGCTACTTGTGCTAGTTTTCTAGGGCTGCTGTGTAACAAAATACCACAAACCCAGTGGCTTCAAAGAACATACATTTATTGGTTCATTATTCTGGAGGCTAGAAGTCTAAAATCAAGGTGTTGGCAGGGCCATGCTCCCTCTGAGGCCCCCAGAGAAGGATTCTTCCTTGTATCTCCCAGCTTTTAATAGCCCCAAGGATTCCTTGATTTGTGGCAGTATTATTCCAATCTATTCTCCTACCTTCATATGGTTGTCATCTCTCTGTGTCTTTGTCTTAACATGGTGTTCTCTGTCTAGTGTCTTTGTTTTCTCTTCTTACAAGGAAACCAGACATATTAGATTAGAACTCAGCCTATTAAATATGACCTCATTTTAACCAGATTACATCTGCAAAGAACCTATTTCCAAATAAGGTCACATTCACAGCTATGGAAGCTAGGACTTCAACATATCTTCTAGGGTACACAATTCAACCCATAACATTTATTTCACTTGATCTGTCCTGCAATTAAAAAATATAGGGGTGCTTGGGTGGCTCATTCTGTTAAGTGTCAGACTCTTGATCTCAGCTCAGGTCTTGATCTCAGGGTCCTGAGTTCAAGCCCCATGTTGGGCTCCATGCCCAGCATAGAGCCTCCTTAAAAAACAAAACAAACACATGACGTGATGAGCACTGGGTGTTATATGCCACTGATGAATTATTAAATACTACATCTGAAACTATTGATGTACTCTATGTTGGCTAATAGAATTTAAATAATAATTAAAAAACAAAACAAACAAACTATATCTATCTATCTATCTATCTATCTACCTATCTATATATATCTTTTCACCAAGTGAGTCTGTTTCAATGGAAGATAGAGAAAGGAAGAAACAAAGTAGAAAAAAAAGGGTTTGTTTCTTCTCTACAGAAGGTAATTTCTTTTGGTCATGCTGGAGGCAAGGGTCTCCTGCATTTGCATTCACTCTAGGAAAAGAACTCCAGAGGGATTAGTGCCTCTAAAAAGCTTGACTGTATGAATGAAATCTAGAGCAAAGCCTTCCTGGCCATATTTCCAAGCAAAACAGCTCAATATGTTGCCATTTTGGAGATGAAAATACTTTCAATGAGATTACCTTTGCATTGAATCTGGGTTGCAGTTGGAGGTGATTTATCCTTTCAAATGGCCAATGGATTTGCAAGACCTTCTGGAGTGACTGACTTTCTATTGCACATTTGCTGTTTTCTTATTATGGTAAACAAAGACTTTAATGATCAGAGCTGGAGCAAAAACTCTTTCAGTTTTGCAAAAGATAGTCTTAAAAGATAGTCTTTGAATTTGTTTGTTTAGCTTCTTTTTTTTGTTCGCTTTTGCCTTTATGGTGCATAGATTTTAGAGTTTCTGACTACCAATCCTGGCAAATCATTTATACTCAGTAGCTTTGGGATGTAAACTAGAGGAGATAAGCAATGTAGGAGTTATTTCCTAAGTAATCCTTTAGATAATAGTCACAGCAAACAAAGGAATAGATTCATAACTGCAAGGACTTAACTGTAAGCTCAGCACACTGTCTCTGCCCTGTACACATTTCCCTGTGAAGGTCTGGTTTCTAAGTCTGACATTTGAGAAGATGGTGGAAGGGCTGTCTCCTGATCAAATTCACTCTTGGTATTGCTATACAGACCTTCTTGCTTTACTTCCTCTTTCGACAGAGCCTTTCTGTGAGAGACACCTACTTCCAGAGAAATGTTAGCAAAATAGGCAATTACTATTAGTTGTCAACACATCTCTGTGGCAGAAGATTTGGGTGAGTTCTTCAGGCATTATTAGAATTCTGTCTTTAACACTGTTCATGATAGAGGGCAAATGAGTTCCTCAAAGGGAGAGTAATAGGATGAATCTAGAAAAAAATCCTTACACCAACATACACACACACACACACAATTATCATTGCCTAGTATTTACTTTTATTTAATATGTACTTTTTTATTACCTTTTTTAAATTACCTTTTAATTACATTGCCATATAAATGGCAGCAATCACAATTCAGGTCCTCACAAAGCTCAAAATGCAATATAGCAGATGTGTAAATGGTTCAAGATGGCCTTAATGTTTCCCTCAGCTTGCCTAAATGCCAGATAGCTTTTTCGGGTATTCCTGCCCCAACCTGCCCTCTGCCCTGGCCTTTATAGAATCCAGAGGGCCTCATCACAGAGATCTTTCCCATCTTTTCTTAGAGCTTTACTTAGTAAATCTATAATTGTAAATTCTTTTTCTATTCCTTGAGATGTAACTTTTTTTAGAAGTCTCTCACCAGTTTTATAACCAACCCATGACTATCTCAAGGACTTGGAAGAAAATGCTGCGGAAAATAAAAATCACACGGGTGAGAAACCAAGCGACACTTGGAGAATTAGGAAAACTCAGGTTTTCCTGAGTTTCCTGAGTGGACCCAGATGAGCTCACACTCGAAATTCTGGGCCCTGGGTAGTGGGGTTACAAAGCTTTTATAGAGCAGTGCTGGGGTCAGGTTACAAGGGCTGTGCTGACTGCTGATAGGTGGGTTTAAACTGGGTGGGGAGGGTTGCTTTAGGCGGGAACAGCGGTTAGGGCTGTGCAGGGAGCTTGTGGTGGAGAAGCCTGTTTACAGAAGCAGAAACAACTGGTTATGTCCTGCTCCCAACGGGCTTCTGGTTATCTCTTGCTATTGTTAGTAACTTCCCATCTTTTGGGGCCTGCCAGCCTGCTCTGGGTAATTTTCCTCTTCACCATCGCTTTGAAATAAAAATCATCAAAAAAGATAATGTCCCTGTCTCCGAATCTCTGTGGGACGATCAGAGCCTAACTTCTCTGTTCCATTTTGTAAAATCCCTCCTGTTGTAAAGGTGAACATTTACTTTTCTTTTCGGTAAGGCCAATTAACAAACACAGATGGCCTATGATCTGCCCCCTTGACTCATTCTTGAAAAGCTCCCTATCCTTTGTTTCAGTGAAGTTGAATTCCAACTACATTCTGGGTTCTTTCTCCTATTGTGGTAACCTTCAACATTTGCCTACATGTTTAACTTTGTCCAGCAGAATTTTTGCTTTGATAGCACTAAGGTACATGCCTTGCAAAGTTTGACATTAGAAAAATGTACATCTTGTTGGGGGGGAATCACCGAAAAGTTCAAAACACTAGAGGAACTCAAAACAAATCTTTGACTTTTAATGAGTGGCGTTTTCAGAAGGAAAATAAGAGAAAGCCAAGTAAGTAAACATATAAAAAAAATCATCACTTGCTTAAACATCAGTTCAACAAATGATTTTTGCCAAATGAAAAAATAAATCAAAGCAAAGTTTTGAGTTTCTAGCCATTCACAATGGATGGGTGCATGATGGAAGATTGCTACAGGGCTTTTGGGTTCTCTGCTCTCCTCATGACTCTTTCCTAACCCTCAGTCTTTCTCCTAACCTTTCCCCATCTTCATCTCTTTGCATCTATTCTCTTTTTCTTTCTTCAACCCCTCTACCCTCTCTCTGCCAAAGAGGGTGAAAAATATTGGACAGAGAAGAAGTGGGAAACTGAAGGATGCTGAGTAAAAATACTAAAGGATAATATTCAGTAAAGAGAGAAAAGATGGCATTTCCAAATGAGAATAATTCAAAAAGGCTTATAAAGAAGGACTATTTCAAAGGTGTCGATAGAGTGTGGGGGAACCACAAAGAATAGTGTAGTATCCCAAGACTTGTACCCCAAGAGTAGAGTACCACCCTAGTTTTGAAAGTTAAAGGAGAGGGAGAAGTTTCTGGAATTTATAGATGAAAGAGCTATGTGTGGAGAGCCATCTAACAGGAGCTATGAGTTTTGGTCTGTGGACAGTGCCAACTATAGCTATCAGAGAGGAATAAATATTTCAACCTCTTTCACTTTCTTTTACTTTCCTGCTAGTGGTTGCCCATTGATCTTATCCTTCTGAAAGCCAGGGGCTAAAAGAGCCCAATGATGCCATCCCTACAGGTCAGTCTTAGAGCAGAGAGGAGAATGGAGGAAACACTTGATCTGGGAGGAAGATGTTTGGCACAGATAACAAGTAGGAAAGCAGACTCAATTGAGAAGGAAGACCCAAGAGATTGAAAACCCATAGAAGGCAGGGAACACCCAGGAGCTAAGAAAAGAGGAATATAGGACAGAGAGAAGGAAAACTGAAGTGTGGAACTAAGAGAAACAGGTAGGGGTTCCAAGTGCAATCTAACTCTGCAGCCCTCTTAGAATCTGTCAAATCATTAAATAAAAATTCTCATAAACATTATTAATAGAAACAAAAAAGTAAGTCTTTAGAAAGTAAGTATCTTTTGATGAATTTGGCATATTGTCATTGACAAATTGATCTTTTGGCAAATGGAACAGGCTTTCAGTAAATTGATTTCCTCCCATTGGATTGCTTCCAATTTGTATAATTAGAGAAATCTGGGGAACTATAGGTTTTGTTTGACTGATTATTTAGTATCTGACAGGAAATGTCAGAGAGATTGGGGGCCATGTCAGTCAAGAGGCTATCAGCTCTTGTAAGTACCTAACCCATGCACACCCTTACTATCTTGATCACAGCCAATTGGATCAACTGTAAGTACAGAACTTAAACAAAGCAATGTTATTAATAGTAATAGCTAATATGTATTGAGTGTGTACTATGTGCCAGGCACTATGCTAAATGTTTTACATGGATTTTTTCTTCATTTAACTCACACAATAACCTGTGCTTATTACTTTCATTTAGCCTCCCCCATCTGGACTCATCCTCCACCCTGCTCTGTTACCCAGATGACTGACTTCCACAGATTTCATTCTTTGTCCTAATTCTGGTTGGGTTTGACCAGTGAGAATCACTGGTAGGAGACGGAACAATGGAAGAATTCACAGAGGTAGGCTCCAGGGACCCTTGCTCCCTGCTGACCTCACAACATTTCTGGTAGTGCCTGGGCTCTGTCAGTTCTTATAATGTGGCCACTCATCCAAACCTCCAAACTCTCAACCTAACTCGCTCTGGTTACAACATCCCCTTAAGGTTAGACTAGGAAATGGAGTGGTAAAATGAAGCCTTATCATCCTTTCTAGTCCCATTTTGTGCTGATTTCCTTAACCTTGCCCACCCCTTCTGTAAGTATTCACTTTATAAGCCTTTCGTTTGAGTGTACAATTTACTTCCTTCCAAGACCTTGAAAGATACATAACTCAGTTAGGAATATATTATACAGACCTTATTTTACATATGTGGAAACCAACGGTTACAAGTTTACAGTGTTTTTTTTTTTTTTCTCTAAGATTTTACTGCTAGTAAGTGCTAGGGCTCAAATTTAATAAGTAAGTATGGGTGGCCTTCAGAATCTTCTATAATAATCATTATCTTACATTTCTTTGTAACAGCTAGGTTTTGAAGTTTGGGATTCATCACTATTCCACCTGACTTTCAGCTATCCACCAGGCACATGTGGCTGGTAAGTCGCTAGTATCACTTGTTTAAATGATAATACTTTAGATATATTAGTATATCTGTTTCTTTTCCCTCTTTCAAAAATGAGGCTACTAAAAATTTTAAATCACATATGTGGCTTGCATTGTATTTCTATTGGACAGCATTGAAAAGACCACCAATAGCCTTTATAGTGGCTTGGCATAGTGACTATCCTCTCAAGTGTGAATAGTCCAAATTAGACAGAAATTTCATCAACTAAATCCTATCTCAGAGAGTTTTATGTGCATGACATACAGAACATAACAGAATTATGTAGTAGAAGTGAAAGTCAAAAGACACACAGAGAACACAATAAGCAAATGTGAGAATAATTGTGAATTACTAGATGCATGAAGAAACACCATCCATGCAGTAGAGGGAGCAAAGAGAACTTGGTTGGTAGAGTATAATTAGTAGGAACAGATATGGAGATGAGTTACTCACTATAAATGATGAGAACAGTTTTGGAATGGAATGATTGCCCAAATAAGAGAAAAGATAATGTTTTGTTAATAAAATCAACTGCATTTTTTTTTACTGAATCATATTCTGATTCTCTATGAAGCCTGGCCTTTCAGGAAGCCAACACTGTTTTCTACCATATTTTACTTCCTACATATTCTCACTATTAAGCCTCAGTGATTAAGGGGCCCTCATTATCTGCCCCTCTATTCTGGGAGAGCCTAAATAACCTAGAACCATATTGAATGCAATAGCCTATTTTGAGGATACAAGTTTAGGGGTCCTAAAGCCACCCTCATTCTGATACCAATTGCCAGTTTAGTGTTCTCCAAGATCACAGTCCTGTTTGGTAATTTGCTAGAAGGACGCACAGAACTCAATGAAAGCAGACAGTGCTTACTTCTCCAAGCAACAATGTGAAACAATAGGCATGGAGTATTGCCAACCAGGGAAGTTCAACCAGGCTATGGTGTTTAGAGTTTGAGCTGACAAGCATGGTCCAAACCACCCTCGCCCCTGCCATAAATTACATTGTTACATAGACTATCTGTTGTGGCCCCCAGTTAAACAAAGACCTTCCTATGAGGCAGGTTATGCCAAGGGCTCAGAGATATCTCTTAGGAGTCAGTACAAAGGGCCAAACATTTCTCTGGGAGAAGTTAATCCTTCACCGCACAGAGGACCTTGAATGCGATGACTTCTCTTTGTGCTCACTGGGAGAAGTGGTGCGGTAATCATTGAATAATGGCTTTTTCTCAGATAAGCATAACGGGATGCTTTTAACCTACTGTATTTTCTTCTATGTATTTTCTTTTCCCTTTTATTTTATCCCTATTTTAATTGCCCCTCCTCTTATCTCTATTTCCCTTTTGTTGATAGTATCCCTTCAGTAACCTTGAACTCTTTGTGGTGACCCAGTAATTTATGCAGAGCAAAGACCAAGCTTTGTCTTCCTTGCAGAATCTTAGAAAATGCTTTTATCTTGTGCTTTTGACCAATATTATAAGAAGATGGAATATAGCCTTTCAACTGCAGCTCAAAGACATACATTTTTCCATTTATATTGGTTGATTCCTTTTCTAATAATGGTGATTTCTCTTCCCTAAAGATTCATGATATCTGAAGAGATGGACAAATCCTTCTCTGCATTTTCATAATATTTTATCAAGGAAATCATCCAGTAATATAAAACAGTCAATCAGCATTAGATAATCTTTGAATCGGAGTCCTTTGAATTTTTAGACTCCAGATATTTTGCTTTGAGTTGCAGGTATCCACACCGCCCCCCCCCCCCACCCACCGCCCCTGCAAATTTCAGGAGAAACAGAAAACATGACCACCAAAGAAGTCTCTTATACTCTACATAGCAAATAAAAAGAAGACAAAACAGTCAGCATGAAAAACTATCACCCATGGAGCCTTTAAGACATTCCTAGGTAAAAGGCAATGCAGAATATCACTGGGAGTGTTAGATAATGAAAAAGGGAAGTAAGTGAAGCAAAGGAGTACAGAATAATGGGAGCCCTACAAATAAAACAGCCTGAGATCAACACTGCACTGCTATGTCTTATTCCATGGTAGGACCACCATTTTGAAGTTGTCTCATCTCTTTATCCTTCCTTCTTTTTGAAGTTATAAGCCTAATGCAATGTGGTTATTAATGCTGCTTATTGACTGTTTCTCCCTTGTCACTTCCCAGCCACTGTATTGAATTATATTTCTTGGACTCTCTTTTTTGTGTAGGGCAAGTGGCAGTCCTAGCCTGTGTGTACTGAGCAAAAGTAACATGAATCACTTTCAGTGGGAGAACTTAATCGCTTGTGCAAAGGCCCTCCAGAGCTTTCTTTTTCCCTCTTACCACAAGCTTTGATTTCCAGACAGTGGTTCCTCCACCAGCATGGAGTGCAATGACAATGAGCAGAAGGAGGGCCCAACCAACCAGAGATCGACAGGTGGTGTTAGCGAGGTATATGCCATTGTTGTTTCAAGCCAATGATATTTGGTGTTTTTACAGCAGCATAATCTAGGCCACTTTCTTTTTTTTATAACGTTTTTTTAAAGATTTTATTTATTTATTTGACATAGAGAGAGAGATCACAAGTTGGCAGACAGGCAGGCAGAGGGAGAGGGAGAAGCAGGCTCCCTGCGGAGCACAGAGCCCGATGCGGGGGCTCAATCCCAGGACCCTGGGATCATGACCTGAGCCGAAGGCAGACACTTAACCGACTGAGCCACCCAGGCGCCCCAATCTAGGCCACCTTCACTGATACTCTCAGCTATGGGAAATGATAAGCAAAGTGAATCTAGCAATCATGAATGAAATTCACTCTTCTTTTACTAAACTTTAACCCCATTTAATATGAAGCTGGGCCCTGCCTGCACTACAGATTTAGAACTCTGGAAATGGCTATTCAGATTGTGCTGACTGCACTTCATAATGAAGAAATGGGAATCCCGTCTCATTCAAGTGGACTCCAGAAGTTACTGTGGCTCTAATGTGACCCCATTCTGTATATCGGTAGGGACTACTAAAAGGTGTGCAGGGGCACCTGGATGGCTCACTCTGTTAAGCATCTGACTCTTGATTTCACCTCAGGTTGTGATCTCAGGGTCCTGAGACTGAGCCCCACATCAGGCTCCGCACTCAGTGTGGAGTCTGCTTGTCCCTCTCTCTCCCCACGCTTGCACTCTCTCTTTCTCTCTCTCTCTCCACTCACATAAATAAATAAATAAATAAATAAATAAATAAATAAAATATTTTTTAAAAAAGGTGTGGAGATATCATCAGTATATCTAACTGAAGCATTTCAAGCATCCAGGAGAGAAGATTTTTTAGGGTGAATAAAAGTGTTATAGGATATTTATGTTTATTGCAGAATGAGTGTGGATGGGTTCCTAGCTTGCCCATCTTCTATCAGCTTATGAATGCCATCTTAGGACCTTATTTTACATTTTTTTTTTCACTAACTCCCTTGCAGTATAATTTTTCAATATATTTTAAACTGGTCTGATATTTAACTTGTTTATACCTTTAACCTACAATAAGTAATGAGTTAAGGTAGCTAGGAGCCATTCTTTTCCTTATTTAGTGGTTAGTCTTTAATGGGAGGATCCTTAGAGAGACAGTCCTAAAAGCTGGGATATAAACCTGGTGAGGTATATTAAGAGAAGAATGGTAATATAACCAGTAAGGGTACACATTTCTTAACTCCAGAAATGTTTAGAGCACTAGCATAGCTTTGTGCAGGAAGGAGTATGTTTGTATGTGCAAAGTAAGATGTGGCCTTTAATATGAATCGATCAACAAGATAGAATTTATGAAGCTCCTGTGCTGTTTGACCTCAGATAATGGGAGCTCCCTTTTAATCTGTGTAGTCATCTAGTGACGTATTTAAATAACTATATATATATATATATATATATATATTTTTTTTTTTTTTTGGGCTGTCAAACTTAGAAGGCATCTGTTACCACAGTTTTATATTTGTAGATGCCAAGGGGAAAATCTGCATATGCATTACTGTAGAAACAGGTCTCTTTAAAGGCTCCCAGGGCTTCAATATTGTGACCCAAATCAGGCATTTAATGAGTAATAATGACATACTGTAGAGTTAGCAGGTGAGCTTTGGGATATGTTACATGATTAATGACAGAATTCCTGGGATGGGTGGAAAACGTTTTTCTTAAGGGACTGTCAAACAGCCCAGAGACCATATGTATACTATCACATCTGTTTACAATGCTATCTAAAAACCCATCTTGTAGAGTTAAAGAGATTGTTAGAAGTAAATGAGCAAGGAAACAGTAGATTAATTATTACGGTGAATTTTCCCATTACAGGCAGAGGTCCCAACCTCAGTGCTGTCATTTTCTAATACTAAGGCATGAAACTAGTTCATTCATTGAACAAATATTTATTAAGCACCTATTATGTATGACTTTTTTTCCCCAGGCTCTGGGAATTCTTTGTGGAACTCTGGGAATACTGGGAATACTTTGTGGAACTCTGGGAATACTTTGGGAATATTTGCTTATTTGTCTGGAACCAAACAGACAAATATGTAAGAGGCATGGTTCCTGCTCTCACTAAGCTTACAGACTAATATAGGAGAGACAACATCAATCGAAGAATCAACAAATAAATGGACAATCTCAACTGCGATAAACATCACCAAGGATAATATATTATGGGAGAAACTGACCTAGTTAGACTTTTCTCTGTAAAATAGAAATGACACTGAGACCTATCTCCCAGCATTACTATGAACCTTGGGAGATACTGTATTTTAAACAGTGGATGTAAAATAAGAATGGCATACATTTTTTTCCTCCTTTCTGTTTTCTTTAGACTTCTAAGTGCATCTAAATGCAGGGCATTAATTTTCAGATAATTTTTCCTGCTTACTGCGGTATCTGAAGTATCATGAACAGTCTTTATTAGAAGGAAATGCTAACGGTCGTGTTTGCTCTACACACTGCCCTACCTACTCTTCACTTGTCACAATACTGGCAGCTGTCTCTTCCCCTCTCATGCTATCCCCAAAGCTGTGTTTTTTCCAGAAGGCTGCCATCGGGCAAACTCCTTTCCCCATCCTCCCCATATAGCAGCATCCGGACCTTGCCTGAACACACATATGTAAAATCAAAGAAACCTCCAATGAAAGTTGTCACAAATACATTTTACAAATAAAATATCCAAGACGGTACCGAAACCATATAATAAACTTCAACGTAAAAGAGGGAAATTGCAACTGTGTGGAAAACAGAAGAAATAAAATTGTGAAGGATGAACTGAAACAGCGGTAGACACAGAATTCTCATTTAGACCTCGTCGAGGTTCTCTTTGAGGTGAATGAATAATGAAACATGAACAAATGAAGAAGTTTAATAACTCCCTTCTTAAGCATTCACAGATGTTCCTTGGGAAGGTGCCAGAATAAAAAACTTGCCTTTTAAAATCTCCTTCACACTTTTAATTTTGAAATAACGTAAGACCCCTATCATGTTTGTTTAATGGTTACAATATGTAAAAGCAGATAAAATGCTGATGCCACCCATCGAGTAGTGCTTGGAAAGATGATGCCATTGAGTTTTCTTTAGTTTGTAAGAACTGAGTATTAAATCATGCTCTTTGTTATTAACCCTTCCTGTTTAGGAACTGTGCTTGTGCTTTATACCTTATATTTTCAATGGAGACATATCATCTGAGGGGGCCATGCATTTGTTTATTTATTTTTAAAGATTTATTTGTTTAGGAGAGAGACAACTTGGGGCTCAACCCGAGAACCCTAAGATCATGACCTGATTGAAATCAAGAGTTGGCCACTTAACTGACTGGGCATCCAGGCTCCCCTGAGGGGGCATGTATTTAAAGATTTTATTTATTTATTTATTTATTTGACAGAGAGAGACACAGCAAGAGAGGGAACAAGAGCAGGGGGAGGAGCAGAGGAAGAAGTAGGCTTCCCGCGGAGCAGGGAGCCTGATGTGGGGCTCGATCCCAGGATCCTGGGATCATAACCCGAGCCGAAGGCAAACGCTTAACTGACTGAGCCACGCAGGCGCCCAGGGCATGTATTTAGAAGATACTTGGTGGGGGCGGGGGAGGGATGCCTGGGTGGCTCAGTTGGTTAAGGGTCTGCCTTTGGCTTGGGTCATGATCTCTCCCTCTCCAACTCCCCTTTTTTGTGCACATGTGAGTGCTCTCTTTCTCTCTTTCTCTGTCAAATAAATAAAATCTTAAAAAAAAAAGAAAAGAAAATACTTGGCAGGGGAAGAAGAAGCAACATTGGGTTCCTGTACATCATAACCTCCTGCCCCTTACATGGTGATTAGAATATAGAACTCGTACCTGCAACTTAGCTGTCATAGACATACATGATAACATGTCATACATATTCATGACATCATAGACATATATGGTGATTACCATGGATATAGGAATCAAACCTACAATTTAAACAGCATCCATATCCCTGTCTTGCTCAGGCTAATTGAACTAAGCAGATTCTAAAGCTTAAGGTCCAAGGAAAGATATTTTAAACCTCTGGTCAAGTGAGGCCCTTGGGAAATAAGTGAGCCTTTAAGCCGCAGTCTCTGCTTCTGCTAGTGGGGAAACATAGTAACAAACCCAAAAGAGCTGTAGATAAAGATTTCTCTTTTCTATGGCAATGTCCCCAAAGTGTGGTATGCCTTAGGGAAAGGATGTGAAACATAAAGCCGGAAAGAATGACTTTTCATGACTATATGGTTTAAAATGCTCAGGCTCCTAAGAGAATCTAACTGTTGGCATAGAGAGAAAACTTGGGGAGAGACGGTATGAGAAGTTCAAGTTTACTTACTTCCATTTACTCCTCACTCTATATGCTTCACATTAGGAAAGAATTCTCTAGGATCAGAGAAAAATGAGATTCGGGGGGGAAAAAGAAGAGAGAGAGTGGAACTGGAGGTAAGTTCTGAGTAAAAGGGCTCTATATCCACTCCCTGGGCCAAGTCCTAGGAAGTGGTGAACCATGGGATACATTTATAGGATTGGAAGGCAGGGAGGCTATGGCCTGCAATGGGTAGCATAGGTCCCTGTGGGAGGAGGAGGGGGCCAGGTATGCCCTGAACACAGGCAGTAAAGGGGTTCATTGACTAGAATTCAACAGCAACAATAAAACCAACTACAAGTCTGCTTTTTATTATTCCCATGTGCAGGCTATTCTAAACAATGTCAGTAATAAAATGTTTCTCCCAGATAAAGATCTTTTCTTAGTCTAAATTCTAAATAATTGCTGCTGTTAATGTTGAGTTTTAATGATCTATATAAGCTTATAATTAGTTTGTGCTTTTTTAAAAAAGTTATCCTTTAATAAATATTATATTCTACATAAAATTTAGAGAACTCCCGGTCTTTCAGTTGATATGTGCATATCCTCATTCCCAGAACCTGTGTGAATTTTGAAAACTGGTCTCTGCCGATGTAATTAGGGTTCTTGAGATGGGACCATCCTGGATTATTGAGGAAAGGGGACTCTAAATCCAATGACAAGAAGACTTTTAGGAGACACACCTGAGAGAGACACATAGAGGAGAGGCCATTTGAAGACAGAGGCAGAGATAACAATGATGCAGCCATAAACCCAGGACTGTGACGGTCACCTGAAGACAAGGGACAGAACCTTCCCTAGGGTCTGTGGAGGGAGCATGGCCCTGCCACCACCTTGATTTTGGATGTCTAGCCTTTAGAACTATGAGAGAATACATTTCTATTATTTTAAACCACCAAGTAGTTTGACACAGTGGCCCCAGGAAACGAAAAGACCCTCCATCCACATGCTCAACTGTAAGCAAATTCATTCCTAGAAAAACTGTGTTGAAGGTTCAGAGTCCTTCCAGCTTTGTTCTGCAGAGTTAATGGCTCTATACACTGTGTTTAAGCAGAATATTCGAAATAAACAATGATGACATATGATTGTAAAGACAAGAAAACAGAACTTGAATTATTTCACTTCTGCTATAATGTGTGATTAATGAATTTTTATTTGTGCTTAAAATTTTAAAAAGTTAAACAGAGCATGAACTGTGAGGTATACTCTCTTTGTTAGTTGCATATATATTTTAGTTCATGCATGAAATATTTTATGGAACTTAACTATCTTTAACAGAATTTGTCTTTTTATTGTAATTATTATTAAATTATAATGTTATCACAGCAATAGAGCACTACTTATTTTAAGTTTCCTCCAAAGAAACATTAATGCAATTAAAGAGTATAAATTCATTCCTTTTCCCCCCTTTTTTGTATTGTTATATTTATTATTTATTTTATAATGGTATGATTATATGTACAAAGTTTAATAAAAGATTATTTTCACTGAAAGCATTTTTTTTCCTGACCATAATTATTATTCATGTCATTTTGTGATTATTACTGACAATAATTGGGGGGAATCTTAGGGAAATTTCTTTGTATCTCAATATGTTTTAGTCTCACCTCTTATATGAAGAGAGAAATAACTCAGAGAAATGCAGAGATTAGAAATTGCAAATACAAAACATCTGGATCCTAGTAGGGTGTTACAAAATGAAGCTATTCTATGGTTGATGTATAAAAGATGAGTTTTAAAAACAAGCTCTCTGGGACTCAAATATGCTCAGCATGTCCACTGCTGGCCTGTAATCTTGTTAGAGCCCAATGGAAGGGCAAGACCCTACAGGAGAAATGACAAGTACTCTACTGGGATAGATGAGGTTGTAGTGTCGCAGAGGATCTCTTGTCCCAGCATCTTTGGGAATCAGGAGAAAAATTTCTATGTGCCCCATAGAGGTAGTAATGCCTCTCTGTACCTTTCTATGTACCACATAGAGGGAAGAAAGTTACCAGATCTGTGTATGGCTCTATGGTGACTTTCATGAAGTCTAATCACAACACAAGACGATGCTGGCCTTAGTGGATGTTGGCCCAGACAGATATTTGGATATTCCTCTTTACTGTGCACCACTGACACCTTTGTAAGCCTTCTCAAATTACATAAGGAAGGGAGTGGGATGGGGCACCTAACCGACTGAGAGGTATTTCTTCCTCCTTTGCAGAATGAAAGCTAAAAATAGAAAGGTACCTGAGTTGAGAAAACGAAAGTCATGTTCTTGCTCACTTTTACTGTGGACTGATTTCATATCTGTGATACACATTTCACAGAAGAGTAAACTGAGGTTAGGTTTTGTGACTTGTGTAAGGTCTTACAGGTAATTGGTGAACTAAGGTTCTAACATAGATCCATCTCATTCCAAGAATTCCATCTTTTCTACCATGGTAGGCTATGACTCCAGGAACTACTGAGGCTCCTGATCCATGGAAAAAGAATAAGCTGGACTATTCCATGGGTGGGACAAAGAGCTGGCCCCTAAGCTTTAGCATTCTGTCCTCCTAAAGTTAAGTCTGGCTTACCTTGGAGGAGCAGATGGCTCAGTGGCAGCTGGATTCATACACAGATGGCTTTGAGTCACAGCTCCCCCTCTCGTCAGCTGTGGGACTGTGGGACAGTCTCTCTACCTGCAGTATCTTTTATTATCATCTCTTTTTTTTTTTTTTTTAAGATTTTATTTATTTATTTGAGAGAGAGAATGAGAGACAGAGAGCATGAGAGGGAGGAGGGTCAGAGGGAGAAGCAGACTCCCTGCTGAGCAGGGAGCCTGATGCGGGACTCGATCCCGGGACTCCAGGATCATGACCTGAGCCGAAGGCAGTCGCTTAACCAACTGAGCCACCCAGGCGCCCCTATTATCATCTCTTATATGAAGACAAAAATGACTGAAAGAAATGGGGAGATTAGAAATGGGAATATAAAACATCTGGATCCTAGTAGGGCTTTACAAACTGGAGCTATTTTATGTTACCTTTTTTAAGACATAACATTCCAGAATAGTTGTAAATGTCCCTACCATTTCACACACAGCCTCTGATAACTAGTGTTCGAAAAGGTGTCTTGTAGCTGAGGACTACTGTTTTTTATCCATTGATTTATTGTTTATTTTTGCTGACAATGTTGAGTATCCAGGCCTGCTTGGTGGAAACAGAGGAAGGTTCAAACTAGATAGGGTATTAATTCCCTTAAAATTCTCTTTCTGTTATAACTTGCTGATCCTCTCAGCATGAAATTGATTAAGAAATTCACATCACTTAATTCTTTTCATAATCACCTAAGTGCAAAAGTTGCAAGGAAGAACTTTTTTTTTAATGGGTAATGAGCCAAGTGAGGCATGCAGGGGAGATAAAGTTGGCTATTCAAATGCAAGTTTCTCCTTTCCTATGAAATCCCCAGATAAGCAGTATTCCCTGCTGAGCTTCACAGACTGGAACTTTAGAAGTCCAGTGAATTCCTAGAGACAGACAAAAAGGGATAAGAGGCGGAATAAGGAAGACAGGTTATGAAAAAGGTAAAAATGAGCAAAATATGAAAATTAACAATGAGAAGCCTCGCTAAAATGGAGTCTAAATATTTGGCAGAAGGAGCTCTCAGGCCCTGCCCCTCCTTGTCAGGTGCTAATCCGACTGAAAGAGAGGGACCTCGCAGGTACAAGAAAGGCTTTCCTCCGCCCTGGTAACGGCCCAGCCAATGAGAGACAGTCAAAGCTCAGCCAATAAGAAGCCACTATACTTCCAACTCCCAGTTTGCTCCAATGGATTTTTTGTTTACAACAGCCTTTCCAACGCGGCCCTCCTCCCTCCCTATAAAAGAGCCCTCCTCCGTTTTGGCTCCGGGGATTTGGTTATGGTTTTCCCGGCTGTTTGTTTTTGCGGGATTGTGGTTCTGCGTTATTCTCGATAAACCGATCTTTTGCTGGTAAAATAACTAGCAGTTTTATTTTTAAGATTAACAAAAACTAAAATCATTCTGGCGGTTTTTGAAAGGAACCAGTGGAAAGGAAGTAAAGCGTGCATATGAAGGAAAGCTATCTATTAGATGCCCTTTAAAATATTTCTGCAGGAAAATTTAAAAAAAAAGGAAAATGCAAGCAAATATGTCTGTTGGAACTTCAGACCTCCAAAGATAGTTTCCAAGAAGTAGACGAAATCTGTGTTTTAGTGATGGACACACCTGGGGCTGAATCTCTCCCAGCTACTGTAAGTGTGACTTTTGACTTGTTACTTAACTTCTCTAAATCAGTGTCTTCTCATCTGTTGTTAGGTATGTTATTTCTCCATTTACTGCTTGTAGGGATTCACTTCCCTACACTCACTATTTTATGCCTTTGATCACTGTATTACATTTGTTTGGCATTCCTGTTCCTATGCCTATGTATGCTGGTTAACTGTGTTCTTTGAGGGCTGTGGTGAAATCTTAAATCTCTGCTCAGTGTCATTACCCCTCCATTTCCACTAGAAGCTGAAGGTAGTTACATGATGACTTTCAAGGTGGGCAGCTGATGGATATTTTTGATTTTCTGCTCGGACTTTATAGGGAGGACGGTACCTCTTTTAGACCTTGACAGGAGGGGCTCAAGCCTTTGCTTCTGCTCCTTAAAGGGTCTGTTCTGACTCTCCTCTAGTCACACCCTTTCCCACTTAAGCAGTTCTTCAGGGCCCCAGAAATGTTCCCACACTTGGATCTTGCCCTCTTCTAGATGACACAGTGGATATCAGAACACAAGAATTCCCTGCCTCCGTTGACCTTACACACCTTCCAAGGCCGGATCTGCCCCTGAAGCTGGACTCACTGCTGATATGTTGATTGACAGGCCTCAAGGAAGGTTGTTTAAGAGGGAGCATGTGTATAGGGCTAGGGACTGTAGGCTGAGCTGTCTCCCCAAGTGCAACAGAGGTCCTCAAATGGCATAGAGTGAGGCATAGAGAAAGAAGAGAGCTGAGCCTGGGCCAGGTCTCCCATGTTGCCAGGTTCTAGCACAGAACTCTGAGGAGTCTGGGAATTCTAAATTCAAACCTGACCTTCAAGGTCCATTATAAAGATAGAACATTTTTTTAAACAGTTTGATTTCCATTTCTTAAATATTTAGACATATGGCAGACAACTCTCCCTTTGTACTCTTGCCAGTGTTAGGGGTATTCCTGGAGAAAACCATTCCTGCCAACCTCCTTTTAGAGAAAAAGGTAGGAAGCTGCATTATATAGCATGGGTGATAATTTCGAAATCACTCTGATAACCGTTTTGGAGGGATCATCTCACTCCAAAGAGGTTTTTCCCCTGTGTTTTGATCCTGTGTATTTACCCTTTAGTGTGGCTTTTATGTTTGCCAAGAAATACTTGGTGACACTTTGAAAGATACCAGTGAAACACCATGGTCTATTCCATAGGTCAAAACTTTGTAGCCAGCATTAAAATAAGGAAGTGTCAAAGAGTGGAGGAAGCCACACAAAGTCCAGAGATCTCCGCATCTCCACATAACCTTACTGTGAATGTTCAAAAGAATGAGGAATTAGGACTTAGGATGGTGAGGCTCCTAAAGAGTCATTCATTAAGAAGGCCAGAACCTTAGAGTTAGAATATTACTGATGCGGTTTGGAGGCTGATGTTAAGGTGGAGGGCTTGAGTAGGGAAGGATGATTTGTCTTCATGTTCTTTATACCTGGCATGGCACATCAGCATTAGAAAGAGAGAAAACACCCCTCTGGAAATTTAAGCTTGTACCAGACCAGGACTGAATGCCAAGGGCTTGAACTGGACATTGAACTTGGTCTCAACCTTGTTCAATGAAAGGGCCTTCCCATGGAAGTCCTGGCAAATAAGAAAATGTGCATTCTGTGTTTAGCCTGTGCAAATACCCTTTTTATTTGGAGTCAGAGAACTTGTGACTTTAATGACATGAGCAAATCTTTGCACCTCTCTTAGCCTTAGCTTTCTACCTCATAGAAGTGCTGGGAGAATTTCTCTTGGATGGTCCCTGCGAGTGATCTTGGCAGCCTTCGAATGCTTATTAGTTGGTGGCCACATGAATAAGGGAATTGGTTATTAGTGAAAAGTTAGTGATTAAGAAGGGTCTTTTTAAGCGTTTCAGGTGCTAGATTGGTGCTTGTCTATCTACTCGTTAGTCTTACTCTGGGATTTAAATTGTCCTAGCAAGATGTTTTATTGCTCACATGCTATATGCTTTTCTTGTCAAATTCATTCTAAGAAAATTCAGTATTCTGAGGTTATTTAACAAAATGCAATTCCTAATTCTATATTTGGGTTTCTAAAACGTTTTAAAACAAATTTGAAGAACACATATCCTAACTCCTCCCAAATCATTTAGATCGAACATACTTCTGGGTGGAGGAGAGTTTTTATTTTTGCTGACTCAACATAAGGGCAGGTCATAGTTAACAGCTGCGGGGGCAGCTGTGCTATGGTGGGAAAAGACCTGATAGTAAAGTCAGGAGGCCAGGAATTCAATCATGTTTTTGGCGTTTGGTAATTGTGTGTCTCCCGAGAAAGCTCTAACATTTCAGTTGTGATCTTTCTTTTTTTTTTTTTTTTAAGATTTATTTATTTGTTTTAGAGAGAGAGAGAGAGCACGCATGGGGGAGGGGGGAAGAGAGGGAGTGGGAGAGAGAATCTCAAGCTGACTCCACACTGAGCACCGAACCCTCACGACCCTGAGATCACGACCTGAGCCGAAACCAAGAATTGGAGGCTTAACCAACTGCACCACGCAGGTGCCCCTGATTGTGCTCTTTCTTATTTTAAAACAGGGATAATAATTCTACCATATATGTCAACCAGGTAGTTTTGAGAGGTATGAAAAAAATACTTATTACTGTGCTTTAAAGTCAGGTTCTGAGGGGAACACAATTAACCAAAGGAAGAGAGGAGCCTAGTTGTAAGCACGTTATTACTTAGGAAATATTTACTGGTTTGCTTGAAGTGTTATACATGAAGGAATTTCCATGGAATATAATCCACAGATTAGTGGAAAGATGTTTCCACAGGTATACAGAATTAGGGTAGATCAGAGAATATGTGAGAGTTTCTTCGGATTTAAGTGTTTCCTTTACATACTATATACTGCTACCAGAATATTTTCCATAGGCACAATGGTGATCATGTTACCCTATTACTAAAAATTTTTGCACTGATAACCTAGTAAATCAAGATCTAAGGTCCTTCACAGAATAGGTCAAATTCCTCTTACTGGCTTGGGGGAAATAAAAAGGCATTGTTCATGGACCCAGAAAATGCCCTAAAATTGATTGTGTTCGTTGAACAACTCTATAAATACAGTAGAAAAATAAACAAATTAAAAAAAAAAAAAACACATTAAATGTATATTTTAGATGGGTTAATTTTATGGCGCTGAATTATATCTCAGTAAAATTTTTATTTCAAAAAAATCTCCTTTTTCATATATTCCTTTTTTCTTAAAAATTATTTACCAATCCTTATCCCAATATACATAGTCTACTACATATTAGCACAGAGGACTACTTATTTTTCCCTGAAGGTCCATTTCCCCTTATTCATTCATGATTTTATTCTGGTGTTTACTCTCTGACAGTTGTGCTACCTCTGTTCCTGAAGTTCTGTACATGTCCCAAAGCCAGCATTGAATGCTCTCTCTTCCAAAGAACCTCTTTCACTACCACATACCATAAAATTAATATCTTCTTCCATCAGGTCATTATAGCACATTTTCCCAAAACGTTCTCGTTTACAAAAAAAAAAAAAATCTGATTTCCATTTTTGTTGCATTTTAAAATAAAACCAAAGTCAACCTTAGAAGAATTTCTCAATATGTGTGTGTGATCTAACTCCCTTGATATTGTAAGATCAAGAAGTCATGGTATTTTCACCTCAACAAAAAGAACAAGAGGTAGTACCGACTGCCAGGGACCTACTCAATACGGACATTAGTACGATGTCAGATCTAGAGTTCAGAATCATCACTTTAAAGATACTAGCTGGGCTTGAAAAAAACATGGAAGTTATTAGAGAAACCCTTTCTGGAGAAGTAAAAGAACTAAAATCTAACCAAGTAGAAATCAAAAAGGCTATCAATGAGGTGCAATCAAATATGGGGGCGCTAACTGCTAGGATAAATGAGGCAGAAGAAAGAATCAGTGAGATAGAAGACCAAATGATGGAAAATAAAGAAGCTGAGAAAAAGAGAGATAAACAACTACTGGATCGCGAGGGCAGAATTCGAGAGATAAACGATACCATAAGACGAAACAACATTAGAATAATTGGGATCCCAGAAGAAGAAGAAAGAGAGAGAGGGGCAGAAGGTATAATGGAGCAAATTATAGCAGAGAACTTCCCTAATTTGGGGAAGGAAACAGGCATCAAAATCCAGGAAGCACAGAGAACCCCTCTCAAAATTAATAAAAATAGGTCAACACCCTGACATCTAATAGTAAAACTTATGAGTCTCAGAGACAAAGAGAAAATCCTGAAAGCAGCTCGGGAGAAGAGATATGTAACCTACAATGGTAGAAACATTAGATTGGCAACAGACTTATCCACAGAGACCTGGCAGGCCAGAAAGGACTGGCAGGACATATTCAGAGCACTAAATGAGAAAAATATGCAGCCAAGAATACTATATCCAGCTAGGCTGTCATTGAAAATTGAAGGAGAGATAAAAAGCTTCCAGGACAAACAAAAACTAAAGGAATTTGCAAACATGAAACCAGCCCTACAACAAATATTGAAAGGGGTCCTCTAAGCAAAGAGAGAGCCTAAAAGCAACAAAGACCAGAAAGGAACAAACAATATACAGTAACAGTCACTTTACAGGCAATACAATGGCACTGAATTCCTATCTTTCAATAGTTACCCTGAATGTAAATGGACTAAATGCCCCAATCAAAAGACACAGGCTATCAGATTGGATTAAAAAACAAGACCCATCGATATGCTGTCTGCAAGAGACTCATTTTAGACCCAAAGACACCCCGAGATTGAAAGTGAGGGGGTGGAAAACCATTTACCATGCTAATGGACACCAAAAGAAAGCTGGGGTGGCAATCCTTATATCAGACAAATTAGATTTTAAACCAAAGACTGTAATAAGAGATGAGGAAGGACACTATATCCTACTTAAAGGGTCTATCCAACAAGAAGATCTAACAATTGTAAATATCTATGCCCCTAACATGGGAGCAGCCAATTATATAAGCCAATTAATAACAAAAGCAAAGAAATACATCGACAACAATACAATAATAGTGGGGGACTTTAACACCCCCCTACTGAAATGGACAGATCGTCTAAGCAAAAGATCAACAAGGAAATAAAGACTTTAAATGACACACTGGACCAAATGGACTTCACAGACATATTCAGAACATTCCATCCCAAAGCAACGGAATACACATTCTTCTCTAGTGCCCATGGAACATTCTCCAGAATAGATCACATCCTAGGTCATAAATCAGGTCTCAACCGGTACCAGAAGATTGGGATCATCCCCTGCCTATTTTCAGACCACAATGCTTTGAAACTAGAACTCAATCACAAGAGGAAAGTCAGAAAGAACTCAAATACATGGAGGCTAAAGAGCATCCTACTGAAGAATGAATGGGTCAACCAGGAAATTAAAGAAGAATTAAAAAGATTCATGGAAACCAATGAAAATGAAAACACAACTATTCAAAATCTTTGGGATACAGCAAAGGCAGTCCTAAGAGGAAAGTATATAGCAATACAAGCCTTTCTCAAGAAACAAGAAAGGTCTCAAGTACACAACCTAACCCTACACCTAAAGGAGCTGGAGAAAGAACAGCAAATAAAGCCTAAACCCAGCAGGAGAAGAGAAATAATAAAGATCAGAGCAGAAATCAATGAAATAGAAACCAAAAGAACAGTAGAACAGATCAACGAAACTAGGAGCTGGTTCTTTGAAAGAATTAACAAGATTGATAAGCCCCTGGCCAGACTTATCAAAAAGAAAAGAGAAATGACCCAAATCAACAAAATCATGAATGAAAGAGGAGAAATCACAACCAACACCAAAGAAATACAAACAATTATAAGAACATATTATGAGCAACTCTATGCCAGCAAATTAGATAACCTGGAAGTAATGGATGCATTCCTAGAGATGTATCAACTACCAAAACTGAACCAGGAAGAAATAGAACACCTGAACAGACCTATAACCACTAAGGAAATAGAAGCAGTCATCAAAAATCTCCCAAAACACAAAAGCCCAGGGCCAGATGGCTTCCCAGGGGAATTCTACCAAACATTTCAAGAAGAATTAATACCTATCCTTCTGAAACTGTTCCAAAAGATAGAAATGGAAGGAAAACTTCCAAACTCATTTTATGAGGCCAGCATTACCTTGATCCCAAAACCAGACAAAGACCCCATCAAAAAGGAGAATTACAGACCAATATCCCTGATGAACATGGATGCAAAAATTCTCACCAAAATACTAGCCAATAGGATCCAACAGTACATTAAAAGGATCATTCACCACGACCAAGTGGGATTTATCCCTGGGCTGCAAGGTTGGTTCAACATCCGCAAATCAATCAACGTGATACAATACATTAACAAAAGAAAGAACAAGAATCATATGATCCTCTCAATAGATGCAGAAAAAGCATTTGACAAAGTACAGCATCCTTTCTTGATCAAAACTCTTCAGAGTATAGGGATCGAGGGTACATACCTCAATATCATAAAAGCCATCTATGAAAAACCTACAGCGAATATCATTCTCAATGGGGAAAAACTGAGAGCTTTCCCCCTAAGGTCAGGAACGCGGCAGGGATGTCCACTATCACCACTGCTATTCAACATAGTATTGGAAGTCCTAGCCACAGCAATCAGACAACAAAAAGAAATCAAAGGCATCCAAATCGGCAAAGAAGAAGTCAAACTCTCACTCTTTGCAGATGATATGATACTTTATGTGGAAAATCCCAAAGACTCCACCCCAAAACTGCTAGAACTCATACAGGAATTCAGTCAAGTGGCAGGATATAAAATCAATGCACAGAAGTCAGTGGCATTCCTATACACCAACAACAAGTCAGAAGAAAGAGAAATTAAGGAGTCGATCCCATTTACAATTGCACCCAAAACCATAAGATACCTAGGAATAAATCTAACCAAAGAGGCAAAGGATCTGTACTCAGAAAACTATAAAATACTCATGAAAGAAATTGAGGAAGACACAAAGAAATGGAAAAACGTTCCATGCTCATGGATTGGAAGAACAAATATTGTGAAGATGTCAATCCTACCTAGAGCAATCTACACATTCAATGTAATCCCCATCAAAATACCATCCACTTTCTTCAAAGAAATGGAACAAATAATCCTAAAATTTGTATGGAACCAGAAAAGACCCCACATAGCCAGAGGAATGTTGAAAAAGAAAAGCAAAGCTGGCGGCATCACAATTCCGGACTTCCAGCTCTACTACAAAGCTGTCATCATCAAGACAGTATGGTACTGGCACAAAAACAGACACATAGATCAATGGAACAGAATAGAGAGCCCAGAAATGGACCCTCAACTCTATGGTCAACTAATCTTTGACAAAGCAGGAAAGAATGTCCAATGGAAAAAAGACAGTCTCTTCAACAAATGGTGTTGGGAAAGTTGGACAGCCACATGCAGAGGAATGAAACTGGACCATTTCCTTACACCACACACAAAAATAGACTCCAAATGGTTGAAAGACCTCAATGTGAGACAGGAGTCCATCAAAATCCTAAAGGAGAACACAGGCAGCAACCTCTTCGACCTCAGCCGCAGCAACTTCTTCCTAGAAACATCGCCAAAGGCAAGGGAAGCAAGGGCAAAAATGAGCTATTGGGACTTGATCAAGATAAAAAGCTTTTGCAAAGCAAAGGAAACAGTCAACAAAACCAAAAGACAACTGACAGAATGGGAGAAGATATTTGCAAATGACATATCAGATAAAGGGCTAGTATCCAAAATCTATAAAGAACTCATCAAACTCAACACCAAAAGAACAAAGAATCCAATCAAGAAATGGGCAGAAGACATGAACAGACATTTTTCCAAAGAAGACATCCAAACGGCCAACAGACACATGAAAAAGTGTTCAATATCGCTCGGCATCAGGGAAATCCAAATCAAAACCTCAATGAGATACCACCTCACACCAGTCAGAATGGCTAAAATTAACAAGTCAGGAAATGACAGATGTTGGCGGGGATGCGGAGAAAGGGGAACCCTCCTACACTGTTGGTGGGAATGCAAGCTGGTGCAGCCACTCTGGAAAACAGTATGGAGTTTCCTCAAAAAGTTGAAAATAGAGCTACCATATGACCCAGCAATTGCACTACTGGGTATTTACCCCAAAGATACAAAAGTAGGGACCCGAAAGGGTACGTGCACCCCAATGTTTATAGCAGCAATGTCCACAATAGCCAAACTGTGGAAAGAGCCAAGATGTCCATCAACAGATGAATGGATAAAGAAGAAGTGGTATATATATACAATGGAATATTATGCAGCCATCAAAAGGAATAAGATCTTGCCATTTGCAACGACGTGGATGGAACTGGAGGGTATTATGCTGAGCGAAATAAGTCAAACAGAGAAAGACATGTATCATATGACCTCACTGATATGAGGAATTCTTAATCTCAGGAAACTAACTGAGGGTGGCTGGAGTGGGGGGTGGGGTGGGAGGGATGGGGTGACTGGGTGATGGACACTGGGGAGGGTATGTGTTCTGGTAAGCGCTGTGAATTGTGCAAGACTGTTGAATCTCAGATCTGTACCTCTGAAACGAATAATGCAATATATGTTAAGAAAGAAAAAAAGAAGAAGAATGTAGCAGGAGGGGAAGAATGAAGGGGGGGAAATCGGAGGGGGAGAAGAACCATGAGAGACGATGGACTCTGAAAAACAAACTGAGGGTTCTAGAGGGGAGGGGGTTGGGAGGATGGGTTAGCCTGGTGATGGGTATTGAGGAGGGCACGTTCTGCATGGAGCACTGGGTGTTATGCACAAACAATGAATCATGGAACACTATATCTAAAACTAATGATGTAATGTATGGGGATTAACATAACAATAAAAAATTAAAAAAAAAAAGAAGTCATGGTATTTTATTTGCTTATCCCCCCCCCCAGTATCCATGTAGCCTGTGCTATTCATATAACATTCATACAATAACGTTTATTAAATTAAATTTAAATGTTGTACTGCAGAGAAGTTACCTAAGGAAAAATAGATACTTTCACCACTACATTGGCCTAGAGAATATAGGTCAGATGTTAAACATGTGAAGTACTGTTCTCCTAAAGCTTCATTTACAGCCATTAATGCCAAAGGATGACAATCTCACTAAATACCAAAGAATGTACTTTTAAAAACACATGCTAACATTTGGATTCATTGAGTTTTACCGCTAAGTCCCACGTTCCTTGTTCTTTCCTGCTGTCTCTAATTAAAAAGTTCCTGTTATCCTTTAAGATTTTTTGACATTTTATCTGGGGCACATTTTGAATATCCTTCTATATTCATTTAAAAGTGAGTTCACTTTTGAAAGAGAAATATAAGACACAGTGTATCTTACACTTACTCTTTTAGTAGGTTTATTCTAAAGTATTCCTATAAATGGGCTCCGGAGTATTATTGATTTTGTATCATACTGTACTTCCTAAAATGAAGAATTATTATTTTCAATTTTCTGTCTCATGATCTTATTAAAGATTATTACTTTGTCACAAATTAAAAGTTCATTACATTCTATATTTCTATGCAGTGTTCTCTTCCTACTTTGACACATTGCTCTCAATGCAGAGTTGGAATCCTCAGCCTTTTGGCTCCTGGTGTACTTAGAAGAGTTCCTGGTTGTAGGGGCTTAGCTGCCAACAAAATGTTAGAAAAGAAGAAAAGTTGCTCTGAGGGAAGCAGGCTTTCTCTAGGAAGTATATATGGTGACTTGATACCTGGTTACTTATTTTTATGTGTATATAAATTGACCTAATAGTCAACAATATGCCTAATTCATATAGATATTATTATTAATGCATAGAAGAGAAAATAGGCTCATGGAAGTAAAATGACTTTCTCAGAGTAACAGCTTGTAAGTGACAGAATTGGGGCTTAAAATCCCAGCCATACCTGTTTCCAAAGCTTCTGCATTTCTAACATGCTCAAACCTTGAGTGATCTGCTAATATACCTTTCTCAATCTCCAAATCTAAGTTAGATCTTTCCAAGTATTTATCACATGGATATCTAGATTCCTCTTTACATCTACTGTTATGTAATTATTATGACATTTTGTTAGTTGTCCGAGGGTCATTTCGTCAAATTTCTACTTGATTTACTTTGTACTTGTTCATTTATGAGGAATTCTTAACCTCCGGAAACAAACTGAGGGTTGCTGGAGTGGTGGGGGGTGGGAGGGATGGGGTGACTGGGTGATAGACATTGGGGAGAGTAAGTGCTATGGTAAGTGCTGTGAATTGTGTAAGACTGTTGAATCACAGACCTGTACCTCTGAAACAAATAATACATTAGATGTTAAAAAAAAAAAGAAGAAGAAGATAGCAGGAAGGCAAGAATGAAGGGGGGAAATCGGAGGGGAAGACAAACCATGAGAGACTATGGACTCTGAAAAACAAACTGAGGGTTCTAGAGGGGAGGGGGGTGGGAGGATGGGTTAGCCTGGTGATGGGTATTAAAGAGGGCACGTACTGCATGGAGCACTGGGTATTATACGCAAACAATGAATCATGGAACACTACATCAAAAACTAAAGATGTAATATATGGTGATTAACATAACATAATAAAATTTAAAAATAAAATAAAATAAAATAAAAATGAAAAAAAAATCTGTATTTAAGTTAAGTTAATTCACATGCTCAGGAATGTTAATGAAAAGTTCCAAAAAAATTGCTTTTGTGGAAAATTCTAAGATAACTGAAGTATATTGATTTATTTATATACAGTAAGTGCAAACAAATGGGGCATTTGCTGAAATAAGGTCATATTTCTGGGCGGTGACTTCATAAAAAATGGTTGTATACTTTATATCTAATATCAGTTATGGTACTGCCAGATGTTACAATAGAGTGCAGAGATTTTTTTAAAATACAAAACGAATAAATGTAGATTTCAAAATATGGCCATAAATTCTGACCTATGAAAATCAGTTAATTACTGTTTCTTATTAAGTACGTAAAAGTCATGGAAAATATACGCAATGAATATATACAATGAAAATAGATGCAAAGTAATATTATCTTTAAGTAATATTACTACCTGTAAGTATATTACCTTGTTTTGCAAGTACATCTTGCCCAGACATGCTCTCTCGTGCTGTGTTAGGAAGTACAGATGAATTGAAGTTCCAGTCATCATAGCAGCCTCTTCATTCATCTTCAGGATTCTATATATTAACTCCTCTAATTCATTCTCCACATGATTTCCAGAGCATTCTTTGAAATCCCAGGTCTGATGACATTTTTCCCATGTTAAAACCCTTCATTGGATTCCCACTATATGTAAAACAAAAAACTCTTTAATTTGGCTCACAATGACCTTCATGATCTGACTCTTCCGAGTCTCTTCAGTTTGGCTTCATTTCTCTCCTCATCATGCTCTGCTCTCCATCTTATTTGATAAAATGATAACTTGTGGTCACCAGTGTCTCTCTTCCTTCTGGGCTATTTTCCCTTAATTTGGGTGTAAGAGACAGCTAGTTGTCCAAAAATATCCATTCCACACTTCTTACTGGATGCAGTGCTGCCAGCGAGGTTGTATTTTCCAGTATTTTTGCAATTAGGTGAAGTCCTATGGTCAGTGGAGATGAGAAGTGATGTACGTTGCTCCCAGGCCTGAGTGTGAATATATTGGGTATGCCTCTTTCATATTCTTTTTGTTTTCCACTGGTTAGAACCCAGATATTATGTACTCGCTTTGACAATAATATCCAACAACTATGTCTCAGAAAGTTGAGAAGCAAAAATCTGAAAGGAAATCAAGTCTATAATTGACAATGAGAAGAAGAGTGTGTTGTTGACCTAGGCATTCACATTTGGACTGTCTAGAAGAGAGAAATAAACATCTTTGTTTTTACGTTGTCATATTGTTGGGCCTCTATTATAGAATCTCAGATTTTGCTTAATGAAATAATCTTTGTTTTCCTTGCTCTGTGCTTTGCTTGGGCAATTCTTACTTATCTTTTATATCCAAGTTTGGATATCTTGCCTGACTGACCTCCCACCCCAAGTCCAAGGACCTCACCTATGTTCTTCCAATGGTATCTAGTTCTGAAAAATATTACCTAGTTCTGATAAATATTAATATTTATTGAACCTATGCTGTGTGTCAGTCATGATTTAAAGCATATATGTGCCATTCTATTTAACACAATAATCCTATTAAATATGTATTAATACAATCTCCATCTTACAGATGAACAGTTACAGAGAAGTTAAGTATGGCTATATTTTCCAAAAGATAGCTGCAACAATGCTTTGTTTTTTTTTTTTTTAATCCCATATACCCTCTTACAATGTGATTTTAACAACTTTCCCATTGAAAGAGGGGAACTGTGTTTCCCATCCCTGAATCTGGATAAGCTTGTGACTGGAGAAGAAGAGACACTCCCTGACTTCTTAGACTAAACTGGAGGCTGTATCAGTGGCCCCCAACTTATTCTCTTGGGACACTCATTGTTGGACCTCTTAGCAGCCAGATAAAATATCTGAGGTCGGCATGCTGCCATGAAGTCTTGGTTTCACAGACTGGTGTTCTGTCCAGAAGCCACGGATGAAGTCTCAGCTAGCATCTACCGCTGGACATATGAATGAAGATGCCTCCTGATGATTCCAGGCTTGAGCCTCTAGTCCCCTTGAGCTTCTGAGTCGTCTTGGATGAAATTCCATGAATATGGAGTAGAGATAAGTTATCATTATGCTCTAAGTCCATGATCACAGAATCTATGAGTGTAATCAAATGTTTTTAGTTGCTAAATTTTGGTGTAACTGGAACATTGCCCAAAGTAAAAAATCAAGAAATTAGAAGATCTAAGATCCAAACTAAAAAAGTTAGATTCTAGAGCTCTTAGACATTACATCCCTTGTGCTTAGTTTCTTATGTAGAAACTGCCTGTTTATTTGTTTGTACCCCTACACAATTTATAAATCACATTAGAGCAGAGGTCTTTTCTTCTTTATCCAAAAGTGCAAGGATTTTTTTTTTTTTTACCTGTTTTCATTTATCTACCCCATAATCCAGCACTGTAGCAGATATGTAGTAGGCACTCAATAAATGTTTGCTTGATGAATAAATGGAAGTATAAGGGCACTGATTTCATCTTGTAGAATTCCATGAGCACCTAGTGTAAGTTAACTGTTTGCTAAACATCTATTTGATACAATGCCAAATGCTTTAAAATGTTTTTATTTAATCTTTATATCCCCATAATGGATGTGTTGTTGAGGGACCCATTTTACAGATGAGGAATGGAGACTTCAAATTAATAAATAACTTATTCCAGGCCCCATAGTTATTAAAGGAAAGAATTTGGATCTGAAATTTGACCTCAGCATATGCTGAATACTCTCCATTTGCTTCTTCTTTTTCTCTACCCTCTGTTCTGCACTATAAAGCTGGGAGGCTATACTCTATGGATTGTATCAACTAACCTCTCTTTCCATCTGGCTTCTGATTGGCTTTATCCAATAAAAGGTACCACTAGGAGATGAGAGAGCAAAAAGAGAGAGGTTTGTGGTATTCATTTTAGCCTTCTCTCTGTTAGGCTGTGGGTTGTCAGTGACTACATTTCTCTCTTTCTCTATTGAAGGCTACAACTTTTGGAGGAAGGTGTTCTTTTTAGCTTTTTCTCTCCAGGTTCCATTAACAAATCCCTTTCTTGCCCTTAGGTAGTAGATTCCTGCTATTACTAGCAACTGATTTCTCTTCATTTCTTTTCTTTCTTTCTTTCTTTTTTTTTTTTAAGAGAGAGAGCATGTGAGAGAGCAGGAGGGAGAGGCAGAGAGAGAGAGGGAAAGAGAGAATCCTAAGCAGGTTCCACACCCAGCACAGAGCCTGATATGGAGTTCAGTCTCACGACCCTGAGATCATGACCCAAGCTGAAATCAAGAGTTGGACACTTAATCAACTGAGCCACCCAGTTGCCCCCTCTTAATTTCTGTAACACCTTTGTAAATATTCCTTCATTAAACTCTCTTTACCCATCCCTCTGAGTGCCATCTGTGGATCTTCTCTAACATATGTGGAACGGGCAGGGGAAAATTGAAACACACATACCATATGACTAAATATTTAGAAGATTTAAATCATTTTACCAAACTGCTTAAAGATTGTTCCATTCTCCGATCTTGACAGTGTTTCATTACAAATAACCAGAAAGACTCGGTTTGAATACAGGATTATTGGAACCCTTAGAGTTACAAGCTGAAGCATGGAGATGCCGTCTGTTCCATGTGGACACTATCTTGCACCTTGAGGGGCCTCATGCACATACATGTAGACACCCCAGCCCATGTATTCCAGCTCCATCTGTAGACATACGGCCACTCATTGAGTGAGTTTATGGGTTTACATACTGGTGGTGTACTTTGGCAAGTTGAATCTTTTGAAGAGGTCCTTGTAGAACTTCCAAGGGGATACAAGCCAACTGGGTAGGAAATTTAAGGGGTACCAGGTACCTGAAGCATGATCTAGAAGCAGAGACATGACTCCTGGAGGACACAACTCCTTGGACTACAAACTTTTTTTTCCTATGGGGAGGGATATGGGCTGGAAAAGGACTAAGCAGAGTTCTCTAAAACATGGGGCCCCTGTTTAATAGTTTATGGAAGAATAGGTCATCCCTTCCCTTTCAGTACCGTGGCTAATGTATTACATCTCATTTAGTGGGTTTTATAGCTCAAGAATGCAATTAATATTTATTGGAGAAGTCATGGTTGATATGACATCTGGATCTTCTGGGAAGAAAGTTTAAGATTTAAAAGTTGGTATAGACACAGAATTTTTCCTTTTATTCTCTTTGAGTTTGGGAGTTTAGCTAATAGCTATCACCATAAATGTTTTGGATAATTCATCACTTGCTGCAATAGTAATCGTGTGTCAGACAGATAATTCTAATCTATTCCAGATGAGTAGGTCTCCCTGAGATAGAAAAATTCTGCCAGAAACTTTGCCAGGATTCCAGGTAACAAAGAGAGAACACCTACTCAACTGGATGATAAACTCGCCCTGGTTTCAGAGAAACCCTGACAAAAACAGAACAAGGTTTAAAAAAAACATATATGACTATTCCTAAGATATAGAGTCCAAAGATTTGAAAAACTGTTTTATAGTCTTTATTAGTAATTTGAACTATTGGCTAATAAAGGATTCCCTGTATAAAGAGTTTGACCTATGTATCTAGTTAGATTTTCTAGTTATAGATATCTTCCTGACAAAAAGAGACTACCAGCAGTTACTCTTAGGTTAGCAATCAGTACCTTTGACAAGTTGGGAGACAGGTCATCTATTGTCACCACTTTCAGATGGAGAGTACCCATTATAACTCATGATAGCTGAGCAGACAAATATTAAGAAGCTAAGTTCATCAGCATGGCAGATCTCTACTCAAGGCTTACTTTATGGTCAAGGTGGTCCCACTTAAAAAGGCCATGGAAAGACTGGAAAAAGGATGAACAACTAGCAGTTATCTCTAAACAGTGTTCACTCTTCAGGTTACAGTGTTCTAGGCAAATGAATAAGTTAAATGGCAGCATTTTAATGTACATGTTTTTACTTTTAAAAATCAATTATTTAAGTCCCTTGTCCTGCAAAGAGATCAGTTTGATTCCAAAAACTTAGAACGAATGACCAAACTAGAGAAGATACAGAGATCAGAGCTACTCAAAGTGTGGTCCATATACTGGCACCAGTCACCAAATTGTTGATCATTGGCTCCTGATAACATAAGCATAGTTTTCTATTTCATAGAAGATTGAGAAAAATCAACTAGTCTTTTACCACAGAGAGTTTTAAAGAAAACAGCTCTTGATTACATCTGATTCATTTAATAATTTCTTCTTCAAATCAAAAAACTACTTTGAACATCCATGATACACCAGTCATTTTACTAGAGACTAGAGATAGATTGATGAACAAAGCCAACCATGATTCCTTGCCCTCAATAAAGCTCAGTCTAATTGAAGGGATAGATATTAATCACATTTTTTATACAGATAAAAAATTGTAATTTTGGAAGGGAAACATGGTGGGGAAGGATTTCCTTAAAAAAAAAAAAAGAAGAAAAATCTGAGAACACATATAAAGATACTAGGTAGAAGAAGGAAGGAAAGAGCATTCCAGACAGAAGAAGCAGTACATAAAAGAGTCCTGGAGACTTATTTTGCTTAGCATTATACCCTCTAGTTCCATCCACATCGTTGCAAATGGCAAGATTTCTTTTTTTTTTTTTGATGGCTGCATAATATTCCATTGTATATATATACCACATCTTTATCCATTTATCTGTTGATGGACATCTTGGCTCTTTCCATAGTTTGGCTACTGTGGACATTGCTGCTATAAACATCGGGGTGCACGTGCCCCTTCGGATCACTACATTTGTATCTTTGGGGTAAAGCCAGTAGTGCAATTGCTGGGTCATACAGTGGCTCTATTTTCAACTTTTTGAGGAACCTCCATACTGTTTTCCAGAGTGGCTTCACCAGCTTGCATTCCCACCAACAGTGTAGGAGGGTTCCCCTTTCTCCTCATCCCCATCAACATCTGTCGTTTCCTGACTTGTTAATTTTAGCCATTCTGACTGGTGTGAGGTGATATCTCATTGAGGTTTTGATTTGGATTTCCCTGATGCTGAGCGATGTTGAGCAACTTTTTCATGTGTCTGTTGGCCATTTGGATGTCTTCTTTGCAGAAATGTCTGTTCATGTCTTCTGCCCATTTCTTAACTGGATTATTTGTTCTTTGGGTGTTGAGTTTGATAAGTTCTTTATAGATTTTGGATACTAGCCCTTTATCTGATATGTCATTTGCAAATATCTTCTCCCATTCTGTCGGTTGTCTTTGGTTTTGTTGACTCTTTCCTTTGCTGTGCAAAAGCTTTTTATCTTGATCAAGTCCCAATAGTTCATTTTTGCCCTTGCTTCCCTTGCCTTTGGCGATGTTTCTAGGAATAAGTTTCTCCGGCTGAGGTCAAAGAGGTTGCTGCCTGTATTCTTCTCTAGGATTTTGATGGACTCCTGTCTCACATTTAGGTCTTTCAACGATTTTGAGTCTATTTTTGTGTGTGGTGTAAGGAAATGGTCCAGTTTCATTCTTCTGCATGTGGCTGTCCAAAGCGAAATAAATCAATCAGAGGAAGACAAAGCATCATATGATCTCACTGATATGAGGAATTCTTAATCTCAGGAAACAAACTGAGGGTTGCTGGAGTGGTGCGAGGTGGGAGGGATGGGGTGGCTGGATGATAGACATTGGGGAGGGTATGTGCTATGGTGAGCACTGTGAATTGTGTAAGACTGATGAATCATAGACCTGTACCTCTGAAACAAATAATACATTATATGTTAAAAAACAAAAAAAAGAAGATAGTAGGAAGGGGAAAATGAAGGGGGGGAATCAGAGGGGGAGACGAACCATGAGAGACTACGGACTCTGAGAAACAAACTGAGGGTTCTAGAGGGGAGGGGGGGTGGGGGGATGGGTTAGCCTGGTGATAGGTATTAAAAAGGGCACATATTGAATGGAGCACTGGGTGTTATGAACAAACAATGAATCATGGAACACTACATCAAAAACTAATGATGTAATGTTGGTGATTAACATAACCATAAAAAATTAAAAAACAAACAAACAAACAAACACAGAAATGAGAGGGCACATGTTGTGATACAGGAGGTATACTGGACCAGACTGAGAAGTTCCTTGTGGGCCATGTCGGAGGAGTTTTGTTTTTATCCTAAGACTAGTAGAATAGCATGGGAGGATTTTAAGCAGATAAATGAATTAATCAGATTGAACTTCGAAAAGTTTACTCTAGTTACTGAGTAGAAAATGGAACTGGGTAACTTGAGAGAATCAAGGAGACCAGTTTAGGTCCTGAATTATGCCCTCCAGAATGATATGTTGAGGTCCTAACCTCCAGAATGTGTACCTCAAAAAGTGACCTTACTTGGAACTAGGGCTTTACAGAAGTAATCAAGTTAAAAATAGGTCATTAGGGTGACCCTAAACCCATATGACTGGTATCCTTATAAAAGAAGGAAATTTAGACACAGAGACAGACATGTAAAGAGAGACGATAATGTGAGAACACAAAGAGAAGACAGCCATGTGACTAGAGTGATGCATCTATAAGCCAAGAAATGTCTACGATTACCAGCCAACATCCAAGCTAGAAGAGCAAGGGAGGATTCTCCCCCAGTGCCATCACAGAGAGCACGGTACTGCCAACACCTTGATATTGAATTTCTGGCCTCTAAAATGATGAGACAATAAATTTATGTGGTTTTAAGCTACCCAGTTTTTTTACTTTGTTACAGTAGCCCTAGGAACCCAATACAGATGCTATTGCAGAACACCACATAAAAGATGAAGGTATCTCAGACTAGGATAGAAATGGCAATAAAGCAGAGAAAGGGTTCCTAACTCTCAGATGTCCAATGATTATACTTAAGAGGTAAAATTGAGAAGGATAGATGACTGGATGTGATATGGAGGATAAAGGAAGACGAAGGTATCAGTGATGACACCTAGTGTTCTAGATCGTTCAACCAGGTAAATGGCAGTGCCGTTCACCGACTTGGAAAAGTACCAGGTCAGTGGAGGAAGATGACCTATTCATTTTGAGTTTGTGGTGTCTTTTTGAAACCCAAGAGGTAGTGGGAAATAAGGTCTGAAGCTCAAAGAAAGGGTCTGGGCAAGAAACATAAATTGAAAGTCATCTTCATGGAAGCAGAGTAATGGAGGAAGGAAATACAAAGAGGAAAAGAGAAGATAGCTTAGGACTGAACCCTTGAGGAATATAAACCATTAACAGTTACATGCAAAAATGTGTATATGTCATCCAAACTCTACCAAACCTTAAGGAAAAAGCTTGAATGTATAATACACATACACACACATTTCAAACTTCTACCATAGATAGTTCAACCATCTAGTCACATCATGTACAGTATAGACATATATATATGAATTTATTACTGTGGAAGTTGGAGGCTGAGGAATTTTTCCCTACTGCAGGAAGGTATGCAGAAATAAATAAAATCAGCCAAATGAGAAAGTCAAAGGCTACCTATTAAGAACTTGCTATAGCAAGAGAGTCTGCCACTGCACTTGAGTTTTGGCAGAGACTCAAAAGCAGGCAGAGGAGTGGGAAAACTTTATAGTGGAAAAGAGAAGGCTTCAAGTGTGGCCTGATTGGAAGCTGTGGGCATGGGAAGCCGGAAGCGGGCTAACCAGAAGTGGGGCATCACACGTGATTGGTTAGGGGAATATATTTAATTTTTTCTGGCTGTTTCTAAGTTGGAAGTGGGAACAAAAATAGGGAATCTGTCAGTTATTAATCAAGTCCTGGCCATTTTGGGCCAATTGTTACAGAAGTTACTGTTTAGCTTGAATTGTTCCTAGAGATACCAACCTGGCCTCCAGGTCTGACCTATAGTAGGCTGGCTTCCTGGGTTCTTAATTGTAGATAAAGGATTGGTTTCCTGGGCAGATTGTTGCAAGTTGTGGATCAGAGTTCTACTTTTAATCTAGCCATTGTCTATAGCCATTCAGTCTCTCAGGTGATATTCAGGGAGGCAGGACACCTCTTGAGGGCACTGTCTAGAGTAAAAGCCTGAACAAGAAGCCAGCTAGTGTGGATTCCTGGAACACACACATAGAGCCAAGGTAGTGGGTCATGAGAATTGACAAAAAATCATCACTATAACCCAGGGGAGGACCTGGTGGAATCTCTGCTGCAGCCTAGAGGAATTTGTTTAGAAGGGCACAGGGAATTTCCATAAAAAGTCAAGAGCAGTTTATTGGGATAGGTACATTGCACTTGATCTGATGCCTAGCCGTAGGCTCATAGACTCCATTTCTTACCTTGCTTCCCCTTAGCCCAGTCTATTCACAAGGACATTGTTGCTGGTGCTACAACATGCCAAGTATGTTCCTCTATTAGGGCTTTGCAGTTTCTGCCTGGAAACCCTTTTCCCTATTTACCAGGCTGACTCAGAACGCTGCTCAAATGCTACATGATCAGAAAGGTCTTCCCTACCCACATATGTAAAATCATTTTCTCCCTCCTTACCAGTTTCTATCCCAATTATTTCCTGCTCTGTTATTTCCATAATACCTCCTACTATTGTAGTATAAATGCATTTTTATTGTCTGTCTCCCACAGTAGAATGCAGGCTCCATCATGGGAAAGGCTTTGTTCATAGTCATATCTCCAGAGCCTAAAATAATGCCCAGTTCTTAGGAAGTTGGAAGCAAATAGTTAATGAATGAATGAGAAGGTCCAGGAGTTCTCTCAGCTCTGTAGATGAGTTTGTATTTAGAGAAATACTCTTTTGTTAATATTACTTTGTTTGCTTTCCAGTCTGATATGGCCTGGGGAAATTTGTGCAAGGATGGTAAAGACAGTGGTAACTAGGAAAGAGAAAAATACCCAACAAGTTAGTAATATTCTATCCATGGTAATTCCTTCTGATCCTGGTAGTGTGATTGTGCAAAACCTATCATTAGAAAGAGTTGGATGAGGGATATATGAAAACTCTTCCAACTATTTTTGTAATTTTTCTCTAAGTTGAAAATTACTTCAAAATGAAAAGTTAAAAAATGTTAGTGAGTATTTATAGGTAGGAGATTCCATGGGAATTTATTGATTTATATGTATTTCTCTGTATTTTCCATATTTTCTTCAATGACCATTTAATTCTTTTGAAAGAGAAAGATGTTATAAGTCAAAATAAAAATGTTCCACCCAGACATAGGCATCTTATGCACTCACTCTCTGATTTTCAAAATAATTGCATGCTCAAATGATTAATCAAGTTTGATTTGAGGCTTATGGAACAGGAAATACAAATTTAAAATCTTGATTAATTTTAAAATGTGATCATTCTTGAAAAATTTACCATGATATTCCTTGAATAATAATCGTAACTGTCCCCAAATGATAAAAGAAGGGATTTTTATAGAATGACTGCATTGTGATAAACTAAAACCCACATATCAAACTAGACCATAAACTGAATAACTCAGAATATTTGGGAAATGATAATAGTTTAACAATTAAAAAAAGATACAAAAGAAAAACACTTGAAGACTCTGGGATTTAGAAACAGGTGTAAAATCAGCAGTAACCCTGCAGTTGCATTGATCAGGACATTATTAGAACACTGTATACTATTATGGAAATTGCATTTTGAGAGAAGTAGTTGAAATTCAACTGGGAATTGTACCAAAAATAAGGTGGATATGGGAGGTTTATGGGAATTAGGATTCAATATGACTTAGAATCTTTCCAGAATGTGCTAATTATGTGGCATGGGAGGCCTACGGGAGACATAAGGCATAATCCCTGACTTCTAAGAATTTAACAGATGTGTTAATAAGGCAATATGCACACGAGACCAAGGAGAAACTGCAATGCAGAAATAAATTAAGTATGCTAACATATTCTCTACAATTAACACCATGGGCAGTCAACAAAGTGAGAAATCAGAGTTGAATAGTTATCAGGAAAGGTTTCATAGGGAAGTAGATACTAATGTGTCCACACACACGTCCATTTGTTTTAGCTGAGAAAAAGGGGAAGATAGAAGTCAGAATGGGTCTTTGAGCCTTGGTCTGTGCCATTTCAGATCAAAACATTTGTGGGAAGTTTGAATGTTATGCTAAAAATATTCTGCCCCAATTTCAGAGCATTGGAATCTATGTGATTATGTAACATATTTAAGATTTTTCCTCTCTGTATGATAATAATAGTAATAATTGACATTATGGAGTATGATTTTGTATTAAATGCTATGCAGATAATGTTATACACATTTTCTCCCTCCTGACAATATCCTTCAAAATAGGAACTATTATTATTCCCGTTTTAGAGTTAATTTTATCTGAGTTTCAAAGAAATTACTTGTTCAAGTTAATAAACTCATGAGTGGTCAGAGTTCACATTTGTCCTTTACTAACATTTGAACTCTAATATTTTATATTGCCTTTCCACTCTTTTGGGACTATCATGGAGATGGGGGCAGGAAGTCAATCCTATATTAGATCAAGGAGAAGTTAGGAGGAAAGTCACATGATACAGGTGTTTTACTTGTCTCTACCCCAAATCTGACTCTTTAAGCCAACCTGGCTTAATCACAGATAAGCTCACCTGTTAAGATCAGATTTCTGTGCCAGATACTGTTTGATGTTGTAATGTAAGACCCCCTCCCCACCCCACCTTGCTATCTCCCTCTCCTTGAGCCCTTAAGATGTGGTACTCATATGAGCTCTCTATGGTATGAATAACTTGTCTTTATCATATAGATTTTATTCTGGCTTTTCATGATGGTTGGCTTCTGAAACTCCATATAGGAAGCACTGAGTGATATCTTTCTGGTCAGTGGGTGTGTTGGAGGGGACAGGGGTTAGAGGTCCTATCTGAAATCTGCATTTACACAGCATGTGCATTTGCACAGAGCGAAAGTAATTTTAGACTTTTTAAGTGTACACATCACATAAAATTTTACAAATATTGTCCACATCAAAGATTATTGTTCTTATTCTTTTATGTTAGGTTACAATGGAGAAGCTTGATTGTTTCACAGTTATAAATTGTCCCTGATACTGACTCTATCTTTTGACTCCCAGCATCCCTCTTCCCACAGATGACTATCCATATCCTGCCTGTGATTCCTGGGAACCTAACATAGTATGGGTCCAGGGCTCTTACCAACAATGAGACACTATTAATCAGCACAAAGTGCTTTAAGCCTCAACAACTGAAAAAGCACTGTGTAGAAGGCACTTGTACACTGGAAAACATTATTAAGACTATATTTGGTTATGGAAAATTATTAATGCATTCATGAATTCTAGACTTGTATATAAATATGTGTATCTAAGAATATTATTTGGTAAAAGTGCTTTCTGTAATGAAAAAGAACTTGCTGAACTGGGATCTTTGGTATAGAATATAAAATTGGTTGGAGATGCAAATACACTTTCATGTACTGGTGGCCCTTTGGTGGTCTAAGTACCAACCCAGGACCAATTCTTAGGCTCATGATATCTCAGCTCTGGATAGAACACCTTCTTTGGCCACATTAAAACTATGTTCTAAGGGCGCCTGGGTGGCTCAGTCATTAAGCATCTGCCTTCAGCTCAGGTCATGATCCCAGAGTCCTGGGATCAAGCCCCGCATCGGACTCCCTGCTCCACTGGAAGCCTGATTCTCTCTCTCCCACTCTCCCTGCTTGTGTTCCTGCTTTCACTATCTCTCTCTCTGTCAAATAAATAAATAAAATCTTAAAAAAAAAAACAAAACTGTGTTCTATAACTATTTTTTTCTGTTAAATGTCAAAAGTACTTTGAAATTATATCAAATATTTATTGATAAAATAAACCTTGTATTTTATGTAAAGATGTGAATTGACATGTTTAAGCTCTATTGACATGTTTGTCTTCCCTTTAAGGACAAGGTAAAATATATTGAAATGTGTATAGGAGGATGGAAGATTTATGGAGAGAGAAATGAGACTAAGAGAGAGGGAGAGAGAGGGAGACAGAGCAGGGGAGGGGGAGGGAGAGAAAGATGATAAACAAATATATTTAAGCTTAAAAAAGGACTTTCTATAAATTTTTACATTTGATTACCATGAAAAACCTCTGAAAGTAGTAATTTTCCATTTCAAAAGTAAGGAAATTGTAGTTCATATAAATTAGTCACATCACCCAGTTCATAGAACTAGTATTTACCACCAGAAATCAGGCTCATTTCTTCTCTCACACTATCTGACTGCTCTATCCCATCTTAATACCAGATATTATGTCAGGATAAGAGGAGATAAGCTTGATGATGAGACAAGTGAGACAGAGTCAATGCCCAAGGTTACACAAGAAAAGGTAAAAGATGTAAGGACCATGGTTTCACAACTCTAAGAGGGGACACTGGTAAGTGAAGGTTACTTATGGGGAAAAATGGATCTCAGTAGTTTCAAAATTGTCTAGGAAAGTCTAGGGTGAATGCTTATTTGTAATAATAATATTGAAACATAAAATGTGTATTATATCACATCAAAGTACAACATATTCTAGTATACTCTATCACGTTATCATGTTACTGTGTTGTGCTACAATCCAGTTTTGCAGCTCTGTTGCTTATGAAATGTTTGCCTACTTCCTCCCATTTTTTCCCCCCACTCCCACCCCTAGAATTGCTTCTCTTAAGAACCAGTTTCCCTTTAGTGAGGATTTATGATCATTGCTCTAAAGTGGTCCAGAGGGGGGCCCTGGAAGCTCATTTTCCCTGACACATCGAATATGTACATGCCACAAAATCAGCTACCTAGTGAGTTAAAACCCCATAATTGCAATAGTGAAAGGAAAATTACTCAAGCAGATTTGGTTAGCCACAGTAACAAGACTTATAACCTTTATGAAGGCCTTTGGGCCCTAATTATTCAGCAGCTGCTGCCAGGGCAAAAACACCCACGTCTACAGTAGTTAATTTGCATTTTCCTTCCCTTTAAGCAGTGTCCTCTTGTACCTGACCTATTTTCGAAGCCCTCATCCCCTATCAATAACAAAAGTCCCTCTCTTGTTCTCCAACTTGAAGAAGAAAAAATGCGATTAATAAATTTAACAAATCCAAGGGACTTTAAAAAATGAAATTAAAAAATCATGGAGAAGAATAAACTCTGGCTACTTTCTGGCTGAGTAGTAAATATATTAGTCATCAAGCAGTTCCTTAATGGGCCAGGCTTTTAGGGGACTCCAAAGAAGCCACTGGTTATCTGAGGAGCTGCCATGATACATGATTTATCAAAGATGATTATCCAAACATTTTGGTTACAATCATGACCAGCTGTTAGTTACTTCTTACTATGGGAATGTGAGAGTGAGATTAGTTATCTGGCTTTTGTTGCCACCTTGATAAAGTTTGATTAAACAACAAAGAATGAAGTTTTAAATTGAGCTATTCTATAACCATTTCTTTTTATTTTCTTGGTGGTGGGGGGTAGGGGTAGGGAGATGTAGACTAGATCATTATTCAAATCATTGCACAGATGTTTTCTTGAATGATGGTAAACTCGCGCCCAAGGTTAAATGCTTGTTAACACCCATTGTCCTTAAAACAATGATCAGTATATTTTGAACCATAGAAAAGTATCCCTAGTCAGGAGACAATTGGAGTACAAGTATAGCACATCTCTTCCTTCTCAGATGTTTCCTCAAGAAACAGAAGTTCTGTTTCTACTCACTAACGCCACTTTCTTTTCTAATTGACCAGGGAAAAGAAGGGGAAAATGAATTTGTTTGCTGTTTGTTTTTGTTGCCTTTTGGGGAGCTGTAGCAATAAGTCTGAATGTGGATGTATTCACTTATTCATATCAGCACACACACACGTAATATATACATGATCATATACATATATATGTGATATATATAAGTATGTGTATAGTATATGTCCATGAGACATGCATTATAGATACATTATATGCATAATGTAATAATGACATACACATATTAGAGAGAGATTATATTATTTTTTTTATATCTATTTGGCAGGACTAAGTGCATCATTTATGAGGCCCGATAGAAAATTAAAATGCAGGGCCTCTTGTTGAAGAAGTAAGACTTTAACATGGTGACAGCAGAGCTTTGAATTAAGCACCATGCCCTGTGTGTGACTGCGCTGGATACGTGTCCAGTACCAGCCCTGTCTGTGGGGTTCTCAGTAGAGACTAGTTAGAAAGACTGCATCAGGGCAAGCCTGACCTTGTCTTTAGCTTGCTGAGATCAATGATAGGAGGTGAAATAAAAGTGAGATCTGTGAGCCATCCAGCTCATGACCAACATTAAACTAGGGCATTTGGAGATAGGGAAAAAAAATAAAGGTCCTTTTCTAATTTGCAGGGAGAATCTTTTTGTTTGGTGATTGTAAGCCGAACGCAAGAAGAGGGAAAATAAGGCTGGTGCCATCTTGTCAGTGATTTAATTATTTTCCCATCTACACTTGTTTTTGAAGCTTATCAGAGCAAAGTACTGTGGGCAGCCCAGTCGTCACCGTGTTATCATTGGGGCTCTGAGTGCTGTCGGCCTGATTCCCATTGTAATGCAATTAATCTTTTGCTTTGCGCTAATGGATGAACAAGCATATTTACTGCAGCATAAAATCCTAATTATTTTTTGAACAGATGCATAAAGGGAATGTTAATTAATGGCAAGTGACAATTGTGATAAATGTGTTCTATGTCTAAATGTCAGGGTTCCTGTGGTGTGGAGACTAAGCGTAGCTTGGATATGAACACTGCCCCACTTGCATTTACCTGTGTGAGGAAGCACACTCATCATGCTCAAAATCTATTCTTAGAGGGTGACTTGTACTTTTAGACCACACTGATTAGAAATTACAGTATGTTGGCGGGGCTGTCCTTGGTAGGGTGGCATTCTTCACAAGTTCTCTTGAGCTATTGTTGCTACTACGATTCTAAAAAATTATTGCGTTTATTATTACTTATGAGAATCTAATACCTGTAGCAATAGCAATAACTTTTAATTCAGCTTTTTTTCCCCCAAGCATTGACCCATTTTCACAAAAATTCCCTTATTAAAAATCTTCACAATTGCAACAGTATGGAGACATTTGATAAACATAATTTGAGCAAAAGAAACCAAATAAAAAACAGCACATCATGTGTGATTCCACTTACATAAAGTGTTCAACTTGAGTAAAAACTAGTTTATTCTGTGAGAAGTCAGTAAAAGGATTCCCTTTGGACTGGGGGCAGGCTGAAAGAGGTGCTTCTGGGGTGCTGGTAGTTGTCTGTGTCTCGACATGGATGCTGGTTACAGAGATGTCAGTTTGTAAATATTTGTTGAATGGTACAGTTGAATACGTGCACTTTTCCTCATGAATCTTGTACTTCAATAACATCTTTAAAGAAAACCCTTTCTTATGTTTTATCATTTGTATTGATTTTAAAGCTGAAATGCTGAACAGTTAAATAGAACAAGGTGGAAAAGAGAAAAAAGAGCAGAGTAATGCTTTGAATCAATGCCCCATTTGATTTCCAGGAGTACCCCCCTCCACCATAAGGCAGACCTCCCACTTGTTCTGTCTCTCCACACTCAGTGACCAGCAATGCTGAGAGAGGGTAACACAGCGTTGTGTGTTTTGCTATGGAAAACAATGTTTTACCATGCAACTGTAAGGGAGTTGAGTCTGCGACTTCCCCATCTCCAAAACATCACCTTGTACCTTCTATGTACAATATGATTTCCAATGCAGAAAACACAAGTGGATTTGTGATGGAGAAAAACCACTATTGTTTGCAAGATCACTTTGCTTGTTCATCATTACCAGGGTGAAATGCTTTCCATCCATTATTGCTCTGTCTTCCATAGATGGTAGTTTATGTGCTAAACAGTCATGAAGTTACTGCTTCTGTGATGCACCAGTAGGGCTGTAAACTATTTTGTTGGGAACAACCCAATTAAAGTGTTATTCCCTTACATGCATTTTCACTACATCAAATTTCTGTAACCTGCCTCAAATTCTGTTTCATACTGATGTAATCAGATTTCTGCCACATTTATTCAGCTCATCTCCTTCTTGTCTCTTTGCCCTTCGAAATGCCTCCTTTGCCTTGTGATGACTGCTCTTAGTCAAGGCTTAGTCTTGGAGTGATGATAGAGATAACCCACAGATTATTTGAGGTCTGTTCTTGTTAACATGTTTAGTAGCTCCCTGTGTGTCATGCCAAAGCCCCAAGGAACCTTGAACTAACCTGCCTTGATTAATTTTCCCTAAGATTCCAGAAAATTCTCCTGGCCTCCTTTCCTTCTACCTGCCTGTACCCACCCTCTCACTTTCTACCCTTAGTCCTTGGCAGCTTCGTGTCCCATTTCCCCTTCTTCCTATTTATTTTGTTTCATTTGAATTTAGTCATTCAGATTGCACAGTTACCTTCATATGGACACTGTTGCCTCCACAACACCTCATTGCAATCTAGAAAAAAAGACACCCTTCTCTTCCCTCAACAGACACACCAGCAAATGAAATAACAAGTGACAGTGTTTGGCATGGCAACGGGGACAGATTTTTCCGCATGTTTTCCTCCATTTCTGGTGATCTCTTTTAATTTCAGAGAATCTAGTAAGATAAAGGTGAATAGTAGGCCCTGTCCATGGAAAAAACATAAAACTTCCAAGAAAAACTGGATCCTACACATGCCTCAGTAAAATCGTTGACACCTGACTGCTTCTTTTGTATGGATATCCTGTTCCATTCAGAGAAATGAGCGAGGCAGAGACAAGCGGGTTGCGAAAATGCCTAAAATGTAAAATGTACAACATAAAGTACTACATTGGGCTGGAAGTCATTTCACAAAGAAAATGGCTGTATTACTTTTCAGGGAGTTCTTGACTTTTCAGCCTTTCTACTGAGCACTCATCAGAGTGAAAATCAATTATTGTATCTGCTACCTTTTAACAACATTTCAGATGAATTTAGGATTCTTGAAAAATGAGAAATTCTCTTAGTCAAAAAAGCCCTGCATCGCAACTCTTTATATTTGCTCAATTATATCAGTAAAAACACAACTAATAGATATTCAGTATATTTTACATTCTTTGATACATTGTATGTTGATAGCATGATTTAAAATGTAAAAACACTGACATTTTAGTTAACAATGTAAATTCATATGTAACAAGATACTAGAATACTTATATAGTACCGAATTAGAAAAAAAGAAGCACTTGAAATGATGTTTTATAGAGTTTTTAAAAACAGGGGAATACTAAAAATAAAATGTTAAATGAAAAATGCAGGACAAAATGTATGTACAGTTTGAGCATATGTACAATGGAATAGACTGAAAGGAGACACACCAAATGTTACCTTGTGTGGTGTGATTATAGAGGGAGATTTTTTTTCATCATTTCTTTTGCTTTTTTGTACTTTCTAAATTTCTATGATAAGCATGTATTACAATGATAATAAAACAAGGGGAACAAGCAAAAAAAATCATTGCTTGTAATGTGTAGGAATAAAAATGTTTATTGCCAATTCCTAGTTACTCTGCCAGTACAAGAAAGATCAGACTGTGTTTTGATACTAAACTAGGTAAAATATTTTAGGTTTCTCGGGGCACCTGGGTGGCTCAGTCGTTAAGTGTCTGCCTTTGCTCAGGTCATGATCCCAAGGTCCTGGGATCGAGCCCTGCATCGGGCTCCCTGCTCAGCGGGAAGCCTGCTTCTCCTTCTCCCACTCCCCCTGCTTGTGTTCCTGTTCTCGCTTTCTCTCTCTCTGTCGAATAAATAAAATATTTAAAAAATATATATTTTAGGTTTCTCAAATAACTTCTGGGTACACAGTTAAGAGCTCATCCCCTGATTTGCACTGTCCTCTTTTAAGATAGAAGTCACAGTAATAAATTAACCCTTTGTAAGTCACATCTAGACAGAGGACTGTCTTGATACCCAATTAGAGAGCCAGGACTCAATAGCAAATACAGAACTTCTCTCAAAAACAGTCACATAAGGGGCGCCTGGGTGGCTCAGTCGTTAAGCGTCTGCCTTAGGCTCAGGTCATGATCCCAGGGTCCTGGGATCGAGCCCCACATTGGGCTCCCTGCTCAGCGGGAAGCCTGCTTCTCCCTCTCCCACTCCCCCTGCTTGTGTTCCCTCTCTTGCTCTCTTTCTGTCAAATAAATAAATAAAATCTTAAAAAAAAAAAAAATCCTCGGATCTTAAAAAAAAAAAAACAGTCACATAAATATTCTATGTATTTTAGAAGCATAAATCACTGTTCCTAGGACTTAAATGCTTGTCAGCCCTGTGTAGCTGGAGTCCAGCCTATACTCTAGGTGAGAAAGAAGGAACTGAGAAATGAATGTTATCTAATTCTGGACAAAAAATTTTGGCTGAATTTCCTACATTTCTTAAGACTTAGGTAAAATACTTTGATGGGGTGGTTGTGCTTTGGTGGCTATACTTTATTTTGTTTTTGTTTTTGTTTTTTGTTTTGGAGAGAAAGAGGGACAGAGGGAAAGGGAGAGAGAGAATCTCAAGCAGGCTTCATGTCCAGCACGCAGCCTGACGTGGGGCTTGATCTCACCACCCTGAGATCATGACCTGAGCCAAAATCAAGAGTCAGGCACTTAACCAACTGAGTCACCCAGACACCCCTGGTGGTTATACTTTGATAGAGGCATCCTGAGAATCTCCCCTAAAGGAATCCTGTGCTCCTCTAGTTAGTCATCCCCCTGAAATAGAGACTTTGCTTTGGTGAGATGTAGGTAAAATCCCAAGGAGGAATTTTAGTTGTGCATGTGAGTGCTAAACCACGTGCATCTCCACCTAAGTGTCTTCTACCAGTGGTTAAACTCAGTCACAATGAACTGGCTGTTCTTATGTTCTCCTCGATTCTGTCTGACTGGAGTGCTCAGTTTCTAATAGAAGAGGATGAATATTAGAAAGTTCGGTAAAAATGAATCTCATCGAACAGACATTGTTAGATCATTCTGTTCCAGTTTTCTTTTGTAGAACAGAGACCTTTGCTATAATAAGAATTAATGATGACATAGGTTTTTTTATGTTGGTGGCTCACAGATTTGGTTATTGCCAAGCTTAGTTTTGAGGCCTCAATGCTTCCTTTTTTGGCAGTGAACAATTAAACAATTGTTTCATTCCTTAGGCAATAAAAGGCATCTTTTCTTTCCAAGTGCACTATATCTAAAATAATGACTGAGAAGGTATGGTGTGGATAGTAGTCTTCCTGAAACATTTTCTTGCAGGGGGATGAGTGTCAGATTGATTTGACTGCATAGTTTCTACATTAGAGACAGTGTACTTAGCCATGAGAATCTAATCACTGAGAAATCAAGAGGAAGGAAATGATGGTCCATAAGTAATTAAAAAAAAAAAAAAAAAAGGAACAGAAAATAAGGTTTCTCATATAATCAGAAGAAATTTGCAATTTAGAGTACAGAATTGAATAGTAAATGGAAAAAAGTAGTTTCAGTAGGTTTTATGATTGATGGGGAATTACTAGGGTTTTGTTTTTTCTACTTAATGCCTATCATTCAACTTGAAACTACCAGAGTGGGCTTGGTATGATGACTGGGAAGAGCATTGCATAAATGGATCTACTGGGTGGTGGTTACTTATTTTATACATATCCATCAGCTGTTATTACACAAAGAGCTAGTTTTCCAAGTCTCAGAATCCTCAAATGTATGATAGGATAACAGATTTGCTGACCACTGTGATTATTTACCAGATAAGGCAGAAAATTCCTTCAGAAACAGAAAGGGAAGTGGAGACAAGACATCCTCTATGAATTGAGTGAAAAGATATTTTGTAGTACTGCACATATGTCTTTAATTTTGCAGATGGCTTTGTGGGCCCATGTCAAATTTGGAGAGCCATATGTAGCAATTTGGTTAACTAAACAGATCACTGTCATTGAGCATCAACTTTTTAGTTGGTTCTAAATCAGATGACAGGGATTCTATGAATGAGTAAAGTAGGGTTCTTGATCCCAAGGAGCTTAGAGCATGGTATAGTGCCAAAACCTTTAGTGGAATGTGTACCTGATTGTTTCTGACTGACCTATGCTACATTCTCAAAATGGTAAACACACAATGAATATATTTAAGTGACTCATGAGTATTCAGTGTACTTATTTGCAGAAAAGCACAGCTATCTTCAAATGGGTCATGATAGGTAAGGTCCTGTTATAATATGAATCATATAAAGAATATTTGTTATACCTTTAGGGCTTCTCAGCCACTAGTCAGTACTTTCAAGTAGGTGCAATCATGATCCAATTAAAAAGAAGTGAGTGGCATGAAAATTTTGTCTGAAGATAAGTTGTTACTATTTGATCATATTTTCTTAATTACCTAATACAAGCATGCCCATAATGTCTAATTGTTAAATGCTAAACAGCAGTCTTCATTAATTCTTTTACAAATCAGCCCTCATAAAATACAAATTTTAGACTAATTCCTGTTTTTTTTTTTTTCCTTTCCCTTACTATTTTTCTTTATTTGGTGTAGAGTGTTACATCTGTATAAATGAACCTTTGGGGAATGTCATCTTTATTTTATCACATATGATTCATATGTGCCAACTTCATGGAACCCCTTAGGATGTCTACTTTATAAAGATTATGGCAATATCAAAACATCTATATTTCTCCCATCCTGTGAGTTTAGGATTGAGCTTTTAAAATATAACCTCCAGAGCAGATGTCAAACACCAAGGCCTAACCTCAATTTCATATAATGGAATCACTGTCAATGGATTAAGTTAGGGGAACAGAATCTGTCTCTATTTTTGTGACATTGTGATTTCAGAGGAATCTTTTTCCTCTCCTTCTGTAACATTTTGTCATCCACTGTCTCTCCTTAGAGCTGTGTGTAAAGAAGAAATATTCTTGCCTTATAGCTCTTTTTGTTTGCCTCACTCTCAGCAATGCTTAACAAACTGGCATGCAGAGAAGAGGTTAAATAATTTAACTGTAAGAGAAGAGTGTTCATGTGGGAATATTACAACACTTAAAATAACTCTTCCAGAAGAGTTTTACTGATGTGGGTTTTGGAGAGTTAGATATAAGTTTTAGACTTGGAAATAAAATACTAAGAAATCATTTATGAAGTATTATTGAGTTACTAAGGGAATAACAATAGTTTTGGCCATTTATGAGACTAGTAACTGAAGGCATATATCTAGATTGGCCTCCAACAGAGCCATTCAGGTGCAGTTTACTAACACTGATCACATGAAAAAGCTATTTCCCTTTCTATTTCTTGTTGTCTCATCAGCTATTGCAGATTAATACAATAAAGTTTGTTAAGGCATTTGTGAAAAACCCATGTAGGTAACTCACAAACAAGTTCGTCATTCAGTTTCTGAAATGGTTCCGATTAAAAGAGCTTATGTAACAAGTTACATTAATATAATTAGAAGCATGTGTAATTCCTAATGTTGAGATCCAAAGAGACAAATTGGACATTTCTGGGAAGGCAAATTGGGTGGCTTTTTCATGTAACATATGCAATAGATACATGGAGTCATTCATAACATGTTGAGTTCCTATTATCTTTTCATCCATTTTTTTTATTTTATTCATTAATTCAGCAAATAGTTTTTGCACATCTACTATGTACTTAAGGACAGTGGTAAGTTCTGTAATACTTGCTGGTCATGAGTCAAGACCAACATGGTCCCTGATTTCATACAATTTAGAGAGTCTCCATTAAAACCTTAAGGAAGAAAGTCACACCTAATGTCCTCTCTGTGTAGCACAGGAAGCAAATACCATAATGATCATGTGATGCAATGATAGAGGGATATAAGAGATCCTGTGAGAATTATCATAGGGCAGTTGCTCATTTTGGATTTCCGAAGGATCTCTGGAAGAGGTGGTCTGTATCTTTAAAAAATCTTAAGAGACTATACCAAACATTCATCTTTTCATTAATAAATATTGGCTGCTATGTTCAAACTATTGTGCTAGCTCAGGAGAACATAGGAGAGAATAAAGCAAAGCATGCACCTTCATAGCCTAATATGCCCTAGTTTATGGAGACAGTCATGAGAGGAAAATAAATTACAATAAAAGTGCTTGGAAACCTACAGAGAAAAAAGTATCACCACCAAGGGAAATGTAGTGGTTGGGAAGATTTACAAAGGAAGGGTCCTTATATTTGAGTCTTAAAGGATAAAGAAAATAGAGACTTTTCATTCTGGAGAGATGGAAGGATGGAGTAAATGTCTTCTTCCATATTTATCCCTCTATGTATTGTTAAAAACCTTGGACATTATATATAAAACAATAATACACTGAAAGAAGAGAAAAATGCATACAGGCTAGGGGCCTAGGGCTTCGAGAAATGACATGGTGTGAAATCATTCAGTTTTCTTTCTTCCTCATACATCCCATACTTGGAGCTAAAGAAGCTGGCAACTCAGAAATACCAATGGTATTGGTTAAAAATAATAATAATAATAATAAATTTAAAATAAAATTTAAAAAGCCTGATAAAAGCATACTAGTAAGACTAGAGTCTTTTTGACAAGAAGTGCTTTATTCCAGCCAAACACCAGAGAGAAAACTGTTATCCTCCCCACCCCCCACACCAGTGAAGTGTGAGAATGGAGCGAGCCAAGAGGAAAAACAATCAAATAGCAGACTTAGACACTAATCTATTAATAATTACATTACATGTAAGTAGTCTAAATGCAGTAAATAAGAAGTAGAGATTGGCAAAGTGATTAAAATATTTCACCCAACTATATGAAGACTATAAGAATTTTTTTCAAATAAAACAATGTAGAAAAATTGAAAGGAAAAGTTGGGAGAAGATATTTCATGCAAGCATTAATTAAAAGAAAGGAAGAGTGGCTGTATTGATATCAGACAAAGTAAATGTTAGAGCAAAGAAAATTACCAGAGTCAGATAAGGACATTCCATAATACTAAAAGGGTCAATCTAGGGGCGCCTGGGTGGCTCAGTCGTTAAGTGTCTGCCTTCGGCTCAGGTCGTGATCCCAGGGTCCTGGGATCGAGCCCCGCATCAGGCTCCCTGCTCAGCGGGAAGCCTGCTTCTCCCTCTGCCACTCCCCCTGCTTGTGTTCCCTCGCTCACTGTGTCTCTCTCTGTCAAATAGATAAATAAAATCTTTAAAAATAATAATAATAAAAAATAAAAGGGTCAGTCTACCACAAAAGACATATTCTAAATATGCATGCACCAAACAACAGAGCTGCAAAATATACAAAGCAAAAATTGATGAAATTAAAAGGAGAAATAGACAAACCCACAATTATGGGTGAAAGCTCTAATGTTACTTTTATGATAATTGATAGAAAAATTAGGAAATCAAGAAGAATATGCAAAATCCATCAAGCCATTGAATCAAATTGACATTTATAGAAAACTCACCTAACAATAGGAGAATATATATTCTTTTCAAGTGCCCATAGAACATATACCAAGATAGACTATGTAATGGACCATAAAACAAAGTTTGACAAATTAAAAATCATGAGATCATACAGAGTATATCCTCTGACCACAGTGGAATTAAACTAAAAAGCAATGACAGAAAATAACATAAAAATCTCCCAAAACTTGGAAGCTACCTGACAACTTTTAAATAATTTGTGAGTCAAACAGGGAGTCTCAAGGAAAAGTAAAAATAAAACAGACATTAAACTGAATGAAATGAAAATACAGCATAACCAAATTTGCGGGACAGAGCTAATCAGTGCAGAGAGGGAAATATGCAGGACTAAATGCTTACATTATTGACTCAAATCAGTATTTAAGTTCCCATCTCCACACCCTAGAAAAAGAGGACAACATCAAGTAAGCAGAAAGAAAGAAATAATGCGGATAAGAGCAGAAATCAAGAAGGCTGAAAATTGTGACATATACTAACAATAAGGATGAACCTTGAAGATATTATGCTAAGTGAAGTAAGCCAATCGCAAAAGGATAAATAGTGTATGCTTCAGTTATGTGAGGTAACTACAGTAGTCAGATTCATAGCAAAGAAAGTAATGTGATTATCAGAAGCTGATGGAGGGAGAATGGGGAGTTACTGTTGAACAGGTATAGAGTTTCAGTTTAGGAAGATGAAAAAGTGGCCTTTTAAGGAGGAAGAAAGGGAACAAAATGGTTATGGCTATAAAAGGTAACATGAGGGATCCTTATGGTGATGGAAATGGGATGTTTTGCAATATGATGCTGTTGGGAGAAGTTGGTAAAGTGTACATAGTATCTCTTTGTATTATTTCATACAACTGCTTGCAAAGCTATAGTTAGGTCAAAATATAAAGATTAATTTGAAAAAGTAAAAAAAAATAATAATAAAGAACATGTCTGGCAGAGGACATTCCAGACAGAGGTAAAACAGAAGTTAACAGTTTAGAAAGGGTTTGAAAGGCATAGTGGAATAAATAGTGAGATCATTGCTTAGTGTATGTTATGGGAGAGTGGTTGCAGATGAAAATTGGGAAGGTGCAGCATGGCTTATTCTCTGAAATTACACAGTGGCTAGCAGTGGGCAGAATAGCAGAACTAGGAGAAATAGCTTTGACATCCAAGTTAGTTTTGTTTAGAAATTACAGACCTGAAAATTAGAACAAGGCCAATAAAGTGTTCTGGTATTATCTTGAAAGGCTTCAAATTGATTAATCTTTGAATGATTGACTGTTGGTAAAACCTGCTGTGCTAAAATCAATGTTTAGTCTTCTTTGTTTATTATTGAAAGCTACACAAATTATATACCATTTTGATATCATTTTGTATCATTCTGAACCATGAGATAGTGTATGAACCAATTATCTAACCTTCTTCTGATGGTAACAGTTAATGGTGCATAAGAAGGATGGACTAATTTGTTTAGACTAAATTGTGATTTAAAAAAAGATTGTGACTGATGACTTTTTAAAATGTGCGTTTAAATGCATTTTCTGGCTGTAGAAGTCCACATAAAAATGATGACGTTGACTCTGTCTATATCTAAATGGAAGCATTCCATCCACCCTTAATGAGCTGTGTTTGCAGTACAAAAATTAGTCTTCCTAAGCCACACGGCTCCTTACTTCGCAGAGAAGCTGGCCAGTGAGGTACCTCTGGTCAAGCTGCAGAGATTCAGCCATCAGCACTGTGCTGACAATCCTAATGCAGAATGGAATTCGGTGTAACCAGCCCATCGCTCTTTAGAATTTGCAATGCTAGCAGGAGCACGGTGTATTTTTGTAGGTAAATTCAGCAGTTGTAGCACTAAACTGCACTTTGGAACAAACAGGAGAGTGGCACTTTTGAGACCATAACTGCATTTTAATGACAAAACTTTCTGCTCTCTAAGCATAGGTCAAATTGGAGAATCAAAACCAGAGGGAAATATTAGGAGAAAAGATGGCGGCATCCATAAATCTCTTGCTTACCTGACAATAAACTTTAAATTAAATGTTATTTTATCGATGAGAGAGGATCTTCAGAATTGCTTACATATATACATGTATATATATTCAGTTATATTTATAATAAATATAAATATAAAATAGGGTCTAAGAAAGTAATAGTAGAATATTAGATTTTATTACTTTAATGAAAAGTTGCGGTATGTGTGAATAAGTGAACTAAATGGTGATTTGCTGTGGGGAACCCTTGGTACATATGATCAGAATACCTGAATGTGATTTGTGGATCCTCCTCTTATATATTACATTCAAATTGTTGTCCCTGGACCAACAGCCTCGTGTATCTGGCAGTGTGTTAGAAATGCAAATTCTCAGACTCAACCTCAGACCTACTGAATCAGAATCTGCATATTAACAAGATCTCCAGGTGGTTTGTCTGCACATTAAGTTTAGAGGCACTGCTCTGAGTTGCATATTCTTGATCGTTATGCTGGAGATAATATCTTTATTGCAGGATGCTTATGAGTGACAATATGGTCAAATATGTGAAAGTGTCTTTTCAATTTAAGGAGGGAAAAAGCCAGGATTGAAATTAGCAACGGAGAGCAAAGTAAAGGTAAACAAAGTTTGTCTCCATTAAAAAAAAAAAAAAGAAAGAAAGAAAGAAAAAAAACCTAGAGCAAGGATGAGCTTAAGTTATTAAACTGTCCTCTTTCAGCTCTGAATCTCTGTGATGCTGGGGCTCTTCCTTCGCCGGCTGTCTTGTTCTATGTTCCTACCATTGGGGAGCACTAGTAGGAAATTGGAAGGCAGGAAGGGCAGAAAGGACTAGTTTGTTCTTTATTTTTTTCTTCCTGTCAGCATCTTCTCAGCCTCTTAGTGATATCCTTCACCTGAGTATCAGCTGTTGTGTCAGCCTCCAGGTTCTTTGTTTTTTTTGTTGCCTTTCCACGTTTTCATAACTCCAGCCCCTACCCTTCATTTCCCACCCTTAAGGATGTTAGTTTACTTCCTTCAGTTATCATCGCTGATTAATTTAATGCTTTCTTTTGTTTGTCAGTCCTCTGACATATGCATAAGAAATTGCCTATTTTAAATTATATCTATTGAAATGCATTGCACATGGTTTCAGTTTTCTTGAATGGATCCTAACTGATCTGAAGGTCAGTGGAACTGAGTAGCTAATTATAATGCCTGGTGTTTTTTTTTTTTTTTTAAGATTTTATTTATTTATTCATAAGAGACAGAGAGAGAGAGAGGCAGAGGGAGAAGCAGGCTTCCCGCTGAGCAGGGAGCCCAATGTGGGGCTCGATCCCAGGACCCTGGGATCATGACCCGAGCCGAAGGCAGACGCTTAATGACTGAGCCACCCAGGCGCCCCAATATAATGCCTGGTGTTTAAACATGTATTTTTTTTTTTCCAGAATACCTTCAAATGTGTTAAGATTCTGTACTTTCGTAGGAACTGTAGCTTTTTCTTTAGGCTTATAAATTTTCTTCATCGTATTATATCATATTTTAAAATACTTTCATATCCCCTAGTAGACTCTTTGCTTTCTAGTCACTAATACAATAATGATAATAACAAGAATCAGAAGAATAATGCCTGACATTTATTATGCACTAATCTTATTCCAGGCACTTTCAATGGATTTCACATTTAATCCTCACTCCAGTCCTATAAGGTAGATGCTGCTATAATCCTAATTTGACAAATGAGGATACTGAGGTTTCTCCAGATAAAGTAACGTGTCCAAATCACATAGCAAAAAAAGTTGTGAAATTGAGATTCAACCCATTGTCTGACTGCATAGCCGTAACGTCCTGCACCCAGCTTTTCCAAACCTGTCATCTTGTTTTATTTGTTACTCTCCACTGTTAATCTCCATTTGTTTGTTACTTCTTTGTTACTCCCCATTCATTCTTCAGCATGCCACCCAACTAATAGTGAAGCAGTGCCCATTATGCTTTAGGCACTGGAGATACAGAAATAAATTAAACATGGTCTCTGCCCTTATGAATTTACTGTTTATTTGGAAGAGATTTTAACATGAAGAGAGAAGTGTGAAAGAGCAGTAGAATTGCTTATATACATTTCCACTGGATGCACAGTGGAGACAGACCGGCTGTGTGAATCATGCTTCAGGAGGTCAGTGTTGCTGGGGAATGGGTTTTCATGAGGATATGAAGGCAGGGGCAGAAATATCCTTCAGAAACGCCAGGAGATGGACTGTCTTTGTCCTTCTAGAGACAGCTAGGAGGATGTTTTTGGCTTACAAACCAGGAGAGCCCAATGTTAGTAAATTTTTTCTTAGGTGGGAGTTTACATATTTTTGTGTAATTATCATGTAAATGTTAATAGCATACTTAATTATAGTCCAGGTGTTATTCTAAGTTTTTCTGTGTACACATTCATACTTTAAAAAATATTTTTAAATGAGAAATGGTGCTGTCCTTATTAATACTCTGGACAAAGAAACTGAGGCACATGTAGATTAAGAAAGTCATGCAGTCAGTCATTCAGCTAGTAAGGGCTATTATGGTTACTGCTCTTAATCACTACTTATTTTCCAGATCTGTGATACCATCCCTTGGTGTAAAAGAACAGGGCCATAGTAAGGACTGACTACTTCAGGAATGACAAGATCTTACCTTTCCTAGACGGTGTCACTAGCAGCTGCTTGTCTCTGTTCTGAACTTGAAAACAAGGGAAGCTTTCCTAAGATAATTCCTTTATCAAATTCTGCCCTGCATTTGTAGTCTCTGCTTCTAACAATATTGTGTGTTTGGCTAATTAAACTCAGAACTAAATCTAACATTAATAGGTATCGCTTGAGTGTGTGTATATGTGTGTGAATATAACCCATACTTAACCAGAAATACTACATTTCTACCTGCTGCTTAGGCTGAACTGTACTCTGTTCTGCTTTTTGTGTTGTCTCTTTCCTGTACAAAAAGCAGCAATCTATTTTAGCCATCTTAGGAAAAAGAGGTTAATTGGATAGATTCAGTTCAACTTCTGGTAAAATGGAAAAGCCACTATAATTCAAGCCCCCTCCATCTTCTCTTCTGTTCCCCATATCCACCACTGTGTCTCCCTCCTATTTTGGTACATTCTTGTGTATTTCCTAAACTAGTTCTCAGGGGGAGCCAGAGACATATGCAAATTCTCATTTCTATCATCCCAATTTGGAGGACCCTTTTTAGGCAAGCCACCTCTTGGGTCACCTAAAGGCCTACTGATAAGCCTTTGAGGTGGGGGTCGAGGACTCATTGGTTGAGTGATTCTGCAAGCTCTGGGAAGCCGCTGATGACCCCGTAGTGGGACAGCTCCCAGTTCCCTAACTGGGGTTTACTCAAGGAACTAGAACAAATTTGAAACCCTCCCTGAACATCTGTCTTTTCTTCCAGCTTCTAGTACTGGCCAGACCTTGTTGTTTAGTTCTTAGGCCTGTAGATTCTAGTATTTAGTGATAAGCATCCCCTTCCTATGGAAGGCAAACCTCCTAATTGGTATAAGTAGTGCAATCTGGGCTGGCCTCCCAGCTCACATACAGGAATCTCATTTCTTCCTTATGACTCCACTCCAGTTCCACCTCTGCCACGAAGATGCCTGGTGAAGGAGACAGTGCCTAATCTTTCTATTCCACAGAAGAGGACTACGCACAGTGCGAGGCAGCATGGTTTGTGTTCTCAGAGTCTTGGGACAGGGACCAGAATAACTTAGGAACTCAAAAAAAATGTTGATTGAAAAAATTGAATGAGTGCAACATCTTGATTTGGTTTGGTTAATTTATCTTAATGTGTTTTGTTAGGATTTAGAGAGCATTGTCTCATCTTGACTTCTATTACCTGATTAGAGAATCTAACTTTGGTATTCTTCTTATTTAAATGTTAAAGCAGAAGGAAAACAACATTTGTTTGGTAGTTTGTGTCCTAGTGAATGCATGTTGACCTTTAATGATCATTATTTTCCAGTTGCATGCAAACTGTGGAACTAATAATCCATTCCAGGGACTAATATCAGACTATCATTTGTGGCAGGATTATCCGAAGTTTTCCCCATCACTGAACATCACAGTAATACCCAATAAGGCACATTGGGGTGAACAGAAGAATGTGTTGATAGTAATAGCCCCCTGGGTGCCCCTGGGGATGAGACAAACAATCTATCAGTGCACTCATCACCTACTGTACAAGCATGCTGAGCATCCAGTTGGGGACATTTAATTATGCTATGGATAATTTAGAAACCTGCCTTCTCAATTTTTTGTTTAAACCCAGGACTACTAAAGTTTAGCCACCTTTAAGAATATTAAGTCCCAAAATTCGGATAAATCTTTTCCTACAAATAGTGAGTTTCTGGAAATCAAGAGAAGTGGAGGAGCCAAAATGTTAGAGGAAGACAAATTTATGAATGGTCCCCAATGTCTAGCAAAAATCTTTATAGACAATGGATGTTGAATAAATACTGGTTGACTTAAAGTACACCATTTGCCCTAGTGATTTCCTGTCTTTTTCTTTTTCCCTTTCTGTATGGATAGAATTGTAAATACCCTTCACATTGGCCCTGGCACATTGCAGATGCCTTCAGGTATGGACCACTTATCTGTGTTGTAGGGTGCTCCAACCTTGCCATTTATTCTTGCCATTTTCAAGTTGTTGTGTACATAACTCTTTTTCTATTTACTAAGGATCTGTGACTAGTACTAATTTTATATCCCTCAAAATCTCCCTTCTGTCCTCTTCTTTTTGAACAGTAACCTGCTATTTTTTCTCAGAAAAGGTAGGCTTAGTTATTGGTCTAAAGATGGGAATATAGCCATTGTGACTGAGACATAATAGCTGTCTAATGGGGAGTCCCTTAGGAAGAACTCTGCTCAAAGAAAGTGAGAAGAAGGAGTTGACTCTTTCTATATTTTGAATGATCCTCTATTTCCTGACTTTGAATACAATATGAGAACAAAATATTCAGATGATGCTATTCCTATCATCTTGCTATCATGAGGGAAACTTGATGGCCCAACGAAACTTCACAAGCAATTGTCAGCCTCCAAATGTTTTGTTAGATGAGAAAAAGAAAGCCGTATTTTTTAAGCCATCTTGGTGATAATTTATGTTACTGGGAGACAAACCACGTGATGATTAATGGATGATGTGTGGTTAGTTATACAATCATTTTACAATTTCCTTACCATCTCCCATGACTCTTGTGATAGTTTCCATTTTAGAATTCTTCAGATTGAGGTTTCCTGATGGGCACTGACCACATATTTTAAAATTTAATTCAACAGATGTTTGCTATCTCACTCCTCCATTTGACTGTGAGTTGTTCAAGGATGATGTTTTATCTTTGTGCAGTATTTTTATGAAACCCATAATAAATATTCAATAAATTCTTCTTGAATGAAGCATTCTTGAATTAACTTAAATTTTTCTTACTGTGTGCCAGGCATTGTGTTAGATTCCAGAGATGCAAATATGAATATAACATGCTGATTTCACTTAATGATGTATTTCAAGATTTAGATGATATTTGCACTTTTTTCCCTTTCCAAAATACTATAAAAAACTCTGAGGGCATAGTCTATGTCTTCTTTCTTTCTTTCTTTCTTTTCATAGAATTCTTTTTTTTTTTTTAAAGATTTTATTTATTTATTTGACAGAGAGAGACACAGCGAGAGAGGGAACACAAGCAGGGGGAGTGGGAGAGGGAGAAGCAGGCTTCCTGCCGAGCAGGGAGCCTGATGCAGGGCTCGATCCTAGGACCCCGGGATCATGACCTGAGCTGAAGGCAGATGCTTAACCATCTGAGCCACCCAGGCGCCCCTTTTCATAGAATTCTTAACAAATGGTCTTCTATCTCTAAGGTCTTAAAAATTCAATGGAATTTAATAAATGTCAAATAAATATTTTTATAACTGCCCAACCCTATTATTATATCTGAACTCTGTGACAATTACCTTAGAAAATTGTCCTTATGATCTGTTTGGGTTACTTTTATCATACTTCCCCAATATTTTATTTTCATATTTTCTCTCCTTTTAAATCTACTTAAAAGCTTGCCACTATCTTCCATACATAGTTTCAATTTCTCTCTGTCTCTCTGTCTCCCTTTCTCCCTCTCTCTCTCTCTGTCTCCCTCCCTCCCTCTCTCTCTATCTTCTAGGCATAGTATAAGCCTATGTAAAGTCTTGGCAATTTTATGTATTTGTCTCATAACATTTCACAAGTACCTTTTTATAGCCATCCTTTGAAATCAGTATAGGAAAATTTGAGAGCATGATTTTGTTTCCAACTCTCTTCCTTGGGTTTTTACTTGAACACCTTTTTTCACATTTTTTTGTTCTTTTGCCAAACCAGTTGCCCTTTTCAGTTGGTAAGAAGTGAGGCTAGAAGTTGTCGGTCATGTGCTGGAGAATGACCAGAAGTGGTTTCAAATGACATTTGATTACACTTGTCTATGATAATAAGAAAATAAGTTGTTCTTACCAAAAGACGATTGTACCTGACAAGCAAAGCTTGTGGTTTATTAATAATTAAAAATATTGCCATGTTCTACTACTGATGGAATAGTTAATCGCTTGTTCAGTCAATACCAATGTAGCATTTATTATTCATTAAAGATTAGTGAAATGGCCTTGAATTGCATTGTGTTACAGTGAGATTACTAAGGACACAAAAAGTTGATTTATTATTTAGGAATTGATTAAACGTCTCTCCTGATCTCAATGACTAGGATAACCCACCAGATCTCACAGTGACACAGAGTTTTAATAAAAAACAACTATTTAACTAGCTGGGGGCTAGTTTTTTTTTTTTTTTTTTAATTTTTCTAAATTGAAGTGTAGTTGACATAATTAGCTAGGGATGGGAAACTCAAGATAGTGACAAAAGTGAAGGTTCTGCTTCCAGTGTTAATATGATTTCTTAGAGGGGATGTGATACCGAGAAAGGACTCACACATTTTCCAGGAGTACTTTCTTGATTTCTAGTGTGAAACCATCTTAGGCTCTAGCTTTTCACACATGCTATGCTGGGTCATTATAGCTCAGCCAAGTTTTATTCAAGAGCTTTATGTTCAGGTGACATTTTTCCCCCTTTCAGGTAGAGTTAGTTGAATTTTTTAAGGGCTTTATGAATGATTTATTCCCCTTCTCTCTAGTTCTTTTGTTCTTTTGTTTTGTTTTGTTTTTAAAGATTTTATTTAGTTATTTAATTGATAGAGAAGGAGAGAGAGGGAACACCAGCAGGGGGAGTCAGAGAAGGAGAAGCAGGCCTCCCGCCAAGCAGGGAGCCAGATGCGGGGCCCTGATCCCAGGACCCTGGGATCATGACCCGAGCCGAAGGCAGTCTCTCAACCAACTGAGCCACCCAGGTGCCCCTCTCTAGTTCTTATGAATCTTCATACTCAGATTAGGGCCAAATATCAGGAAAGGATGGGTTTTTCTCCAACTCTTGTTCTAAGTTTTGGGTTTTTTTTTCCTGTTCACAGTGCTACCAGAAGTGGAAACTCTCAGCTGAGTACTCACCTGTCCCTTCTTTTCGGGACCTAAACAGTCTTTTCATTATAGACTCTGCTACCTGCATACTTTAGAGGCCTTTAATTTCTTTGTAATGAGGTGATCGCAGAAGAAGTAGGGAGAGGAAGAAAAAAATGTCTATTCGAAGTAAGGATGGTCTCCACGATTCGTGTCCTGTGTATGGCCCATCTAGTAAGACTGGGTTTTGATTTAGGTCAGGTTGCTACTGTCTTCGAGAACAGATGGACTTGAGCCTTGGTATGCAATAAAGAGGACTTCTCAGTATCCTGGGGTATTTAAAATTCATAGTAACAGCTGCAATCAAGAAGCTTACGTTCTGGTGTGTAGTCATATGCTTGTTCCTTGGTATAGAGAATCATTTGTGTGTCTTAGGGAAAAAGTTCAAATAGCATCCTGATGCATAAAGATGATATTATGGAAGGGGATTAGCATGCCCATCCCCAGACTGCCCCCAAACTATAGCAGTGATACATCAGATCCAAGGCTGGATAAGGAATTCCTGAGTTTAGACCCATTTATTGAGTAACTCCTATGTACCAGACATAATGTTAGAATTAAAGTTTTGTGATAAAGACAATATGAATGTGATGGGAATAAGGAAGAAAGGGAAATAAAGGAATAATCTCACTAAAATGGGACAGACTCCCTGTGACAATTCTCCAGTGTTAAAATATGAACTATTCCAAAATGAGACAATATTTAAAGATTTTGATATTTGCTGGATTTTTATTTTGCGAGATTTAGGAAATCATAGGTAATCTGCACTCTGTCTCACCCTACACTCCTAAGCCTTGGCTAATGTGAGAGGGAAATGTACTTTGGAACGCCCTAAGTTCTTACAGTGATTCCCTGAAAATGATCAAATGCTTGGGTTTGTTTCACAACCATTTGTCTAATATTCCCAGGCATTAATCAAAATGCATTTAATGGATTCAGAGAGCTTTAATATGTGACATTTGAAGCTACTTCTCCTGCATCCTGCGTTCATTTATTCACTTTAGTTTAAAGAGTTAATTAACATGGTTGGTTAGTCTTCTCTTGTGAAGATTACCACCTGGATACTCCAGCTGATGACTCAAGTTCCTAAAGCCATTTTTTAAAACTTTTTTTGTGTGTTTTTTAGGGTTTCAGATATTCTCTGAACACTTGGGGTGGGGGGAGACTCGGTTTAGGTCTACTTGCACCTGTGTCTAAGTTCTTTTAGGTGCCAGATACCTGGTCTAGGTATATGGAAGCATCAGTAAGCATGGAGGAGAAGGGTCCCATTCTTATAGAGATTATAATCCTCTGGAGTTGACTAGAAGCAGAGGAGAAAGAGAGAGAACAAACACAGCAATCAGTCACAGCAATTAGAATTATTCATAGAGTTATAAATGGTATGAAAATAATTAAAGCAGAAAATGCAGCCCAGAGTGCTAAGGCATTTGTTTAGATTCAGTAGTCAGGGGAAGCTTTTCTGGGCTATTGATATATTGACCTGAAGTCTGAATGACCTGAAAGAACCATTAATGCAAAGACCTGGGAGCAGATAGAAGAACAAGTGCAGATGCCCTGGGATAGATACAAATTTCAAGTTCCAGTTACAAGCAACAGGGCAGCATGGCTGGCACAATATGAGTGCGATGGAAGGCCTCAGTCTCTGTCCCCAAATATCAGCCCCTGAGCTGAGGGCTGTGCGCATGCATCTGTTAGGAAGTGAAAACCCAGGGAGAAGTGAGGCACATGAAGAGTGGAGCATAGAAGGCAGGAGAGCCAATATGAGGATGCATTTTCTTTTTTTTTTTAAATACATTTTTTAAAGATTTTATTTATTTATTTGACAGAGAGGGCACAAGCGGGGGGGGAGCGGCAGGCAGAGGGAGAGGGAGAAATAGACTCCCCGCCAAGCAGGGAGCCCGATGTGGGACTTGATCCCGGGACCCTGGGATCATGGCCTGAGCCAAAGGCAAATGCTTAACCAACTGAACCACCCAGGTGCCCTGAGGATGCATTTTCAGACTGATGCTGGGAATGACTGTTTGCTTCACCTTAAAACCATCCTCGGAAAAGTCACTTGAAAAACTGGAACTCAGGGAGAGAAAGGGAGAAAAATTATCCACCAGCTACCCTTGCCAGTTGATGAAGGGTTTGTACCACAGGGTATGACTCCCTAAATTTCTGGGATGTACAGACTTTAGGGAGGGAATCCTATTTTTTCACACTTCAGCATCACTAGACAAGCCATGGGGCTGGAGGTGTGAGACACACCGGGGGGTGGGGTGGGGGGGGAGGCGGCTAATGGAAGTTGCTGTCAAGTTGTAGCTGTGTGAATTCAGTCAGGGTCACCAAGAGCTGGTGTCCACAATAGTGGCTGGAACTAGAGACCAAAAGGAGCAGAAATGGTGTATAAACCATTTATTGCAGGGTGACATTCACAATAACTTGGGAAAATTCGTCAAGGGCCCGCAACTTAGAGAGCATTGGTACAAAGTCTTGGAGGTCTCGGAAGTCCTGGTACAAAGTGTAGAGTTTATCCTAAGTATGTTGGAAAGACACTGGAAGTTACTAATTGGGGTTACGACATGATCTGTTTTATATTTTAACTAGATGACTCTGGCTTGCATATGGAGAATTGCCTGTCAAGGAGGAAGATTGAACAGTCCACCAGAGCAGTAGTCAGCTAACTGTGACCCATGGGTCAAATCCTGCCCGTCTCCTGTTTTTGAAAATAAAGTGTTACTGGAACACAGCCATACGTGTTCATTTCCATATTGTCTGTGGCGCTTTTGCCCGACTGCAACAGATTTTAGTAATTGCAACAGAAACCATATGTTCTGCAAAGCTTTAAATATTGACTATTTGGCCATTCACAAGAAAAGTTTGCTGAACACTGTAGTAAAGTGATCTTCCTCCAGAATAGTCTGACAATGCCCTATCCTGCCCAGCATCCTGCAGTGGTTATCTGCTCTCTTTAGGATGTGTTATTACAACAACATTGAAGAGTATATAATAAAACTTGGTTTGAAAAGCACATCTTTCTTCTTTCAAAATACATGTTATTTTCTACAGCTGTATTGTTTATCTTATCCAAAGCTGAACAATATGCTGGGCCGTACAACCAATGCTTTATATATGTTAAGTATATTAGTCTACTTTGTCGCAGCAAAAAAAAAAAAAAAAAAGACGAAGAAAAAAATCTCAGTTGCTTCTAAGGATAAACATTTCTTTTCTCTCACATTACTTGTCAGCAATTGTGGGTGAGATGCTGAAACTCTGCCCCATGAATTTACTCATTTTGGGATCTAAACTGAAGAAACAGCCACTATTTAAGATACATTATTTTTCTTGCAGATGAAAAGAATAATGACTGTGGAAACTCAGAAGGCTTCTGAAAGCTTTTGCGCTGATGATGCATACATTACATCTGCTTGTGTTTCATTGGCCAATGCATGTCACATGACCAAGCGCAACATCAGTGGGGTGAGATGTGCACTACTGGGGGGACGTGGCAAATTACATCTAAACAGTCCAGGTTGTTATGCACCTTTAATAGGTTGTGGGAGAGAAATGATTAATGTTTCTATTATCAATGTATTGACTGAGTTCCAAATCTGCATTTTACTGACTTAAAATACTACAGCTGAACCCTGTAAACATCTGTTCGGCCAGTGGACTCAACCTTAGGCTTTGTCAATAGAGGGCGCTGGAGGGATATTGCAAAGCCCGAGGAAGGGCAAAAGGTTTTCCTTCTTAGTTAGGGTGGCCAGATTGAGCGAAGAAAATAAAGGATGTCAGGGAAACTTGAATTTCAGATAAATAACGAATTTTTTTTTTGTAGCATAAGTATATACCAAAGATTGCAAGAGCTATACTTACACTAAAATTTCATTCCTTGTTTATCACCTAGTGAATTTTATCTGACAACCCTATTCTGGCAACCAGATCCTGGTTCCAGTGTGCTGTTTTTTGGCATAGCAGACAGAGGATCAGGTGTGTGGGAAACACAGCGGTGGTCACATCAGAGGCCCACAGGTCAGCTACAGCCTTTATCCTCCAGCAAGTTTCTCTGCATACCAGCTGCAGATCAGACCTTCAGACAGGCTTCTTCACCACCAGTAGGATGCCTGTTCCTGTGCTGGAAGTCACCCCCTGTCCAAAGCATTTGAATCTTAGCCTTGAGGGGAGGGTGCTTCTCACTTCTACACAGTATATTCATTCTCCCCCAGGCTTAAAGATGGCAGATGTTCCCTGTGCTTGCTACTCGTATGCCCCTTAGAGTCCCTGTTTATCCTGTTTCATAGTTAACCACATTTTACTAGTTTATACTTATTTATATTCAAATTCCTAGTTATTGGTGTGGTTTCTCCTGCCCTGGCAAGACCCTGACTCACAGACTGGAGACAATAATACAATCTACCTACACGAAATAATTTAATGGTCAACTATCCTGAGGAAAGATTTTATCCCATTTTACAGATAAAGAATCTGAGCCTTAAGGAGTTCTCGTAATGAGTGAAAAGTCACAGACCTAGTGAGTAATAGAGGCTTGATGCAAAAGTTTGACCCATGTTTATGGTTTCATGACCTTAATTTGGTCCAACTATCTTTCCAGCCACTGAATGGAAGAATATTTCAACGTTTACTTTGAAATTATCAGCCGGTGGAGTGATGCCGCTTCTCTGTTCATGCCTATTCAATGTGATTAGTTCATTGTTTCAGTAGAATAATTTACCCATTTTACAGATGGAAGATTTGGGCAGGAGAAACAACAGTTAGGGGGAATGTACTGTTATGGGTTGGATTGTGTCCACCTCAAATTTTATATGATAAAGTCCTATCCTCCAAAATGTAGCCTTATTTGGTGATAGTGCCTTTACAGAGGTAATCAGATTAATGTGAGGTTGTTAGGATGGGCCATAGTCTAATATTACTGGTGTCCTTATTAAAAGGGGACATTGGGGAACAAAAAATATACATAGAGGAAAGTGATGTAAGGAGACATAGAAAGAAGATCGCCATCTACAAGCCATGGCGACAGGCCTGGGAAATTCTTCCTTATAACCTGCAGAAGGAATCAACCCTGCAACACCTCAGTTTTGGATTTCTAGCCTCATAGAATTGAAAGATAATACATTTCTGGTGTTTAAGTTACCCAGTCTGTATATACTTTGTCATGGCAGCCCCAGCAAACTAATATAATTACTATCAAGTACTGACTTTTTGTAGGAAGATGCTGTTGAATTTTCTCTTCTGTTGTTTTTCTAATAATGCAGAAAGACAACAAAGTTGTTTTACTTTTCTGTTCTTCTTGTAAAAATGACACAGATTATAGTTGGACTGGCTGGGAATATGCAGGAAGCAAGAGGTTGTAACACCAAATAAACTCAGAGTCTGATATAAGGATTGAATTTTTACCTCTTCCTCTTCTCTGTGCCTTTGCTTTGCTTTGTAAATGTGGTCCATAAACCAGTGGCATCCACATCACCTGGGAGTTGGTTACAAAGGCAGAATCTCAGTTCTTATTCCAGATTTACTGAATCTCCATTTTAGTAAAATCCTTAGGTGACTAACATGCACATTAACATTGAGAATCCTAGACACAAGATAACATCATTGTCCACTAGATAAAACAGACAAACAAAACCGTGGTAGAGCTTATCTTTCTTTCTTTTTATTTTTGGAAATGCCTAAAGTGGTTTTAGATTGCTGAGCTAGCTTTTTGGAGGCACTAGAAATGTTTAGCAGGTCACAAGTATATCTATTTGATTCACAGCTGGTTTGAAATCAATTACCTGAAGCTGAAATGCCTCTCAAAACTCAATAATGTGATAATTGCTCTTAATTGTTTCACTGTGACTTTTTCCTGCCTGCTTGTTACTTGGATGCTAATAAATGGGCTCTCAAAACTATGAAGAGCCTTTTGTTTTACCATTGCCAGATGCAGGAAGACATATGTGACATAAATTCAGCTTGTTGCTATAAAATATGAGTATTATGACATTCTCAATAAAGAAATGAAGTCTATTAAAAATGATGCCAGGAGCCCCTGGGTGGCTCAGTCGTTAAGCATCTGCCTTCAGCTCAGGTCATGATCCCAGGGTCCTCCCTCTCCCACTCCCCCTGCTTGTGTTCCCTCTCTGGCTGTGTCTCTCTCTGTCAAATAAATAAATAAAATATTAAAAAAAAAAAAAAAAGCCAAATGAAACAAAACAAAACAAAGGAATTTCTAGCTACATGAATCTACCTTTGTTACCCTCAGATTCACCTTAAATGAGGTTGGTCATCAGCAGAATTCTCACAAAACAAAAGACTTAACACATTTTTTTGCTGGAAGTGGGAATTTTGAATGCATTTCATTTGTGTCTTTATTTTAAATTATCTTTTTTCTAATAGAAGACGAAATTTATTTTTGTCGCTGAAGTATGTTTTTGTTTTAATGGGGAACATGAGAGAGTTGTCCTTTATCTTCTGGCTAAGAAACAAACACATTTAGGTAAGGAATGAAAACCTCACCATTTTTACCTGTTGGATTTGGAGACCCAAAATGTTGGGGAAAAGACACTCTCACTCACTCCTAGTTGACATGCAAATTTGTAAGAAAAAAATGGACTCAATTTGAAAATATTTACTAAATTTGTAATTGCAAATATCTTTTGACATGGCAATTAGACTTCTTAAATTTACCCTAGAGATGTTCTTAAATAGCTTCAAATTACATGTGAACAAAGTTATTCATTAGAGTGTTTTTTTGTAAAGATAAAAATGTAGAAACATCCTAAATGACTATAAATAAGAACTGGTTAAGTAAATTTTAGTACACTAAAAAAATAGAATACTATACAGCCATATTCAATAACAAAGTTCATTACAGCTACCTTTTTAATTTTTTTTCCTTTTTCTATATTTGAGTGAAAAATAATAAAGTTTCAAAAAGTATATTTTGCATACCACTATTTTTCTAAAAAGAGGAAAGTGTGTCATTTTAGCTGCATATATATATATATATATATATATATGCATATATATGCATATATGTCTATGCATATGTATGATACCTAGAAGGATACATGAGAAACAAAATCATGTGGGGAAAAAATATGGATGAGGATGAGAATCTTTACCTTATGTTCTAATTTGCTTTTTGGTTTTGGAAACATTCAAAGAGAAATTCAAGTTAAAAGTAATAGCAACAAAAAGATCATGTCCTGCAGCAATAGCAACAAAACCAATTGTGACATTCTATGATATTGGATCGGTATTGAAAAGTTCTAGAATAATATTCTAGTAGCTACTATGTAGTCTGCTAAAGCCAATGCCAAAATTCCTTTCACTTAAGTTTAATGTTGAAACTATGCAAGGTATTTGTTTTAATCTTGCGTATGGAGTAGGTACACATTGCAAAATGTTCTGGGATGACTTTACACTTGTTCTGAATTGTAATGAACATAGCTGTCTTAATCTATTTTGCTTGTTTGGTTCCTCCAGTGTTCAGTGTTTGCACTACCAAGCTGTGCTGGGCTATTTCTGGTGGAATAAACTGCATGAATAATGAGAGATTCCCACTGTCCCAAAGAACCTAAACATGGTTCTATTTTATGCCTCAGGGCTTCTTTGCCACTCCCTTCCCTCTAGTAATTAACTTTCCAGCATGGTCACTTTTCAGTATGGGAAGCTGCAGGTGTGGGCCACCCACAGAACACCCTCCTGCTGGTGATTAGCCATCACTGGCTTCCTATAAGAATATTCTGCATAGAGAATGCAGGTTATTAATCCAGACAGAAATATTAGATTCTCACTGGAGAACAACATTGCTTCCTTATCATTTCTGAGGATTTAGAGGAGCAAATCGAAGCACAGAGCAGAGATAATATAATAAATAGGCTTTTGTGAAGGTGCTATATACAGTCTTGGGCTTATTGACTTATAGAACTATATAAACCCCCACCTTCCCCCTCACATTTATCAAGATACAAGTTTATACAGAGCAACTCTTCTGTCACTCAAACATACCATGCTGTTTTACCTTTCTGAGCCTTTGAGCTTTATGTTTTCTCTGACAGGCAAGGCTTTCTTCCCACATCTGTCTTCTGAACTCCTAACTTCTCCTTCAAAATAGATAGAGCCTTCTCGGTGACCCCTCACAGGATTGGCTCTCTGTGTCTCCCATATGATTTAATTCCTCCTTCATCAATGCTCTTGCTGTTTGGACATACCCCTGTTCCTGCAGTGATGGCACAGTGTTGAAATTATTTGTTCATGTACCTAGAGAAGGCATTTTCTTAAATCTCTGTGTTTTTTTTCTTTTATTTAAATTCAATTAGCCAACATATAGTACATCATTAGTTTCAGATATAGTGTTCAATGATTCATCAATTTTGTATAACACCCAGTGCTCATCACATCAAATGACCTCCTTAATGCCTGTCACCCAGTTGCTCCATCCCCCACCCTCTCCCCTCCAGCAACCCGCAGTTTGTTTCCCAGAGTAAGAGTCTCTTATGGTTTGTCTCCCTCTCTGACTTCTTCCCATTGATTTTTTCCTCCCTTCCTCTATGATTCTCTACACTATTTCTTATATTCCACATATGAGTGAAACCATATAATTGTCTTTCTCTGAATGACTTACTTCCCTTAGCATAATAACCTCCATTTCCATCCATGTTGATGTAAATGGTAGGTATTCATCCTTTCTGATGGCTGAGTAATATTCCATTGTATATATAAACCACATCTTCTTTACTCATTCATCTGCTGCAGGACATCTGGGCTCCTTCCACAGTTTGGATAATATGGACATTGTTGCTATAAACATTGGGGTGCAGGTGCCCCTTCGTTCCACTACATCTGTATCTTTGGGGTAAATACCCAGTAATGCAGTTGCTGGGTTGTAGGGTAGCTCTATTTATAACCTCTTGAAGAACCTCCATACTGTTATCCATAGTGGCTGCACCAGCTTGCATTCCCAACAACAGTGTAAGAGGGTTCCCCTTTCTCCACTTACTCTCATTTGTTGTTTCCTGTCTTCTTAATTTTAGCCATTCTATCTGGTCAGACTCATTCTATGAGGCCAGCATTACCTTGATCCCAAAACCAGACAATGATCCCATCAAAAAGAATTATAGACCAATATCCCTGATGAACATGGATGCCAGAATACTCACCAAGATACTAGCCAATAGGATCCGACAGTACATTAAAAGGATTATTCACCACGACCAAGTGGGATTTATTCCTGGGATGCAAGGGTGGTTCAACATTTGTAAATCAATCAATGTGATAAATCACATTAATAAAAGAAAAGACAAGAACCGTATGATCCTCTCGATGCAGAAAAAGCATTGGACAAAATATAGCATCCTTTCTTGATTAAAACTCTCCAAAGTGTAGGAGTACAGGCAACATACCTCAATATCATAAAAGCCATCTACAAAAAGCCCACAAATATCATTTTCAACGGGGAAGAACTGAGAGCTTTTCCCCTAAGGTCTATATGTGTTCTAACAAAAGACACATAGTTTTCAGATTTGCACATTTGATTCTTTGAAAAAGGTATAGCCTATAAATATGAAATCACATTGTTACCCATTTCATGATTCATTCTTATTAAAAAGTACACTTGCATGATATTGGGACTGTCTCATAAAATATGGACTATGTATTACTGTAGCTTAGAGAGTTTATGAAACGGTGTTTGCATCTAAGAAAGGGCATGCTTTCCAGACCTTTTGTATATGCTCCCGTCTTCACTCCTCTCCAAGTTGGGGAAGCACTGTCTTGACTGGGGAGACTCAGAATATTGATAGGGCTGTGTTTATGAAAGGGTGGGACCCCTGGGCTGCAAAGCGTCAGCACATAGCAGTGGATTTCTGTTTGTGCCTCTTTCTCTATTGAAGCTGGCAGGCAGTGTGCACCTAGATTCTAGTTTGGATTTATCCCCTAGACTCCTTTATTTAATCTAATCTGGCTCACCTGAGATTTTCAATGATTCTTGAGGCTCAAAAACAACTTGGGAATTGACATTAATTTGCTCTAATTTGGGGGCACCTGGGTGGTTCAGTTGATTAAGTGTCCGACTCTTGATTTTGGTTCAGGTCATGATCTCAGGGTCGTGAGATCAAGCCTTGCTTTGGGCTCTTGAGCTCAGTGGGGAGTCTGCTTGAGATTCTCTCTCTCTCCCTCTCCCTCTACTCCTCCCCCTGCTCATGCATATGCATTTTCTCTCTGTCTCAAATAAATAAATAAAACCTTTAAAAATTTTCTTTTGCTCTAATTTCTTGTGTTTTCTGTTTTTTGAGAACCTTGTGAGGCTGAGGAGCAAAACAGCCCAAGGCAAGAATCTAGAACTTCTGGCTTCCTTACCATAGTGTACTCCAACAGTATCCCAATCTCAACTTTCCTTCTGAAATATGGATAACCCTCTAATCCCTTAAACAAATGTTACAATGGAGTCCTATTATATTTGTTTCTTCTTTAAAATACTTTCATGCCATCTACTTGGATATATATTTGAAACTTCTAAAAAGTTGCTGACACCATCAGGCTGGGATTGTTAAGGGAGCCTGTCACTGTTTGTTAATCTATGGGTAGAATCCCAGTATTTACAAGTATAGGAGTTCAGAGTTAGAGCATTAGTGTGGTCAGCACATTGATTTCTGCAGTAAGAATGAGAGCGGGAAGGTGTAGAGACCCCTGAGATACACATCATCTGCTAAGGAAATTCTAAAATCCTTTCTCAAGGGTTCAAGAGAGTTAAAAACAAAAATGGTATCTTAGATCCTAGCACAAGCTGACCACAGATTAATCATTCAATAAAAACTGTTGATGGATTGCAGAGTTGAATGCTTTGTCTTTTTAACACCTGGCACAAGGATTAGAGGGTACCCTAATTTCTAAAGCTGGAAGAGTTTTGTTTTTGTCTTCATTTCTTCAGGGAACTTAAAATAGTACCTAGCACTTTTCCAAGGAATCTAGGGAATTTTATTGCAAGATTTTGGAGACAATTTGTACCACCAAAATTGAGGTTGACTAATCTTCAAAGAAAAATATATCATCAGTGAGACCCTGAATAGAATTTGGAACTTGGTAGGATGTGAAAGGAAGACTTGTTTAAAACTTTGGTCTTGTACTCGCAGTCCCAGAGGCTTTGACAATAGCATTGTTTCGCCAACCAAATATATAAAATGTAAAAAAAAAAAAAAAAAAAGGACCCTCAAAGTCATTTTAACAGCACCCAGGCTGATCTATGTAACTCATTTTAATATCAAACCACAGTTGTAAAAGAAAAGTCTTAAGCAAACATCTAACAACAAGGCACTTATAAACAAATCAAAATGTAAGATTGGGTAATAAAAATATTCCTTTGACAAGAAACAACCTTGTTACGCAGAACTCAGGAAGACATATGCTGCAGGTTTTCTTAAAGACAAGGATGTGATTTCTCCTTGACATGCATGTGCCTGGATTTATAATTTAGAATTGTAATTTTTTTCCCCCAAAACATGTATCTGTGAGTATTGACTTATAAATGGGTATGCAGAGAGTATATATTGAATTTAGCCCAAAGAATTTTTGCTTGGTCTGCCCAGGATTAATCTGCTCAATGATTATTTAAAAAAATAGAAAGCATTTCTAATTAGTTGACAATATTTTAGAATTAAGAATTATCACATTATTTATAAAACAAAAACAATGTTTTGAATTAGTACTATTAAATTCTTACTATATGCCACACAATTTGGGTTACAGTTTCACATTTAATCTTCAATCTTCATCCCTAAAAGTTGGGATGTTATTATACCCAGTTGAGGCAGAAACTGAGGCTTTAAAAGCTTAAAGGCTGGTCTAAGGTAGAATCTTGGGAAAATTAGTTTAATCTCTTCATGACTCAGTTTCCTTTGTAAAAGGAAGATAACAATACTAAGCCACCTTACAGGATTGTGGTAAGGATTAAATGGCTAATATATGTAAAGTACTTAGAACACTGTGAGCTAATGAGGACTGTGTGTTAGACATTATTAAATTTTCAAATATGTCTGACTACAAAACCTTTTAATCATCATACTACACAATCTGTTATCTTTTTAGAATTTTCCATGAAGAGGAATAAGTAATCTTGATTCATAATCCCTCATTTTCTGAGGGAAAGGTATGGACCCTACCATTGCAGTAAACCAGATTCAACATTAGGTACATTTATATCTTTCATCTCATTATACTTCTCAGAACAACAAAGGAGGCATTATAAACTCCATTTAATGTAAAACAAGGTTTATAAAATTAAGTAAATTTTCTAAGTGCTCATAATAAGGAGTAAAACTGGTTCTCAAACTAAGGTCTGCCCATTTTGAGTTCAGTGATTTTTTTTCCCACAATACCCTAGTTGCCTCAGCTTCTGTACCCTAAACTTGGGTGTGCACATGTGTGTCTGCACTTACACGACAAAACCTTACACTACAGAGTTTCTGAGTGTGATTTAAATGTACCATGTTTGGGCACCTGGGTGGCTCAGTTGTTTAAGCGACTGCCTTCAGCTCAGGTCATGATGCTGGAGTCCCTGGATCGAGTCCCACATCAGGCTGCCTGCTCGGCGGGGAGTCTGCTTCTCCCTCTGACCCTCCCCCCCTCATGTGCTCTCTCTCTCTCATTCTCTCTCTCAAATAAATAAATAAAATCTTAAAAATAAATAAATAAATAATAAATAAATGTACCATGTTTTAGGGGTGCCTGGCAGTGGAACATGCCACTCTTGATCTTGGCGTTGGATTCGAGCCCCATGTTGGGCGTAACGTTTACTTAATAAAAAAAAATGCCATATTTTAGAAGTAAGTCGATTGTAGCAATTTCTAAGGCAACCAGTATCGAAATTACCTCCATTAAGATTTCTACAACCATAAAATTGTTTTAGGTTTTGAATTCATGTTGTCAATATCCTTAGGACTCTAGTTACAATTCCAAATTCTTTTACAGTGCCAAAGATCCTATATCACCCCATCATTTTAAATTTCTATTTACCTTGTTTTGCATTTAGTGTATGTAAGCAATCATTTTACCTATTGGACATATCACACGGTGATATGCACACACCTTTTCTATTACTTTTTTTTTTTTCTAGTCAAGCTATATAGCTTGTATGAGAAATATCAGTTTTTGGTTTAGAAAACTAGGACGTTATAATTTTTCCAGAATGGACCCAAGAATTTGCTGTAGTCTGATCAACATGTATTGGTGCTGGTGTCACAGATAAGGAACCATGACGAAAAGAATGCCATTTTACTCATACCCCTGCTTTCCTCAAAGGACCATGTGGGGTTTTTTCCTGGGGAGGAGGCCAAGGACCAACTTAAATTTCAGTGTCAGCATAACCTTGTGAGTCCTCTGAAATTTCACTGACAAATAGCTTCCCATTTGTAATTGGAGTGAGATCTAGATGTCATTGCTCTGTAGGCAGGATCCACGGAGAATTGCTATTCACATTGGAGAGGAGTTTCTGCTCATTAAAAGCAAAAAAAACCAACTGTAAATGGCATGGCTGTTAAGAACAACCCCATGACATCAACTCTGTGAATCCCAGGGGCTATTCTCCAGTTCAAAGGTGGGTAGGGGCTGGAACAGGAAGAACCTCTCTTTCCTTTGGCTGTTAATATCCAATTCACCGGGGGCCCTAAAGATGCAAGGCTCAAAACAGAGGTCATTGATGACAAAGAAAGAATACACTGGTATGAAAAATACTTGGCTAAGATAATATGGGAACTACATCGGTAGTCACCTTTACTTTAAAATAACTCTTGGGGTGCCTGGCTGGCTCAGTCAGAAGAGCATGTGACTCTTGATCTCAGGGTTGTGAGTTCAAACCCCACGTTGGGTGTAGAGATTACTTAAAAAAATAAAATCTTTGAAAAAAAAAACTCTGGTTTTTCTATATTTTCCCCTGTTGGAAGACTATTACTCTAGTTCATAAATACAATTATTAATTGAGAACTTTTTATGTTCTTGTGACTTTATAGGTATTATCCCATTTAATCACAGGCATAGCAGGTGAGGAATATATGTTAAAATATTTAAGGTCTTGGGTATTAGAAGTAAACTTCTGAGGTTCAGATGGTGGCCAATACTTATCTATCCACCTTAATCTTTGTTTTCATTGTTAGCAAAGTCGGTGTACTAATGGTAGTGTCTTACACCTCATAAAGCCATGATGAGTTTTAAATCATATAATCTGTGTAAAATATATGGAATAGTGCCTGGAATAGATTAATCACTTAAATATTAGATTGTTGTCATTATTGCCATTTTACAATGAGGAAATTGTACAGAGGAGTATAAGAGAGGCCCAACACTTTCCCAAAATGAGGTGGTGAGTTGTGCTGGATGGGGATTTAAACACCGTCACTCTTAGCTAATTTAAATTCTATTTTAAATTTTCATAGGATTTTTGTGAGGTTTAAAAGATGCATTGTATATTATAAGTGCTCAATAGAATGTGATTTTATTATGTATCTAGCTGAATTCAGAATAGACTCTCTCCTCTAGGTTTAAATAATATTTTTCATCTCAAAAGATCATGTTTTCATATTCATCTCCATTGCATTAGTAATAGATGGCTACAACTTTTCTTGTGGTTTCAGTGGATACACCAAAGGTCAATAAAACAATAGGTACCAAGTTTCCCCACATTCCACAGTGATATGCTAAAACTTCCATTGAGTACTTGCAAAAGAGACTCAGAGCTAGATCTACCAGCGTTAGTCATTTATACATTTCTAGTGTCTACGCCAAAGTAAAGAGGCAAGTCATTTATTAGCTGAGGACCAGAAAGGCTTTGGGACCACTCGATATTTCATTCACTAGAAAAAAGATAATTAGTCCACAGAATGAATGTATAGGAACAGTGAGAGAAAGACTGAAGCAGTTTTCTATTAAATTCTTCTGAGGTCCCCCCATGTGATAAACAAGTAACATAATTATAATTTTTGTTTTTTTGTTTTTTCAAGATTTTATTGATTTATTTGAGAGAGCGAGCAAGCAAGCATGAGAGGGGGAGGGGCAGAGGGAGACGGAGAAGCAGGCTCCCCACTGAGCAGGGAGTCCAACACGGGGCTTGATCCCAGGACCCTGAGATCATGACCCAAGCCAGAGGCAGACGCTTAACCGACTGAGCCACCCAGGCGCCCCTCATAGTTTTTTTGGTCTTATATTCATCATCTCCATTGAGGGGTAAGCTTTTTGGGGTCAAGATCATGCCTCCTTTTCCTACTGATCCTCAAAGTTTATGCCAGAATCCATACTCCATCAATATTGCTGCCAGACTGGAGATGTGATTAGTTATTCAGAGTTGTCTCGACAATGATAAACTCATTAAATTGGACTATTATGGTGATCACTGAAAAAAAAAGACTGGTGTGGATTATAAACTACCATGCACATACCATGATGTCTACTTCAGAAGCTCTCGGGACCAACTGCATATATTCACAAGCAACTCCCACTGACTGCAAGTATGTGCATAAAACTAATTGAGGGCAGAATCTTGCCTTCGGTATCATTAACTCGGTATTATGCATTCCATGTGTTTCATCCTTAGATATTTATTATAGCACTTAATTATGTAAGCTTGTAATTGCCTTTCATATGGGTAGAAATAAAATGGTGTTGGCAACATCGGTATTGTGTAATGGGTGAAACTGCAAACTCTGGAGAGAAAGCACATCAGTAGCACCTTGGGGTTCAATGATAGTGCAACTAACATGGTGAGAAAATTAATATAATAGTGTGCATAAAAATTAGTCAATGTTTAAAAAGTGGGAAATTTCACATAAAAATTGAGATATTCAGCTTCTATTGAAAACATTGGTAGATCTGGAAACACTGGTCTGGTGTCTCCCATAGCCACCATTTGCTTTAGTGTCAGAACAGCTGAGTCCTTCAGACTGGGACGTGAGCCCTTCAGACTGGGATAGTTTGGTGCAATCACACTCCCTCATACAATCTATGCATCAGAACTCACATGTCGCCTGTTTCACCTCTGTCCTTTCCTGATCATGCACTTTACAACCTTTTGCCTATAGCATTGATCTTGAGTATAAGAGTTTATGTGTGGAACATTTCACTTGTTTTTTTCCTATCTCACAGAGTGTGAATTAGAGTGGATGGATTATAATAGTCAGGTATACTACTTCTCATAAATATGCTCACTGAAAACATTGGTAGTACTTTATGGCACTTATTATTGTTGAGACCAAATGTGGCTTCAGAATCCTTCTTAACCTCAGTGATCCAGGAAATTTAACTAACTGTCTAAAGTTGGTATGTTATCTCTTTAGTGTGTAACCATATTATCACAAACTTAATGACCTAAAACAATACACATTTATTATCTTATAGTTTTTTTTAAGTCAGGAGCCTGGGTATAACTTAGCTGGGTCTTCTGTTTCAGGACCTCACAAGGCTTCAAGTAAGATGTTGGCTGAGGCTGGGTTCTCATCAGAGGCTTGACTGAAGAAGGATTTGGTTTCAAGATCAAGTGGTTGTTGGCAGCTGTCTATTTCTTGTGGATTTTTGGGTTGAGATCCTCAATTTCATGCTAACTTTTTGCTTGAGGCCACCATTAGTTTTTTGTCATATGGACCTTCCCAACATGGTAGGTTATTTCCTCAGAGCCAGCAAAGGAGAGAGACTCTCCTCCCAAGATGGGTGTTACAATCTTAAGTGATGTAATTATGTACACATAATCATGAATATTCTGTCACTTTTGCCATGTTCTGCTGGTTAGAAGCAAGTCACAGACCCCATCATGCTTAAGGAAAGGTGATTACACACAGGAGTAAAGATGAGGAGACAGAGACATAGGGGCCACCTCATAATCTGCCCACTACCCAAGGTGAAACCAGTTACTATCCCTGATTAAGGCTCATTAATGACAGTTATAAAGACACAGCTCTTGACTTAGGTTAAGGCAAACATTTTAAACAATTCGAGCCACTTATGAGCTAAATATGCATTGAAGTGACATTCAAATAGAAACATGAAACAAGGAGATCCAAGCATTTAATGAATATAGTAGGGCTGAGATTTGGCTACTGGAAGTTCCCTTCAAGCCTTAAATTCTCTGCAACTTACGAGCATTGGAAAAGTAATACGTATTTTGAATTTAGCATGGGAAAAGAAGAGAATATGTTGTAGACATTTGATACTCATAGTGTTGTGTTCATTCTTCCATGATACTGAAACTAAATAAATACATTTAATAAAATGTGCATAATTATAGAATCCTAAGAATTGCCAAATGGAAAATATCACTTTCTAGAAGTATTTAATGAATATCTACAATATGACTGGACTGTTTTTACAGTGAAGAATAGAGGAATTACAAAAGGAACTTTTTCTTGCCTTCATGGAGTTATAATCAGAACTATAGAAATGGGTCTCACAAGCAACATTAAAATAAAATAAAATATAAGAGAAAAATGTCACACTGTGATAGAGGCACACTGGTCTGTCTCAGTTTTTCCTTTCTGAGTAGGAAAGTCAAAGAATATTTAGAAATCAAACTCCAAATCTGAATATTCTCCACTACTGCTAATGCCTTAATCAAGGAGTCACTAAAATAGTTGGGAGAGATGCCTTTAAAACTTCACTTCAGAAAGAGAGCATTCCATTGATGCTTGATGGAAGATACCAGGAAAAAAACAAAGACTTTATTCCCCTTAGCCCATTTATCTTGGTTGTAACACATACAACTTCTGAGATCCTAGGAAAGGGGGGGGGGGGGGGAGGGGGGGGGGGAAAAGAGGGGGGGGGGGGGAGGAAGGAAAGAGAAAGAAAGAAAGAAAGAAAAGAAAGACAGAAAGGAAAGAAGGAAGGAAGAAAGAAAATGAAGAAAAGGAAGGAAGAAGGAAGGGAGGGAGGGAGGAAGAGGTATTAGGCTTTTCCAACATAAAAACATTTTGATCCTTATGCATTGTGATTCCAGTAAAAATTCAACTAACCACAAATAAGTGCCATGCAAAATTAGAAAAATAAAAGAATAATCAGTGAAGATTTTAAGTAGGACATAAGCATCATAAAGGAGGAACCTATATCTGCTTTTTGTTTTGTTTTTCACTGTTGTATTCTAAGAACCCAGAATGGAGCCTGGCACATAGCTTTGCTCAGTAAGTATTTGTTGACAAAAGGCTGGAATTCTCTGACTTCTCTGTCTCAGCTATAGGCAATAGTAACCTCTGTGCAGGGAAAAAAAAAAAAAAAAAAGCCATAGATTAGTGAAATGGAGAACCTGGAGTGGTTTTGCTCTAAGAGTATTGCCCTGACTGTGATTTAGGATCTATATTTGTGTTGGCAGGTGTGTGAAGTGCAACTTGCTCCCTCACAGAATGTACTGAAACCTGTGTTTCTGAGCCTGGAATTAAATGTGCCACTTATCTTAATGAGCACATGCCACTCCTGTCTGTGCAGAGCCACTTAACAGAACTGAAATAGCCCAGTGATTGCAAAGAGCACACGGCAGAATCCTGTAGCATCCCTGGATATAATTAGTTTCTGTGACAGTATAATTTTTTTTTAATTGTGCGTTTATCTTTATAATGCAGACAGGGCCAGTGACAGGTGGCTCTGTGGCACAGAAAATGGTTCCAACCCAGGATGTCATTTGGAGAGGAATCTGTGGTCACAAAGAGGTTAAATCTTGTATGAAACTAAAGAGGACAGGTTACTCTTAGAGATTCCCTGGACTTCTCGTCAGAACAGCCCCAAACCTAGGCACCCACTTTTGCCCTGGAATTCAGGTGGTGCCTCGTGTGGATAAATTGTGCTTCCCAAAAAGATATATTCAAGTAGCCCTAACCCCTGGTGCCCATGATTGTGACCTTATTTGGGAAAGAGTCTTTGTAGATGTAATCAAGTTAAAGTGAGGTCATGAAGGGTTAGGGCAGGCCCTAAATTCAGTGACCTGACTGATACCCTTGTAAGGAGAGAGAGAGTTGAAGACACAGAGGGAAGCAGGCTATGTGCTGAGTAGGGCAGAGATTGGACTGATGCAGCAGCAAGCCAAGGAATGCCAAGGATTGCTGACCACCATCAAAGGCTAGGAAGTGGCCAGAAAGGATTCTTCCCCAGAGCCTTCAGAGGGAGCGTGACCCTGCCAACACGTTGATTTTGGACTTACGATCTTCAGACCCATAAGACAGTAACTTTCTCTTGTTTTTACGCACCTAGTTTGTGGTAATTTTTTGTTCCCTTAGGAAACTAATACACTGCCTTATTTGGAAAGTGAACTCTACACTTAAAAGGCACCTTCTCTGCCTAATCCCTGTCCTCTCAATGCTTCAAACTGACTTCCTTTTAGTGAGAATAACTCTGACTTTGGGGTGGGATATCCCAAGCCTGCTTGCAGAACCAGCGCTTTTATTCCACTTAAAAATAATTTAGAACAGGGGCGCCTGGGTGGCTCAGTCGGTTAAGCGTCTGCCTTCGGCTCAGGTCATGACGTCAGGGTCCTGGGATTGCGTCCTGCATTGGGCTCCCTGCTCTGTGGGGGAGCCTGCTTCTCCCTCTCCCTCTGCCCCTTACCCTCCTCCTCATGCTCGCTCTCTCTCTCTCTCAAATAAATAAAATCTTTTTTAAAAAATAATAATTTAGAACAAAACAACTCCATCTTGAAACACAATATTCTATGATGAAGGCCATTTAACATAAAAATACACAGTACAAAACTGAAAAGAGAATTAATTGGGACAACTTTTTTGGAGGATGCAATTTGGCATAATGTGCTAACGTACTTAAGTATTTAAAAATCTCTTCATTTTGGGGGGTGTCTGGGTGGTTCAGTGGGTCAAGCATCTGACTCTTGATTTCAGCTTAGGTCATGATCACAAGGTTGTGAGATGGAGCCCTTAACTAGGCTCCAGCTGAGCAAGGAGTCTGCTTGAGATTCTCTCTCTCCTTCTCCCTCTGCCCCACGCCTGCTCATGCTCTCTCTCTTTTTCTAAAAACAAATACATAAAATCTTTAAAAAAACAAACACCTTTTCTGGGCTCCTGGGTGGCTCAGTCAGTTGAATGTCAGACTCTTGGTTTTGGCTCAGGTCATGATCTCATGGGTCATGGGATTGAGCCTCACAATGGGCTGTGTGCTCAGTGGGGAATCTGCTTGAAAGATTCTCTCCCTCTGCACCTTCCCCTGCTTGCACACATGTTCTTTCTCTCTCAAATAAATAAATAATAAAAAAAAATAAAAAAATTTTTAAAACCCTTTTCATTTTTTAGAAAATATCACTAAAGGAATGATCAATAATGGACATAAAATTTAGCTACACAGTTGTTTAGCCCCATATTGTTTGTAATAGTGAAAAAGTATAAAAGATTGAAAAAAAAGTATAAATGATTGAAATGTCTGGGAATATCAGATTATTAAAATAAATTACAGCTTTCCCATACAATGGCTTAGCATATAGCTATTTAAAAAATGGGACTGCCCAATAGCCCTTTTTAAACTGTGCTTTGAGGAGAATGCACATGTCTGGGGGGGATTTTACTGGCTCTTTCAGGAGGTGAAGTCAGGGTCAGCTGTGCCTTTCTCCCACCATCACTTAATCAGATCTGCTCAATTTTATCTGTTTTATATATTGAGTTTCTGAGTAAGATGCTATTTAAAAAAACAAACAAAAACAAAAAAAAACAAAAAACAAAGCACAGTTCTTGTTATGGATTGAGTCCTGTGCCCTGCAAAAGATGTTTAAGTCCTAACTCTCTAGTACCTGTGAATGTAGCCTTATTTGGTAATAGGGTCTTTGCAGGTGATCAAGTTAAGCTAAGGTCATCAGGGTAACCCCTAATCCAATATAATCGTGTCCTTTTAAAAGTGAGAAATTTGGACACAGGGAAAGATAAGCAAATAGGGAGAAAGCTATGTCAAGATGAAGGCAGAGTTTGGCGTGATGTTTCTATAAGCCAAGGAATGCAGAAGATTGCCATCAAACCAGGAGCTAGGAGACAGGCATAGGCTAGTTCCTCTGTCTCAACTTGAAGAAGGTTATCGATTCTATCAACACCTTGGTCTTGGACTTCAAGCCTCCAAAACTTTGAGAGATAAAATTCTGTTGTTTAAGACCTCCAGTTTCTGGACTTCGCCATGGCAGCCTTAGGAAATTAATATAGTCCAGTGCTAAAAGAGTTTGAGACTCATTTATTGGAAGCAGTACATACATTTAATAATCCCTGCTATAGGGTAACTTTATAAAGTTCTCCCTGGCTCCTAAGACTCAAGGATATGCTGTATTGATAAGCCAGGTCATCCCTAGCCATGAGGTTCAGGAAGAGGGGAACTTGGGGAATCAGGAGGCTTCTTCTGTGCTGCCCAGAAAGGGGATTTTAACTGTCCTACAATACCAACCATTCCATCCCTGAGGAAACTACCTCATAAAGTACAACAACAACCAGATGTACCCCAAATGAGCCAGTGATGAAAGATGTTGGTATTTCTTTAGAGTAACAACCAAAGCAGATGAGTTGAATAGAAAAAGTGAAATAGAAGTGCTGAACAAGAGAAATGAAAACTGAGCCAATAAAAGACAGTGATGTTCATGTGCTGCACAAAAATATAACTTCTGAAAAGGGAACCATGATTTCCAATGATACAGTCATGGCCTCAAAGGTGAAATGGAAGAAATATCTTAATGTAAAAAGCAAAATTTCATAAAGATATAAAATATGAGAGAAAATATGAGAGACTTACAGGATAGATATAGGGGGTCTCAGCAGAGCAAGCATGTGAGTTTAAGGACATGCAGTAGGAGAAAGCTCCCACAAGGGGAGAGACGAGAAGAGGCAGTTGAAATACATAAAAATATACCTTGGTTGAAATTATTAAAAATTATCCTAAGTTAAAATTAAATGTGATTTGTCAGAATAAAAGAGCTCACATGGCAGGTTGAGTTGGTGATAAAAAAGATACATCTAATCATAGCTTCATACAGTTCCTGAACTATAAAGATAAAGAGAAACTCTTGAAAAGTGCCAAGAACACTGGAAAAGACCAAATCCCATAAGGCATATAGGCAGACGTTGAAATGAAAAAATAATGTAGCTCAAAAGAGAAAACAGGAAAAGATTTCTAAGAATATATCTTTCAGAATTATAAGAAAATTCTAGTTTTTCCTTGTAATCTACAGGCTCCCTTCCACACCTCACCAACACGCACACACATTCACATACACAGAGACATATTACAGAGATTCTCTGTTGTAAGGGCTGAGGTGATTCTAAAATGTTGCATGTGAAAGGTATTTCTACTCATGCAAGATCTGGACAAAAATATTCTGCTTTGTGATAAGCTTGGGATATAACATTGTTGTACCGTGTGGCATGTTAATTTCATAAGGATGACAAATTCATTCAAGTTCTACTTGCTGATGGACATGATCATCACATGTCCAAAAGGGAGTCCTGGTATAAGTAAGAAATAGCCAACAAGCTCTTTCCCATTCTGAAATTTTAAAATATGTTTTCAAGTATAAATCTAGGATGTTTACATGTATTCTTGTTGACTTTGATGTCTTGGGTGGGTTATTTTATTAATTTAAATCTTGATTTGGTCTTCTTCATCAAAGTTTGGTGTTGTTCAAAGCATGGTTTATTATTTTGTATGTAATTTTTATTTCATTTCAGAATATTCTAAACAAAATGAGTCAATGATAAAACTGAAGGGTAAGTCACAAGAAACCTTCCTTTGATTGACATTTACTCTACGATACCAGTTATCAAACTTTATTGTTCAAAAGTTTCAGACAGAATCTTGCTAATATCAGAGATTCCAAGTTCAACATCAGACCATCTAATTTTAAGCAGGCCTTGGAAACACACATTTTTAAACAACTAAGTAATTCCCTGTAGGTTGTTCTTGTACCCAACTTTGTGATTTATTCCTGGAAAGGGAAATGCATTAGACCTAATGTAAAAATCTAAAGGAGCAGACATCCCTCTTCTCCCTCACATCATATTCCACTACCACACTATTCACTACCCACATTTTTGACAAAGCTTTTTTTCTATCTCCACTGTTCCTTTGGGATCTCATTGTTATTTTTCTTGTTTTTAGCTTGCTTTCTTACATGAAATTTCTCTAAAATTCATGTACCTACTAGAATAAACTGGTGGTTAAGAAGCATTTTTTCATGTCTCTATTAGTCTGCTTCAGCTGCCACAACAAAATATCACAAACTAGGCCTTAGATAACAGAAATTAATTTTCTCACAGTGATGAGGGCTAGAAGTCCTACTTCCGTCCCCAGAGCAGAATCCGCTTCTGGCAACAGCTCTCCTCCTGGCTTGTAGATGGATACCTTCCTGCTATGTCCTGACATGACCTTTTCTCAGTATGTGTGAGCAAAGAGAGCAAGTTCTCTGGTGTTTCTTATTATATGGACACAAATCCCATCAGATCTGGACTCCCAACTTTATGACCTCATTTTACCTTAACTACTTCCTTAGATGCTCCATCTCCAAATATAGCCAGGCTGGGGATTAGGGCTTCAACAGGTGCATTTTAGGTGACCCAAGCATTCAGTCCATAACCCTGCTGCTCATCTTTTCCTCTATTATCCTCTAGCATGGAGTCCTCTTGCATCCATGGAAGTCACAATAAAGTCAGGAAGTAAGCCTCTCATACACCACATAGGCTCTCAGCACTTTCCTATAGAATGCACTTTCCTGGTCTCAAACTTTTGGACATTCAGTGGATATTCATTATGCATTTAATGTCTTGAAAAATGTCAACATCTAACAGTATTCTAACAATTACTTTGATTTGCTTCTGGACACTTGAAAAGTATTTTAATTTCAGGAAACACACTTGACTTCTAATATTTCTATCACTTTTCAGTGGCCTGCAAACCCTTTGCACATCCCCAGCAACTATATTTATTCCACCAGGTGTGAGTTTTAATAAAAGAGTTCCTAATTAACTAAATATTAAATTGACTAAATATATACCTCAGCTGCTCCATTTAACTGAATGTGATCTTTGTTTGCATATATGTATGGTTATATATAAACAATATTTATTTTTATTTTTGACAAGTGTTCTCATTCCAAATCCCAAAAAAGTACCAGCCAACAAAATTAATAACACATAGGGGAGGCAATCATTTATATACACACATACTCAGACACACACTTGTTGGCCAAAAAAAGTCAAAGCTTAGATCTTTTTAATACAAAAATCTGAGAACATTCAGTACCAAGTTAAATTATTTTCAAAAAATATTTCTGACACCCCAAACATTCCAGAGACCTACATTCCCCTCCCTAGGATGTTGGTCACTAGGAGAGTCCTCTGGGACAAATAAAAAATTCCATTCTTAACTTTCCTCATCTGTAAAATAAGGGTGTTGTACTAGATAGCCTCTAAGTACTTTTAAGCTTTCAATTCTATGCTTCTGTGATTTTATTTTATGAACTATGTATCTATTCTAACTGACCAGAGAGAAATCCATAGATGGATTTCTATGTACCCAACAGAATTTATCAACCTGCCTTACACCATAAAGGAAGTAAAGAGACAAAATTAATCTCTCTAGAAATTTGTATGCACTATAGAAAGGGTATAAGCAAAATGCTGCAACAACTTTAGGTTTCATTTTTTGAGAGGGTAAGATGCAGTCTGTTTTCTACTGGGGGGAAAAAAAATGTAAATCCAAGAGACATTCCAAGAATGGGATATACTGGGATTTTATCACTGTGGGTCATATCCAGAGGCTTTTCTGACCCACAGTCCCAATCAATGATGGGATATACATTCCATGGTAGAGTGAGCTCTACTCTGAGGAGTACAGGGGCAAAAACTGGAGAGGATAAGTACAGTATTAAGAAAAAAGGCATTTGGTGGCCAACAGACACATGAAAAAGTGCTCTACATCGCTTGGCATCAGGAAAATCCAAATCAAAACCTCAATGAGATACCACCTCACACCAGTCAGAATGGCTAAAATTAGCAAGTCAGGAAATGACAGATGTTGGCGGGGATGAGGAGAAAGGGGAACCCTCCTACACTGTTGGTGGGAATGCAAGCTGGTGCAACCACTCTGGAAAACAGTATGGAGGTTCCTCAAAAAGTTGAAAATAGAGCTACCATACGATCCAGCAATTGCACTACTGGATATTTACCCCAAAGATACAAATGTAGGGATCCGAAGGGGTACGTGCACCCTGACGTTTATAGCAGCAATGTCCACAATAGCCAAACTGGAAAGAGCCAAGATGTCCATCAACAGATGAATGGATAAAGAAGAAGTGGTATACACACACACACACACACACACACACACACACACACACACACACACAATGGAATATTATACAGCCATCAAAAGGAATGAGATCTTGCCATTTGCAACGACGTGAATAGAACTGGAGGGTGTTATACTGAGCGAAATAAGTCAATCAGAGAAAGACATGTATCATATGACCTCACTGATATGAGGAATTCTTAATCTCAGGAAACAAACTGAGGGTTGCTGGAGTGGGGGGTGGGGTGGGAGGGATGGGGTGGCTGGGTGATAGACACTGGGGAGGGTATGCGCTCTGGTGAGTGCTGTAAATTGTGCAAGACTGTTGAATCACAGATCTGTACCTCTGAAACAAATAATGCAATATATGTTAAGAAAAAATAAAAAAAGATCGCAGGAGGGGAAGAATGAAGGGGGGGAAATCGGAGGGGGAGACGAACCATGAGAGATGATGGACTCTGAAAAACAAACTGAGGGTTCTAGAGGGGAGGGAGGTGGGAGGATGGGTTAGCCTGGTGATGGGTATTAAGGAGGGCACGTTCTGCATGGAGCACTGGATGTTACGCACGAAGAATGAATCATGGAACATTACATCAAAAACTAATGATGTAATGTATAGTGATTAACATAACAATAAAAAATTTAAAAAAAAGAAAAAGAAAAAAGGCATTTGGGGCTCCATATGGAGGCTCTGGGTCTGTCTGGTCACAACTTGTAAAGAGGGGCTGTATTTCTTGTTTTTAGGTTCTAATGAATTATTACTCAAGTTTTTTCCTATAAAGAAGTGGATATGGCCAGCTCTTGCATAGTGTGGTTTGGGAATGTTCCTGAAGAAATTACTTTTTATGGACCAAATTAAGTTTTGATTATTTCTGGCCTTGAAAATTTACAGCAATCCTTCTAACGGGTTTGTCTGACTCTGATCTCTATTCTGGTACCTTCTAAAGCAAAATTTTGATCAGTTTAAAAGCTGCAGAGAAAACCCCATTGTCTGATTGAGAAGGTAAGAAGTGCAAACTACCCAAACAGCACTTTTGGTATTTATCTCCCACATACACTTTATTAATCAGTTCATGAAATTTTTATTAAGTGCCTGATATATTTAGGCTGGACATACCCTAAACTTTTGGCCACAATAAAATACCTTGATTATATTTAATATAATTTATATTTTATAACTTTTCTGCCTTTCCTAGCACTCTCCCTCTTTTTTGAAAAGTTTTCTTGTACTTCTTTCTTTTACCACCTTAATGCCAGATATATACCTACTTATCCACAAAGCTCAATATAAATGTAATCTCTGTGTATTTGAATCAATTTCTTTGCTTCATCCAAGAACAAATAACGTGATCTTTTTAATTAATTTTGTTTTTAAATTATAAGGTAATAATACATTTTTTGCAACAAAAGGAGAGGTAGCATGTAAAAGAAAAATAGAATGTCTGCCTTCATTAATCTTCTCACAGCATTTTTAATGTGCATTTTGTTTATGAATAGCACACATACAGAAAAAACATAAATAATGAGTCTAAGAGTTAGTGAAATTTCACAAAATGAACACACCCAGAAATCAGCTCCCAGATCAAGAAACAGTGCATTAGCAGCAAACCAACAGTTCTTATTTCTCCTACTAGCACTTCCCCTCAAGGGTAATTGCTACCCCAGTTTCTATGATCTTAGATTAGTTCTGCCTCTTTTGAGCTTTTTGGAATCATATGTTACTAACTGTCTTGGGTCTGGCTTCTTTTGCTCAACATTATCCTTGTGAGATTCATCAGTGGTCTTGCATGCATTTGTGTGTATATGCATCCATGCATGCATACACACATACATACACATGCATGCATGCACGCATATGCATTACTTTGAAGTCTAGACCGAGAAATAGAAATGCTAGGTATATGTATGGTGAATTTTAGTGAATATTGCCACTCAGCGGTGGTTGAACAATTTATAATCACAACATCAATTTTGAGTTTCCAGTTGTTGAATGTTGGTTGGATCCAAGTCTGTTATATATATTTCTTACCCTTATTAGATCAGTGGACTACCTGGAACATTTTCTTCTTATGACAGTGGAAGAAAGAAAGAGGAATGAGTGTAAAAATACATTGTTTTTCAGCCATGGTTGAGAACTAGCATACTGTTACTTCTGTCCATATTTTATTGGCCAAACGAAGTCAAATGGCCAAGCTCAACATCAATATATGCCCCATTTTTAGTGGAAAGAGCTGCAAAATCACATAACAATTATGTGGCTATTGAGAATAGTGAAACATTGAAACAAATATCAGTGCAGTCTATCACAGTTTGCTCTCTTGGTGGCATTTATTTATATCCCTCCCACACACAAAATGTATCCACTCCCTAAAATACTCCAGAAGTCTTATCTGATCCTGGTATTAGACTCAAAACCAGAATTTTATGCTTTATGTCAGGTCAGTATTTTTCTCCTCCTGTTTGAAATCTTTGTGGGAAAAATACAATTCAGCCCTATACATGCTAACACAGGGACAGAATAATTCACTTAGAAGGGTGGTGAATAGGGAACACATAACAATCTCTGTGTCTTAGAAATTTGGGAATCTCAGTGGACAAAATGGACAAAAGTTGCTGCATCTGGCTATTCTTGGGACTTGAATGTTTCTTTATTGGGCTCTGGATCTATTCATCGGGATGGTTCCCAAGTCTGTTGGTCTCCATGACTCTTGGATTCACCTCTGGGAGATCCCTTTTTTCCCTACCATTTCTGTTGCCCACCTCTTAAGAGACATCATAAAATATCATTTTTGAAGACTGAGATGGTTTCTTAGGCTGTTTCCTGGCTACAGAAATTACTTTATTTTATTATTATTATTATTATTATTTTATTTTTAAGTAGGCTCCATGCCCTGCATGGAGCCCAGTGCTCAGCTTGAACTAATGACCTTGAGATCAAGACCTGAGCTGAAATCAAGTCAGATGCTTAACTGACTGAGCAACCCCGGCGCCCCTGGCTACAGAAATTTTTAGGCTAGAAGTTGTTGTTTGAATTTGAACAGTTTTAGTCTTTTAAATCCAAACTAGGGATGGTTTTTCCAATACAACTTTTCAAAATCTTTATGGGTTTTGTAGGTATCAGAATTCAGTACACTCTATGTGAAAAACCACATCTACAGATACTATCAAAACATGACACTCTTTTTAGATTAATTTATGATTTTTCTTTTCTTTCTTTTTTTTCTAAAGATTTTATTTATTTATTTGACACAGAGAGAGAGACGGCGAGAGAGGGAACACAAACGGGGGAGTGGGAGAGAGAGAAGCAGGCTTTCCGCAGAGCAGGAAGCACGACGTGGGGCTCGATCCCAGGACCCTGGGATCATGACCTGTGCCAAAGGCAGATGCTTAATGACCGAGCCACCCAGGTGCCCCTGTTTTTATTTTCTTAGGGCTTTTATGATCCTTACTGAGAAGTCAAGAATCAGTTTCATTCTTGTTCCTTTGATAGTAATTTATCTTTTTTGTTTTGTTCTTTTTCTAGCAGCTTTTAAGATTTACTCTTAAGACTGAGAGTCCCTGTGACCTTCTTTTCAAAACTTTGATTCTTTATCTTTGAAAAGAAAATACTTATGTAGTATTATAAAGACAAAGTGAAATGGTATATATTACATGCTTGTCACAGAGCCGGCCATGTGTTAAGGATTCAAAAATGCTTGGTATTACTATTTTTAAAAAATTTTCTCCATTAGAAAATTAAATATAACCAAAGCTTTAAAATGTGAAAGACCATTGAAATTCACAAATAAGATATGTAAAAGAATAAGGCTATTTTTTTTTTGACTCTGAGTTCAGAATTTCACCACTATTCTTTAATATGCATATCAGTTAATTGGCCATCTTCAGTGCATGACTAGAAGCAGCAAAATTGTGTTAAAGGATAGAATATTGTCCCATGAGAATTATGCTATTATTCTCTTGTGGGAAGTAATCTGGGAGAAATGAATCTTTATGAGAGACATCGGTCTTTACATCTTTGCTCTAAATATTGTCCCAGGAAAAGACATTATTGAATGTTGCTGAATATATCTGGAAATCCCTGCAAATGAAATCAAAGCCTTCTAGAATAACTGTATATTCTAGGAAATATGAAACAAGCCAGAACAGTCCCACTTTGAATGAATGGTTTTTAAATGCTTGAGAGACCACAAAATGTAAAAGGAGTTCTTAATATGAGGAGGGAGATGTGTCTAGTGCATGAAAAACCATACACTCAATTTACTGTAAAGAAGAAAATTTTAAAGATGCTAACCTTCTGATTTGAATGGACTTTATTTATTCATTTCAAAGAAGCCATTCAAAAAGTAATCGTCCCTTGTAATGAAAATAGAACAGCATGAATAGGTGAGGTTTAGACTGTGGGTAAGGAAAAGGGAAAGGATAGGCTCTGAGTTTGTGGAAAATGAATAGTATTTTCATGAAATTTTAGAGGTAGAAATAATTTTAGAGGTGTTAGTCCATTATTTTCTCTTAAGAGATGAGGAAGTGGGTAATCAGAGAGGTTCATGACATTTTCAAGCTTGTAGACAAAACTAAGTCCAGACCTTCTTGTTCTTATATCATTATTTTCCATTTTTCAACAGTGGTTCCTCTTTCAAACTGCTTATCTGTTAACTCTGAATACTAGCTATAAAAACCCAATAGCTTTTTAAAAGCTTCTTCATGGATTTTTAAAAGCTTAGTAAGTATTTGTTCAGATCTGGTCCCAAATATGAGAAGACATGCATCACATGTCCAGATGTTGTATGTTTTCAACAAATGAAAACCATTGTAATAGAAGATTTAAGTATATTTGGAAACACATACACAGTATGTAGGAGATCAAGAGTGTGGTCTAGCAAAGTATGAAGCACAGAAAAAAAAAAAAAAAATTCCAAGGCAGTCAGAAAAGTGGCACTCACTGGTAACAGCTAATTTCCATTGCTGCTTGAATCCATTACCTGTCTCCAATTCTGTACAAAGTAATAGTAGACTTATTGAAAGGTCTATATATTAAATTTGTCTGTATCTTCCCACTGTTGAGCCCAGAAAATATATGCTAGGTGAATTGAAGAATGAAGATGGATCTTTCACACCACCTCCAGAGTCTAAGCCATCATGATTTTTCATCTGACCCTCTGGTTCCCCTTCACCTGCCCTCCCATCATGTCTCTTTAGCTAGTTATCTTTTAATTATCCACTTTTGACCATGTTTTTTTTTGGTCAAAACAAAACAAAAACAACAACAAAACACATTTAAAGTCTCCTGTTGTTTTTCAGATATTTGTGTTCCTACTGCCTAGAACATTGTATCATTTGACCGATACTCTGCTAGATTTTTCTATTTATTCAGCTCTCAACTCAGGAGTCTGATTAGTATTTGCTTAGGGAGAACTTCATCCCCATAGGCACCTATATATTTTGTGAGGAAATTGAGAAAGCAGTGTGGTTTGACTACCTCATGTAAGCTCCCTGATTACACAATTACCAACTGGGTTTTTCATTCTATTAAATTTATTTCCTTTGAACATCTCCTGGCAGTTGGACTGAAGGACATTTTTAATTAAGATAATATTTCTGAGGAAATACAGAAAATAGGAAAGAGTAAATGGGATTTGATTGCTGTTGCTTAATCTTTAGTTGGATCATCCATACCTCTATTTGTCTGTAAAAATTCAGGAGTCAGAGTGCATTAGTTTCCTGAGGCTGCTATATCAAATTATCACAAGCTGGGTGACTTCAACCAACAAAAATGTATTCTATCATATGAGGCCAGAAACCCAAAATCAAGATGCAAGCAGGGTTCTGCTCCCTCTGGGGAGAATCCATTTCTGGGTTCTTCCAGCTTCTGGTGGCTGGTGGCTGTTGACATTCTCTGACTTATGGCTGCTCTATGTGCTTGGTCTTCACATCTATCTTCTCTTCTCTGCATATCTAATAGGCTGTGTCTTCTTCTTATAAGTATACATGAGATAGTATTTAGGGCCTACTCAGATAATATAGGCTAACCTCCTCACCTCAAGATTCTTAAATTAATTAGATCTGCAGAACGTTACCAGGTAATAGTCACAGGTTTTAGAAAATAAGATCTGGTATAGTTGAAGGTGACCATTCAGCTCACTACACAGAGTGAGAAGATATTATTAGAAGTCTGCTAGAACCCCTTCCTATATGAAAGTTTGCAATGGCCTCCTAAGTAGGTGGCAGGTTGAGAGTTTAAGCTACTCCGTGGTATTGCTGACTTGGCATCTATTTTGTTGGCCATGTAATGTGTGAGGGCCTTATATTAACACCAGCCCCTCATGCAAGTAATCGCCCTAGGTAACAGCCTGCAGAGTTACAAGCAAATGTACATTCCTAATATGAGTTCCCCAATAGCCCTTGTGATCAACAGTCTCCCCTGCCTCCCAGGGCTTTCTCCTTATGTACCCTGTAAGACCCCCATGGAGCTCTTTTGATCTGAATTGAACATTTTTTATTTGAATTGAACAATCTGGACTTAACCTGGGATCCCCAAAGCACTCTACCCATAGACCCTCATAAAGTTTGTGCCCCAGGTCTCTTGTTCTCTCTGTCTGCATTCTGCCTTGACCTCCTTATGCGGCCTCTCAAGGTGTGTACTTTCTCCAGGACCTATGAGAAATAAGCTTATTTATTTCAATTTCTCTTGTAGTCTTTTTTTGAATCCTAGCTCACCATTCTACACCCTGTGCTCTACTTAACAAATGTTAATTTAACAAAGTCATAACATGGCCTTTCTTGCTTTTGTATGAGATTTCCAGGAACAGGGTGCTTACTACCTCCCTGAAAACTTGCTCTGTTCATTCTTATTGTTAAAAACATAAATCCTTAGCAATGAGGTGGGTCTGCCTTGGGTCCTTCCTACCACTTCAGCCACAATTACAGATAACCTTCACCATCTATCTTCTACTACCCAAATCTGGCAGACCATTTAGTCAGGGCTAGGAGAGCACGAGGAGCCTCAGTACCACATGAAGATATAATCTAGAAAGTATATGAAAAATTCCTAAAAGCCAATATGGCAAGTGAGTCTGCCTTGACAACTCTGTATTGGGCCAAGACAAGTGGCAGGGTTTCTGCCTTGGTTTCTCCAGCTGGGACTAGAGTCCAGCCTGAACCCTAGCTTACCTCAAGGAAATCTTCATACCATTATGAGCTTGTATCCTTAATCTCTCTTCAACAAATTGAATTTTATTCCCCATATTTGCCTTCCCACATGCTTCTTAGCCACTGACTTGGATCTTGGTCTGAAGAGACAAATCAGTTGAAAATATCCACATCTGCTATGTTGCATGTTTAAACTATTGGGTTCATCACTTTTGGTACCAGACTTATCCTGGAATAAATATGAGTTAGCATTCTACCCTTTCTTCATACCAGGAGCCAGCCCCATACCAGAGTTAATTTCCCCAGCCTTGGTCCACTTATTTATGTTACTAAAGTTATCTTATTTAGTCTTCACAATACTTTGAAGTAGGTTCTGTCATTATTCTCATTTACAGAAGACACATTTTAAAGCACAATGAGGTATAGTATGGAAGTCCATCTCTGAAATATGTTATTTCTTCTCTTTTCTAGGCTTAACAACAATTTCTTAACAGCTCTTCATCTTAGGATGTTTTCTGTCTCTTACCGTCCTTCCTTCCTTCACTCCAGTCCTCTCTTCTCTACTTCCTTACCCTCTCTCCTCTCACTGCCTCCTTTCTTCCTTCTACCATTTTGTTACCCACAATACAAATTATCATTCTCTAACACTCTCTTTCTGTCTTTTCCTTTGTCTCAGCCTCTCTGTCTCTCCCTCTGTCTCTGTCTTTCTCTCCTCACCCCCAAAAGGGGTCTTGTCTCTAAGTCTGATGCCTCCAATCTGCCTGAACACAGAACCAGATTCTATCCTAGATTTTCCTGTATCTCTATCATTTATTCAGGGCCTGAGCAGGGCTACCTTTCTTCCCTTTGGGAAACGTATAACATTTAATGGCCATTCTTTTTTCTGCTATTTAAAGTCACTGATGGAATGTTCTGGTCTCTTTCTAGAAGTGTGATAGGATCATAGCCCTGTAGACCATGTCAAACTGAGCATCTCTCAGGGTGACTGAATTTTGAGGGAGGATTCACAGTAAATTTTTATCCTCTTCTGTAGCAGTATTTCTCATTTCTGATAGAAACCCACTCTTCTTTCTTCATAGCTCTTCCTATATCTTTTCCAGCTAGCATAATTTCATTCTGATCACTCCAACTAAGCTAGCAAGTTTCATGTTTGCATATCTATTTGTCTGATTAAGAAAGGCTCTTCACTTTGTTTGATTTCTGAGGGAGGGCTTTTCCTAACATGCTATGGTGACACTTCTTTCACCACTCCCTGAAGGAACCCAATATAATTAGGTAAGTGAAAGTCAATATTCCTGAGATAACAGGGATTGAGAAGAAAAGGAAGGTTAGAAAGATGGAGAGAGTGTGTGGCTCAATTTGTCTGCGTTAATATATTTTGTGTCTCCAGTCTGAACTCTAGACATTATGTCCAAAATGATTTAGAAGTCCAGTAGGCATCTCAAGCATAACTAGACTCTTGATTCTCCCCACATAACTGTTACTCCAGTTTTTTCCTTCTCAGTAATGGGGAATCCATTTTTTCTGTATGCCTAAACAAAAATCTTGAGGTCAACTTGATTCCTCTCTTTCTCTCATACCACACATACAATTTGTCCATAAATTCTGTATACTCTATCTTTAAATACATCCTGGTTTTAAGCACTTCTCATCACCTCAACTGCTACAACCCTGGTGCCTTCTACCACAATCTCTTACCTAGATTATTTCACATGTCTCCCAATTGATGTTTCTGCTTTTGCCCTTGAACCTTTGTGTTTTATTCTCTATATCGTAGCAGTAAACAAAGTCATACTGTATCATTCTCTGTTTAAAACCAGTAGCCTATCATACTAAAAATAATTTCCAATTCATGGCTTAGAAGGCCCTACTTTATTTGACCCCAGATATCTCTTTGTCTTGAATTTTATGGATTTTCCTTCCCGTACTATGAACCAGACTCAATAGCCCCTTTGTTCTTCCTATAATAGAACAAACTCAGACATTTGACATATACTCCCTCTTCAGGTCTTTGCATTTGCTGCTTCTTGTGCATAAAATGCTTTTCATCATGCTCAAATTGGCATGGCTCATGTATACTTCTGGAAGTGCATTCTTCCACTTTGTGCTCAATGCCACCCCCTATCAGGGGCCTTCCATGACAGTCTTATTGAAAATACGATGCCCTACCAAAGTCTATGCACCAAGTGTTTTTTATTTTTCTTCATAACACTGATCACCACTTAATTACAAGCCATTTTGTTTTGTTTTGTTTTCCACCCTCTCTATGAGAATAAGGAATATGTCTGTTTTATACTCTGTTGGATCCCCAGCTTCTAGAATAGTGATGGCACATAATAGGTGCGTTTTGTCCAATGAATGAATGAAAATATAGTAAGCTTTTACGAAGGCCATTGTTTGAGATTGGAGTGAGGCAGGAAGAGAGCAAGTTACTGTCAAGGAGAACTTGAGTCTGAATCTTTTTCTGGTTCTGCCTACCTTACTTTTGGCAAGTATGTTGACTTTTCTGAATCTAATTTTTCTCAAGAGTAAAACTGATATTATATATATTATTATTATATATGCATTCCTCTACCATCACAGCTGCACAGTGGTCTGTGGCTTGTGTTCTTGGGAGCCCAGTGATCACTCACAGGTCTTTATTGGATTCCTTTGGAGTAGTGGGTAAATAATAATGTGGTATATAGGAAGATGCCTTGCCTTGATACTTTCATATATTCAAGGAAATTTTAAGAAGATTGTTTATTCAGGGTGCCTGGGTGGCTCAGTTGGTTAAGCGACTGCCTTCGGCTCAGGTCATGATCCTGGAGTCCTGGGATCGAGTCCCGCATCGGGCTCCCTGCTCAGCGGTGAGTCTGCTTCTCCCTCTGACCCTCCTCCCTCTCATGCTCTCTGTCTCTCATTCTCTCTCTCGCAAATAAATAAACTCTTTAAAAAAACAAAAAGAAGATTGTTTATTCATCTATTATATATAGTATATATATTATGCACACGTGTATTAGAGAGAGAGACATTTAAAAAATAACACACATAAACCACTCGACATAATACATAATCCCTGGAACTTGGTAAAGATTACTTTTGGGTCTGTCCTTGCGGCCTTTCGTCTCTATGCATCCCACTCAGCTTGCCTAGATGATGTCTCACAGAAGAATTTCCTTACTATCAGAAAGAACCCAGTTGAGACACATAAGGCTCCCACCACCAAGGTAATTGGGGTGTCTGTGCCTGTGCTTATTTGTCAGCTTGGCTTGTTACAATCTGTACACATGTTTTTCAGCAGATGTTTGACATCGTTTGTCTCCCTGCACAGACGGTATCTACCTTGATTTGCGGTGAGATGCAGATTTGGGCTGGCAACTGCCACTCAAATCGGTGCTGCAAGAGGTAGTTTACCCGCAGCATCATGCTGCTGCTCCCAGAGGATGACTCAAATCCTCACGCTGTGTGTGGGAGGGAACATGACAGTTTAATTTAAGTACCTCTGCCAATGCACCGAGCTCTGCAAGACACATTCTCTGCTGTATACTCGTGTTCCTGTGCTGTCACTCTACCTGTGCAGTCTCAGCTGCAGTCCCACAGAGAGGGGAAGAGATGGCCTGGGTTCTAAGTCCACCTGCTGCATCACCAGGATAGTGGTTAAAGGGTTGGCTTCTGGAAGCTACCGGAGTTCAACTGCTGATGCTTCAACGATAGCTATGTGGCCAGGGACAATTGACTTAACCTCTAGTTTCCTCATCTCTAAAATTGGGATGACCCCTAATAGGACCTATTTCTTTGAATCATTGTGAGGATTAAATTGTATCTTTCAAGTAGAACACTTAGAACACTCCCTAGGATATAGTAAGTTTTAGTAAGTATAAGCGATTGTTACTGGGCATATAATTAAGTGTAAGTGGAACAAAAGTTCAAAGAGTAATCAGGAAAGACCATTTAGGAACCTGGAATGCCTGATGAAGACATGTAAATAACATTCATGCAGCACAAGATGGTATCAGAAACCCAACCTACCCCGGCAAACACACGGGCTACCGGGGAAGGAATAATTCACTGGAGGGTGAGGATGTAAGTGAATAATATTTCATCGAGGATTTCATTGAGACCTAGAAACTGAGTCAAATTGAAATAGAAGGAAATGGTATTTGACATTCTAATCAAAGACTGAGATGCTGTTAAAACTTTTTCTTAATATGGGAAACCCTGAGTTTAGAGCTTTTGCTTCATTTGAAGGGTCTTTCAAGCTTCTAAGTGAAAAAATTGTATTCACATACAGCCATGGTCACAGTGAGCGAAGGGCAGAGGATGAAAATAACATTTGCCAAGTACTTACTACACACTGAGTAATTAGTGTCAAGCAATTAGTTTTTAACCCTACCGTAAGCTTCTAGGAAAGAGGGGTTGCTGTATCCATTTTACAGATGAGAAAACAAACTCAGGAGGGTTAAATAAACCAAACTTCTCTTAGCTGGTAGAATCTGGAATGTAAACCCAGATTTAAATTGCTGTACATTCTAAAAGCATTTTCTTTCTACATGGTCTTACTACCTGCTATTAGATGCTGAGATTCATCCTTTCTGAATGGATGTACATTCCCGATTCCCTGTTACTAATTAGTTCTGTGTGTCACATCATTTTTCATTTCCTGGCACACATAAGACATAGCAATATTCACTGGGCACACCAGGAAAACCAATGAGGCTACTTCCAGTCTCTGACTTCCATTAGCCCTGCCTGGGCTGAATAAATGTGTATCAAAGATCGCTTTTGACCTTGGTACACTTGCATATTATAGTTCTGGGATAGAGGAGGAAGAGGCATTAAATGGAACCCTTTAGTTGCTCCTGGCCCTGTCACTTTTGGATTTCGCTCAACCACAGGAAAACAGGTGGCACTAGGAGCTCAGTGGCACCAAGAGCCCCACCACAAGTCCTGCTCAGGAAGCCACCAGCCATTCGCCTTTGCCGCATGAGTGACAGCTCTATGCAGAATGCATTTCAGAAAACAAGCGTTCTCTGCAAAACCATTCCACATTTGACTGTGCCATGAAGCACCATATGTATTTATATCACACCAGTGGTAATGTTTAAAAGAAAAACCTCTTAAGTCAGTTTTCACATTATTCCAAATGATGAGAAAAGATAATTTTGCTTCTCTCTTAGGGCTAGGAAGGCAATCTCGTTATTCCTCACCAGTCGTCGAAAGGATCTGGGGTTTCTGCACTTGTGACAAGTATCCTTTAGGATGTGCAAAGTGTCTGGGACACATCTGGTTAGATCAACAGTCTTGTGTAACTAGACTCAAAATCGTGTGGCTTTCTCTTTCCTGACTGAGCAAACTGAGCATCCCTTCCACTTTTGGGCATATTTATACTCCTGTCTGCAGTTGTGTTTGGGAATTGTTTCATGATCTGCTCACTGACGGTATTCACTTCATCAGGTCTATTCTGCAGGGTCAGCCTCTTTCTTTGAATCCAGTTATTAGTCTTTGATATTCATTTGTACTGAGAATGGACTCTTATGTTCTGGACCTTCTTTCATCCCAGACTTGGAATCTTGTTCTTTTTCATGAGTTTCAGACATACATGGACACATACTAACACACACATGTCTGTGCCTAGCAAGTTTCCTTGAAATACAGCCTAGACAGAGCTCCAGGGCCCTTGATTACCTTGGTGAAAGGCACTGGAAGAAACGGGGCATTTTTAACTGACTCTCTTTCTCTCTCTCTCTAACACACACACACACACACACATTATGTTTATATATAATCGGTTTTGCTTTTGAGAAAAATGAGACTCAGGAAAGTTAGCAAACTTGCCAAAGGTAAGGACAGAGAGGATGAGAACCATTTCAGTTTTGGCAGCTGGGTAGAAATTGTGGGAGGTAAGTGGGTGGATTCCCTATATGTCACAGCTTCTGACTCAAGAAAGAAAAGATAATTTAACTTTTATACAACATCTTAAAATTTGTACAGTGCTCCTTATATCCTACTATCTCTCTCTTTCGAACATGAAGAAGTGAGTTTTGTATCCATATCTTGGAGATTCGAGGAGAGTACTTTCTCCACTCTACTGATTCTGTGAATTTTAAGTACCCACCAGTCTTTTAAGAGGCCAAAATTCTGGAAGCATTAGTGTTGTCTCATGCATTATCATAAGCTTCTAGGAAGGGGGGTTATTATCTAAGCTAAAAGAGTTCAGACAATTACTAGGATTGTTGTATCACAAATTCAAGTTACAGAAGAGGTTGAAAGGATATTCTAGTGACAGCTGAGGGATGGAAAGGGACTTAGGACCCAAAGGGATTTTAAAAGAGGATGGAAGTGCAGTTCATTTGGATGTTGAACGGGGGAAGTGGAGGAAAGTCTTTGGTGTTCTTGTCAAGAAAATCGACAATGGGATAAATGTAATCTACGTATTAATAAAGAATACATAAAGAGATCAAATATCTGTGATTATAGTCTCTTATACATTAGGGTATGGAATTACAAATAATATTCAGCCAGAATTGACTAATGATTTGGTAAGTGACAGGATTGTAGGATAGAGGAAAGAAATACCATATTTGAAGGCCATTCTTCCACTCCCTTTCTGAGTGAGAAGGAAGAATAAGAAAGAAGTTTATAAGAACATAAACCATTGCTATCAGCATCCTGTGCATCCCAGGAGGCTCTATGGAGTATCAAAGTCAGGTGTAGGGGTGGGAAAAAGATTCATTATTATCAGTTATTTTTGGCTAGAAGGCTAAAAACTGTTAGCTTTTAGTCTTATTGGATAAAGTTTCTCTTTTCACGCAATTCCTCATCACCTAGGGAATAGAAAGGTTGCTTTTGGGAGTATATTTTCTGGTTTCCTGTCCTCGATGATACACACACACACACACACACACACATACACGCACACTGTTCTTGTTCACATAGACCTCTATAGATTCCCTCCTATTTCTAGAGAGAGAATTTCCAATCCTTACACCCTCTAACCAACCTCTCAGTAGCCTGGATTCAAGGTGAGAGAAAAAAGGACTTCCATATCCCCCAAATCTTAGATTTGTTAGAATGGGGAGAATGTGTAAAAAGGTAGATGCTGTTTCAAATTACAAGACCTCACCCATTTTAGACATCATAAATGTATGACGCTTCTACCCCAACCCCAATATCAGGAGGCAAGAGGAGTTCTGAGCTCTCAGAAGAACTTGAAGAAACCCCAGTCTCTCTTTTTCTCTCACTCTTTAAATCTCCATAAACTTTGCATATTCCCTTTTATTCTATGGTGTTCTCTCCAAGCTCAAATTTCATGGTTAGTCATTATAATCACTTTGTTTTTGTGTTCATCTTCAATTCCCTTGCCTCTTTCTCAATTATTAATAGTTTTTGACAAGACAGACACTTTGGCTAAGTCTATCTCCTCCTCTCCCTGGGGCTATGCCCATGCAGTTGACTATGTCTGGAACAAAACTTGTTGATCATACTGGTTGGTCCCACTTTAAATTCATGACCACATATTTTAAGTGCACCGTGAAAGGTACTCAGCAGCCATACCATATAATGCTAGTGACTCACTCTCTTACTTTCTTACCTCTGTACTCTGTGAATGAATTTGCTTCTGACTTCGCTTCTGACTTCACTGAGAAAATTGAAGCAATCAGAAGATCATTTTCCACCCACATCCACCCTACCTATGGACTCAACCAAAATGTGAATCTTGTTGTAGTTGAGCTATCCACATCCCTAACTAAAAATCAATCCCTATTTGCTCACTAGATTCTATCCCCTTTTGCCTACTCAAAAGATATCACTCAAGCAATTATGCCCTCTCTTTCCAATGTAGGGGATTTTTCCCTCTCTGCTGGACCATTTCTATCAGTAGTCAAACATGATGCTATTTTTCCCCTTTTGAAGAAAAAAAAATCTTAGTGGGTTCCATGGTGTAATGGTTAGCACTCTGGACTCTGAAGAAAAAAAATCTTACGCTATTTCCCCCCACAGGTTTTATATACCATTTCTTCTCTTCCCTTTGCAGTCTGTCCTTAAAACCATTATCTATTCTGCCTGCTTCAGATTCTTCTTTTCCTTTTCTCTTTTAAATTCACTGCCTCCACCTTTCCATCCTCTTCAATGACAGTGTTCTTGTCAAGATCATTATGATGCTAAAACCAATGGATTCTCCTCAGTCTTCATCATTCTTAACTTACAGAGGCACTTGCTATTCTAAGCATAATGGTCTCCCCCCTGCTTCTAGACACACACTCATCATTTAGCTTTCAGAACATTATTTTCTTTGCTTTCCTCCTGTCTCACTAGTCATTCCTCATCAACTCTCCTTTGCTGGTTTTTCTCCTTTGCTCTTTTCCTGAACCTCTTACAGTTGTTTTGTCCCAGAGATCAGCCCTCAGGCCTATTGTTTTCTTCATCTCCATTCACCTTCTTGGTGATCCCATCTGGTCTCCAATCTAGTGCCACAGTCTACCAGACTTACGCTGTCATGAGCACGCTATGAAGGCACACACATGAGGTGTGTCTTTCCACAATGTCAGCTTTATTCAATCATAAAGCAAAGTTAAATTACAATTATAAAGCAGGTTCAGGATTCCAAACTCAATGACAATTCACTGTATGATTAAACTTGGCTTCTTAGACGGCACACAGAGCAGGACAGAAGATAAGCCACACAACAAGCAAGATAACAGAAGGGTGCAGGAAGTGAATGAACCAAGCGTGAAGTCAGTCTGTGGGCACGCAGTCGAGATAAGGCCGCGGCACTCACTGCTTCTGTTGTTCAAGCAGGGAAGGCTCTCGGTTTTGTTCGGAGACCCATCAGGCAGAGCCTTCAGTGGCAGTTGCCTTTTTTAAGGGGTCAGACATAGAGGGGTCAGGTCTGAAGAGTCTGACAGTTTGCTGCCAAAATCCTTCACTTTTTAAAGGGATTTAATCAGTTTTTGGTCCCCGCAGACCTCCTCTGCTTCTGCTTGTTACCTGTTCTAGGGTGTCAGCTGACATTGGTCCTGGCCATATCTCCTAGCTGCAGTACCTTACCTGCTTGCGTCATTGCTCGACACAGACTCCTGCTTGACATGAGAGACTCCATTTTGCTCTCTACAGACCAGACCAAGATCCTGAACTCCAGGCTGATAGGTACAATTGCCAGCTCAACTTTGCCAATTGGATGTGTAACGGACATCTCAAACTTCATGCTTCTAAAACTGAACTTCTGATCTTCCTCCCAAATTCTGTTCTTTTTTTTTTTTAAGGGTTTATTTATTTATTTATTTATTTATTTATTTATTTATTTATTGAGACAGAGAGCACGAGCAAGAGGAGGGAGAGGGAGAAGCGGACTCCGTGCTGAGCAGGGAGCCAGATGTGGGGCTCAACCCCAGGACTCTGGGATCATGACCTGAGCCAAAGGCAGACATTTAATGACTGAGCCACCCAGGCACCCCCCCAATTCTGTTCTATCTCTAGGCTTTATCAACTGAGTTATGAAAACTCTAGCCTTGTAATTTCTGAGACCAAAAATCTTGGGTGATCTTGGATTTCACTTTTTTTCTCTCAAACTCTACATCTGATCTCAGTGGAAATTCTATTTGCTCTACCTTCACAATATATTCAGAATTTATCGCTTTCTATCACCTTGTGTGAGCCTTCTCACAGGTATCTCTATTCCTACTTTTCTCCCTTACACTCTGTTCTCAATATAGTAGCCAGAGTGATTCTTTCTAGAAGTAAGTTGGATAATGTCATTTGTTTGCCGCAAACCTTCCAAGGGTTCCCATCTTCTGCAGAATAGAAGTCAAATTCTATCCATTAGCCCATGTCAGTTCTCTAAGCTCAACTCCAGCTCTTCATCACTTTACTCATTCTCCTCCAGACATACCTGCCTCTTTGCTGTTCTTGTTTTTCAACTATGCAAGACACCCTCCTGCCTTATCATCTTTGCATAAATTCCCCTTTTTTGCAAACACTTTCCTGTAATTTCTATCTATCAAACTTCCTTACCTTCTTCAAATATTGATTTAAATGTTCCCTTTAAGGTCTACCCTGATCACTCAACTTAAAATTGTGTCCAGCCCCCACCAACCACATACACACCCACACACCCCATCCCCCTTACTCTGTCCCCCCCGCCGTAACACCACTTTCTTAACATGCTACATATTATTTTTTTCAAATTATGTGGATGTGATTGTTTTACTCTTTATGTCTTTTCTCTATAATGTGGGCATCACAATAGCAGAGGTTTTACATTCTTTTTCAGTGATATATCCTGATTTTCTGGAATAATTTTTGGTACACATGAAGGGCTCAGTAAATATCTGTGGAATAAATGAATGATTGGGTACGTGCAATATGGGAAACAAAGGCAGAAGGAAATGTAGACAAAATTAAATATCCATATAACCTTCATCCCATTGACAAATAGTTGAAGAAGGCAGAGTATTTATGTTCTTCCAGGAAGCTCTTGTCTTAATGTTAATGCCTTGTTAGAGGGAAAAACAACCTCATTTTGACAATAACAAGGCCTCCAGCACTGGTGAGTCTTCTTTAGCATATGAAAATCCTTTTGGAACTTCCCTTATCTTTACCTCCCCCAACAGAAGTTTATAATCAGTTGCTCCTCATAATCCTGGGGCCCCAGGGAGCAGCAGCTCTTTCTGCTCAGGTGTCCTGTCCCTGTGCTTTAATAAAACCAACACTTTGCACCGAAGACCTCTCAAGAATCCTTTATATATGTTAAAAAAAAAAAAAAAGAAGAAGAAGAAGATAGCAGGAGGGAAGAATGAAAGGGGAGAAATCGGAGGGGGAGATGAACCATGAGAGAGGATGGACTCTGAAAAACAAACTGAGGGTTCTAGAGGGGAGGGTGGTGGGAGGACGGGTTAGCCTGGTGATGGGTATTAAAGAGGGCACGTATTGCATGGAGCACTGGGTGTTATACACAAACAATGAATCATGGAACACTACATCAAAAACTAATGATGTAATGTATGGTGATTAACATAACAATAAAAATTAAAAAAAAAAGAGAATTCTTTTTGGCCATAGGCTCAGTCCAGACCCACCAACCTCACCTATAGTCAAAAACCACATCACGTACACTGGCTATTTTTAGCTTGTTCTAAGCAGTCTCATATGTAGAGAGAGGATATAGTCTTTGTCATCTAAAAAGACTAGACTTGAGTCCCTCTACTACCATTTCATTTTTCATAGTGTGAACTTGTGTAAGTTATTTAAGAAAATCGGCATAATGGTATACACCTCTTAGGTTTGTTCTAAGGAGGAAAAAAAGAAATAAGTCAAGCAGTTTTCACAGTGCCGGATGCGTAATAAGTACTCAACAAATGTTGGCAATTACTATGTACTTTGTAAAGAGTAGCTGCTTTCATTTTGTATCTCTTTTTTGCTTCAGAGAGAAGTAGATAGTAACTGTGTTCCTTTGGGACATAAGTCAGCATTTCTGAGGCATCTGGGGCTAAGAACAGCTTCTTATCAGATTGTGTCAATACTATGCCTGAATTTAATGGGTGAGCACATTGTTTGCACAGAAAAAAAAAAAAAAAGCAATTGTCTCTGTGTGATATTTGTGTCTGATTAGCAACAACAATTCTCCATTTTCAAGCTCTGGTTCATATCAGAGTAGTGTTTCTGCAGTGTATATTAGATGAAAATGAGATTGGGTTTTCTTTCTCTGACAGGCTGAGTACAAGCCTTTTAAAGGCAAGAGCAAAATACTCCTACACAGGACGTGAGTTCCATTTCTTTTAAATAGGTTGTCACAATACTAAGAACATAAAGCAGCTCCAGTAAACAAAGATCGTTTCTTACAGTGGCATGGGATAGACAGAAGTGAAGAAAAGTTTCCAAAATGGAAAATGGGCCAAACTGAGGGACCTCTGGTAGGATTTCAAGTAGAAACAGTGCTACATCTAAGGTCTCTCTCATTCTCTCTCTCTCTCTTTTTTAAAATTTCTAATTTAGAGAGAGGAGTTGAAAGAGATGGTAAGGATTTTTTTTTTTTTTTTCCAGAAAATTACACAAACAAAAAATCTCACTCAGGTGTTAGGTTTGGGTCATGTTCTGTGTGAAAATAAATTACAAATGCAATGAGAATCTGATGGAGATTCATATGTATTTATTTTCCTGAGTTTGGCAAAGACAGTTTGGTAACAAATGACTGACTACAGAGAACAGAAAAAAACTTTACAATTGAAGAGTATGTCCCTAGACAAAAAGTAAAAAAAAAATTGAAAAGTAAAACCCAAAAAAAAAAAAAAAGGACTTAAAGGAAAAGAAAGATATGTCCTTTAATGGAACCATGATATATTAGAATGGAAAGGGAGTTCTTGAATCATTATTATTATTATTTAAATATTTTATTTGAGAGAGGAGAGAGAGCATGAGAGAGCAGAGAGCACAAGCAGGGAGTTGGGGAGAGGCGCAGAGGGAGGGGCAGAAGCAGACTCCCCACTGAGCAGGGAGCCCAAAGCAGTGCTCAATCCCAGAACCCCCAGGTCATGTCCTGAGCCCAAGGCAGATGCTTAACCAACTGAGCCGTCCAGGCACCCCTACTTTGTTTGTTTGTTTTTTTTTTTTTTTTACCATTTTTAGGTGAAGAATTTGAACATCAGCAGTTTTAAATGTGTTGTCCAATGTCACATGGGAGGTATGCTAAGCACCAGTATCCCTGGACATTAGGCTCAGCACACTGTTCTCCACTCATACTTCCATTCCTAGTGCATCGTAAGAGAGGCAGTGACACTAACTCATTGACTTCTGAAATGGACCAAACAATGGCTCAAAGGGAAAAGTGCTCTTGAGTGTGGACAAACTCCTTAAGCATTGGTCATGAAATATCTATGTTAAAGTTTAAAAGGAAAGAAGGAAATTCTATTCTGGAGGATTTTTGCCAAAGCTAGACTAGAATCCAAGCCCTTAGAAGTGTGGCAATGTGATGGCAGGACCCTTATCATGAAATGGAGAGTAAGTGTCTAGCTCAGATGATCGATGATGTGATTCATGTAGAATAATTTAACCATGTGCCTGATACATAGGACGTGCTCCATGACCTTCACGTACCTGCTCTTTCAACTACACCATAACTTGTCTTTCACTAAGGACCTCACCTGAGAGCTCAAGGCCAAGCCATGTGAAAAGCATATTTACATTTATATTGTTCAGAGTCTTAGAAACAGATAAAGTAATACTTAAAAAAATATATATATTAATTGCAAAGGTGGGGGCAGGGTTAAAGGAAACTAACAAGTAACAGTATAGAATGTCCCAGACAAACAACTGCATGGAATTGCTACCAGCTATAGGCCTCAAGGGGCAAATGGAATCAATAGTTACTGTAACCCAGAGAAAGAGGAACTATAGCAATAATGTAGACCTGGCTAAGAGGAGATGTACCTCTTTATTTTTTAATTAAACTTTTTGTTTTGAGATAATTGCAGATACACATGCAGTTGTAAATAATACATAGAAGTCCCATGTGCCTTTTACCCAGTTACCCCCAATGGTAACATTTTGCAAAACTAGTATAATATCACAATCAGGATATTGACATTGAAACCATCAAGATACAGGACATTTCCATCACTATAAGGAACCCTCATGACTTTAATAGCTATACTCACTTTCTTCTCCCTCTCCTCACTGTACCTAATCACAGACAACCACTAATCTGTTCTATAATTTCTCTAATTTCATCATTTCAAGAATGTTATTTAAATGGAATTTTGTAGCATGAAAACTTTTGGGACTAACATTTTTTACTAAATAATTCTTCAGAAATTCATCTAGATAGTTAGGTATACAATAATTTGTTCTGTTTTATCACTGAGTAGTCTCCTATGATATGGGTATGCCAAAGTTTGTTCAACCATTCATCTGTTGAAAGACATACCTGTCTTTCTAGTTTTTGGCTATTATGGATAAAGCTGCTATGAACATTCATGCATAAGTCTTTGTTTTTTTAAGATTTTATTTATTTATTTGACAGAGAGAGACTGAGAGAGCACAAGCAGGGGGAGCAGGAGAGGGAGAAGCAGGCTCCCCACTGAGCAAGGAGCTCAGTGGGGAACTCAATCCCAGGGCTCTGGGATCATGACCTGAGCCGGAGGCAGATGCTTAACCAACTGAGTCACCCAGGTGCCCCCATGCATAAGTTTTTGTGTGAACATAATTTGGTATGTTTCTGGGATAAATGCCCAGGAGTGCAATTGCTGGTCATAAGGTCGCTTGTATGTTTAGTTTTTCAAAGAAACTGTCAATCTATTTTTCAGATTGGCTATACCAGCTTATATCCCCACTAATATATAAGTGATCCAGTTTATCCATATCCTTTCCAGCATTTGGTAGTGTTACGCTTTAAAAAATTTTAGCCATTCTTATAGGTGTGTATTGACATGTCATTGTAGTTTTACTCTGTATTTCTTGAATACCCAACGATGTTGAACATTTTTTAGTTTGCCATCTTTACTTCCTTCTCATGAACTGTCTCTCCATATACATTTGCTTGCTTTGTAATTAGATTATTTGCTTGTTTAATGGAATCTGCCGATGTTTGCACACTAAATCCACATGTCAACTGGAACCAGATCCATTTCACTTCATAGCTGTGTCAGACACCAACCCAAAATCTGAGGTGGCTTTTTTTTAAACCAAAGATCCTTATATTCTTATTTTCTGAAATACTCAACTTGGCATTTCTCATAGTTGTAACATGAATCAAGCTCTATTCAATGCCGAGGGAATACTAGTACCATTTGCAGAAAGGGAGGTGTTCCCAGAAATGAAGCACCTGGGAAATTAGAGCTCTTTTTTAATTTAGTACTTCAGTGAGAGTCTTACAAATGGGATATGAATTTCAGAATGTCCCTGCTGGAAAAAAGAATGTTCCTTGCTATTGTTTAAGTCTATTTTGGATGTTGCTTACTCTTTCTTGATTGAGAGAGATGGAAAGAACCTGTCAAATCTCCCAATTAGCTTTCCATTTTATTTTACATTGCATTAAGGAAAGACATGGAATAATGCATCCAGTGAAACATGTGTTGAATCATGCAGGCCCATTACCTAATTCCTATGATTCTTTAGGAAAGCTGTGTAGGGACTTAATTACAGTTTATTTTTGTTGGTGCCACAAAGAATATTGGGCATTTAAAAGGAGGTCGTGGCTCTTTCTCTATAAATAAACAGGTCTTCCTTGATTTACAGTGGGGTTATGTTCTCATAAACCCATCATAAGTTGAAAATACAAGCTGAAAGGCATTTAGTACACCTTAATCTACCAAACATCACAGCCTAGCCAAGACTACCTGAAATGTGCTCGGAACACTTATATTAGCCTGCGGTTGGGCAAAATCATTTAACACAAAGCCTATTTTATTTATTTATTTTTCTTCACAGAGCCTATTTTATAATAAAGTATTGAATAGCTCATGTAATTTATTGAATACCACAGTGAAAGTGAAAAAGAGAACAGTCGTATGGGTACAGGATGCTTGTGAGTGTTCGGTTGTTTACCCTTCTGATCCCACAGCTGTCTGGGAGCTGCAGCAGCTGCCCTGCCCAACATCCTGAGAGAGGATCATAGTGCATGTCCATGGCCCAGAAAAAGATCAAAATTCAAAATTATAAGTTCAGTTTTTACTGAATGTGTATCGCCTTTGCACCATCATAAAGTTGAAAGATCCTAAGTCAAACCTTCATTAAGTTGGGGATCATCTGCATTTATAAAAGGAGCCCCATGTGATTTCTTTTATCTCACAGAAAAGAAAAATAACACTGAAAGAGATTTTGTGACCTACCTGCTCAATCCTTCCTTAGTACAGATGATTCAGTTATTATTCTAAATCATAAAACAAGGGGGAGAATGAGGAAGTTTCCCTGCTCAGAGAGTTCAGTGATTGTAGCTTGCCTACAGGGTGAAACCAATGCTCCCTATCATGCAGAGACTGCAGTTTGGGCCCATCCTACCTTGTAAGTGTCTGCTCCGCCTGCATTTCTGTGTTCCCCATGTATGTCTGAGCACACAACCACACTTCTTATCTACACCTGTATACATTCGGCCTCTGCCTTCTGTAGATGCTTTTCAGTAGCAGTCCAAGGACCTAGGGGACCATGGCCACAAAGGCAGATCCTGCAAGTTTTTCCTTTTTCATCCCATTGTTAAATAAGATGGACTTTGAATACATAGATTATCTTATCTATCTATCCATGTCTTACAGATGCCTGAACTCAATCTTAAATGAATTAGAATCAAGGCCAGAAAGTAACTACACTCCCTTCTTCATCACTGCCTAAATTCTTAACTGTTGTCAAGGATCAAGGGCCATATTCCTTCCACCCTGTAATCTTTATCCATAGGGAAGTAAGCTCAGATTCTAAGAGAGAATCCAAAATATTTTCCTTCTTTGTCAGCTAATACTTTCCTTGATAAAATTTATACATCTGAATTCTTGTCTGAGTTGTCATCTAGAGAACAACACTGTAATGAGAAGATAAAGAAAAGTATCTAGCAAGGATGATTTGTGATTGAGGTTGATTTATAGGCAAAGTCTTTTTCCTCCTTAATTAGTAATTTTCTTGAATGTTCTTGAGGAAAAGATGTTATGTATTAGATATGCTGTACAGTAATTGAAGGCATGTTAAAAAGCATATATATATGGTGATATACATGGGAAGGAAAATTCATGGAGATTACTCTGGATAAATACTGTGATATTATACTATACTACAAAATATTATATTTTATACTGGGATAAAATCTTCTGCCCCTAACACCCCTAAGTGAAGGCTTCAACATGGAAGAGTAAAAAGATGATCTGCTTTTTTTTTTTTAATTTTAAAGAATTACTTATTTATTTTAGAGAGAGAGAGAGAGCAAGAGAGAGAGAGCATGGTGGGGGAGGAGCAGAGGGAGAGAGAATCTAAGCAGACCTCACGCTGAGTGGGGAGCTGGGTATCCGGCTCCATCTCAGAATCCTGAGATCACAACCTGAGCCCAAACCAAGAGTCAGACACTTAACCAACTGTGCCATCCAGGTGCCCCAAAGATGACCTGCTTTTGAGTGAGATAAATTTGAGTTCGATTCCTTCTCTATCACTGACTTAGGGCAAGTATTTTAACCACCCTAATCTATTCTTGTTGAAAGAATAGGTGGCATTCTTAGAATGCTAGCTTGGGGGTACAGGGAGCTAGAATCTCTTTAGAGCGCTTGATTTCCCCAAACCTGTCATGTTGTAAGGAAGCCCAAGCAAGCCATAGCAGAGGCCAGGTGGAGAGAGATGTTTGACCAGAATCCAGCCATGCTTGCCATCCAGCCCAGATGCCACATATGAGTGAAGAAGCCATTGGATGACTTCCCCAGTTGCCACTAACTGTAACCACATGAAAGGCCTCAAACAAGAATTGTTCACTGAGCTCAGCCATCCCATCACTGAGATAAATAATATTTTTAAAATTTTAATTTTCAAAAAAGGACTAGAGATAGGATATAAGAAATCTAAGACTAAAACAGCTCAATCAATGGCAACTGTTCAAATGATGCACAAAATACACATAAAATACAAACATCTTCTAGATGGTACATAGGTTAAGAGACAATGAAAATAAAAGGAATAAAAATCCTTTCCAAAAACGTGCTCTATATTTAATATTAGATCTTTAGCAAAGTGACAAAGTCTTTTTCCAGTCCCAAGTTCAGTTCCGGGATTCAAAATCACAAGGTAGCTACTCTGTGCCTTTGTTTCCTCATTTGTAAATTGGGAACAGTGATAGTACTTAAGCTAGTAAGTGTTACTGTCATCATTAAATGAGTTAATACAGAACAATGCCTGGTACAGAAGCACTCTGTAAGTGTTTAATATTATTAGTATTACTGAGAATCTCTTTGATCTCTTCAAGCACAGTCATTTATCAGCCCCAGAAACTCTAGATAAACAATACTTTTTTTTCTTTTAAGTATCTCAAATGTTGCATGGTATAAACATTTCCAAAATTCAAATTTAACTAGAGTGCTATACTATTATTTGATAAATCCAGCAATTCTAGACCTAGTTAGACCACTTCCTCATCTGTAAAGTGGGGAAATAACACTGCCTTCACAGGGTAGTTTTATATTTAAAGTGCATGGTACAAAAGAGCTACTCATTTTCTCTAGGTCTTTGCTCAAATGCTACCTTCTTGGCTTATTTCTGGTTAATTTATCTAAAATTTTAATAATCCTCCCGTGACCTCATATCCCCCTTTTCTACTTTTTTTCCTCCTTAATCATTGTACTATCTAACATGCTATGTATTTTACTTCTTTATCTGTATATATTATCTGTCTACCCCACTAGACTATAGCTCCATGAGGACGGAGACTATTGTCTGTCTTATTCACTGTTGTATCCCCAGTGCCCAAGAAGTGCCTGGCACTTGTAGGCATCCAATAAATAATCATCTCTTGAATGAATGAATGAAGCTATCAACTAATCAATGTTAATTTTGCTGCTCTAACCTTTCTATGCCACACAGTAAAGAATGCCAAGTACTTAGCTCAGTGAATGTTTTGGTCCTAGGAGGCGTGGTAAGTCTGTGGGCGGGAAGGTAACGAGCTGATAGACATGTCACAGGTAGATCTCTCTGATAGCTTCGGCACGGTAGCGTGGGGGAAGAAACCAGAGTGGCGGGTAAGGGAGGTAAAGGGATATGAGTATAATGTAGGAAATGTAGAACTGAAATTACCATGGGCAAAACTAGCTACAGTTTTAGACACGGTCAGTCACATGGCTCCTCTTTCCTCAATGGTGAAGTGTTCTCTAGGAGACATGAGTCAAATACACAAACCATTTTTTCAGTTGAAGAAAATGAGGGTAAGACTGAAATAAAAGATTTAAGTTCACAACTTACACAGGCTCCAAGTCCACTCTTTTTCCCACTACAGCACAGCTGCTTAAGCCCTATGGAGCTCTGAGACAAATCTGCCTCTTGCCTTGGGCAGATCCCCAAGTCTACATTCTATACAATGCTTACCCATAAAATGGGATAATGCCATAATCTGCCTCCTAGGGGCTATTAGAGAGATTTATTGTTCAGGTTTGCTAAGTTCTTTGAGGAGGGAAAGCATAGTGCTGCTTAGGCATGAGTTGTCATTTTGCATACCTTAATACCTGAAATCCTCAGGTTCCGGTCAATTCTCTTATGCTTGTTTGACCAATGAGCAGTGAGCTCCATTCTTTCTCCCTGTCTCCTGGCAAAATCATGTCTGAGAAACTCAGAATTATTTATATCTGAAACTTAGCTTTTCCGTGTCCCTCGGTGGCATGAATCATTGTTGCGTATACGTGATTATATATATTTATATATCCAACATACAGTAATTTCTTTGGGTTCTCAATTTGATGTATAATCTTCAGACAGTTTTATAAATGTCTCTGTCACTTTTCTGGAATGGATAGCCTCCTTGGGACCATTCCTTGTTGCTCGGATTTCCCACTGACTCAGGCCTTCCTTGTTTGCACGTTATGCCTGACCATCTTAATGTTCGATATTTAATCAGAGTGAAATTTCTTTTATATGTAGGGCTACTAAAAAATGGGCTATCCAGGGGCGCCTGGGTGGCTCAGTCGTTAAGCGCCTGCCTTCGACTCAGGTCATGATCCCAGGGTCCTGGGATCGAGCCCCGCATCGGGCTCCCTGCTCTGCAGGAAGCCTGCTTCTCCCTCTCCCACTCCCCCTGCTTGTGTTTCCTCTCTCTCTGTGTCTCTGTCAAATAAATAAATAAAAAATCTAAAAAAAAATGTGCTATCCATAATTGAATGAAGAGGCAGAAAGAGAGTAAAAAGCTGACAATGCATGGTCAGGCTATGGAAAACTGGCCACATTTTTGTACTTATGAATATTATGATTAAGTAAGAAAGAAGGATTTTCATTTCATCTCCATTTGTCAGGATTAATTTCTCTTTCTCTTTTTATTTATTTTTCTCTTTCATTCCGTACACAGAATTTGGGCTCTTCTTTGGAGAGGAAAAAAATGGTAGGTCTGCCTCCAAGCATAGTTATTCCCATTCATATGAAATAAATGTCAGGGAACTTAACCCTTTACATGTCATAATTCATTGAGTAAATTGATTGCTAGGAAGTCGTACAGCATAGACTCTATTGTAAGGAAGGGGATGTATTTACCCTGAATGAATTTTATGTGCATCAGATGAACAAGCTTGGTAAACATTATTGTTATTAGCTAACGTTTATATGGTGTGAACTGTATGTCAGACAATGCCCTAAGTACTTTCATTCATTATATCATTTAATCCTCTGAACAACCACATAAGGTAGATGCTTACAATTGCTTCCATTTTACAGATGAGAAAATCGACACAGAGCAGTTAAGAAACTTGCCCAAAGTTGTATGTCTGGTAAAAGATAGAGCTGAGGTTTGAACTCAAGCAATCTGACTCTCATTCACTGTGTTATATTGGTTATGCCATAAACAGATACTAGTGGGTAAACTCCTTATTGCCCTGCAAAAGCTCAGTCCAAAGATATTAGGGTATATTTTATGAGACCTTTCCTCCCAGTGGCCTTCACCAGGTGAAATTCTGAATTTTGGGGTAGCAACTTACTGCTTTGATCAGTCTTATATTTGGAAATAAACTACAAATGAAATTAAGTCAATCTATTTGATTTGGCTTTATTTGCTTTTTATAATACAGCAGTGGAGTAATTTTGCTAAATCACTACTCTAGGTCAGATAATTCACTCAGCATCTTCATAAGAGTATTGAATAGACACATAAAAGACTTCAAAGTAACATACATAAAGTTTAATTAACTTGCCCAAAGTCACACACCAATTAAGTGACAGAATTGGACTTGAACTATGTCTTTCTGGCTCTAGGCCATGTTGCTTACAATGCCTGATGCCATTAGTCATAAACTACAGAGAGCTACATATATGTGTATGTGCATGAGTATGTATTAATGCAATAGAAACTAAAACACAGAAATCTTGAAAAACATGAAAATATTTATGTTTTCCAATTACTTTAACTAGAACCTCTGCACTCCTGTGGCTTATTCATAGGAACTTGTCAGGGATGAGAGAAGTAAGCTATCTTGTGACTACTGCATGGCTCTGTTATGTCATGAATCCTTTTTCATTTACAATTACTTTGGAAGAGAATAAAAATGGAGAGTCACAAAATGTAACAATTTCAATATCCCCACTAGGGCAGTCTATCCATACTGGAACATGTCTCACAATTATGGGTAGATTTTGCATTTTCTCTGTTAAGTTTTCTTAAGCCCACGCTTGCTCATTCTTAACCATGTTAATCAGTGATTGGTATATGCCTGCTTGAAATGACCTCTCATCTTATTTGTTTGTTTGCATTTTTCTAAAATCTCCTTAAAAGGTTTTTTAAAACTTGTACCTCTTTTCTACTAAATATTTGAAATAACAGCTGATGAAAATATTTTAACTCATTATGTAGTGATTTTTCTTCCATTGGATGATCTTTCTTTGAATATCAATGTCTCCCCCCCCCCCCTCCTCCCGTCCCCCCCCCCCCCACCGCCCTGTCCCATCCCCTGCTTTTTTCCTATGATATAATGTGTGGCAGGATTCAGCTAGATCTCGGGGTTCATTATCTTTAGAAAATTTATTATTGGCAGTCCAGTTTGCTTAGAATGTGTTCTACTAAAAGGATAAGGGAGTTTCACAAGTGTGCTTTATTATATCAAAGGAAAGCATATTTAATAATAAAATGCTGAATGCCAGTATCTATATCTGAAAGTTCAGAGACTTCTTTGCAGGCCTGAAATAGTGGTGGTCAAGTTTTCATCTCCTGTGTCTACTGTGATCTATTAGTAATATGCCACTGAAACACAACATTGAGAGTAATTCTATGGCCATGTCTGGGCGCAGTAGGATTTCTGAGCTCAATTAGTGATGTCTGTCATGATTAGGGAACTGGGGAATGATGGAACCTATTCAGGCCTAACGCTTTCTACACAGTGATTTTCTGTCAATGTATTCCTAAGGATGACCTGGATAATCCTGTACTGTCATAACCTTGATCCATGTCCAACAAGAGTTTTATTATTTGAGTTCTTACTAATGTCCAACCTGCATAGATTTGGGGTAATTTAGAGTTATTTCCTCCTGTTCAGCTCTATTCAGAAGTAGATTTGCCATTCAATAGCTCTTCTTATATGTGAAGGCAGTCATTAAAGGATGGCCCTGGGAATTGTCCAGAGAGGGATGGAAGCTGCAAATTGGGACATCCGCAATTGGGATGTGCATTGTGTTATATCTCCAGGCTGAGAAGCCAGTCTGTTTTCATGGAAAACAGACCTTCCTGTTTTATCACAGCAGGAACGAGAGGAGCTTTGTGAACAGAACAGAGAAGTATGACAGTACGGACTTACACAATGCAGACTCATAATGGAAAACAAATTTGACCCATTTTATGACAAAGAACCCACTCTCCTTGGTGCTTCCGTGGTCCCATTAGCTGTCTTTGGGCTCACAGAAACTAACTAGACCATATTGCCTGATTGTTCTTCACCCTTTCTTTCATCTGGGCCTGTTCAGAGTGGTGAGAGTTGACAAAACCTCATTATCAGTTGGGCCCAGATTATGTAGATGGACAGAGAGATTTGAAAAATAACACTCAAGGAGTTTGCCAGAGATAACTAATGTGTTATTTTAACCTAGTGACATGAACTACAATAGAACGAGTGGAGAAGAGTTTGATTTTTATCCAGTTGAATAGTCTTTAAATCATATGCAAGGGGGTGAGGGTGTGGAAAAAAAACGGTCTTTGAATCTCTGTGATAGATGTTTCAGCTTAAAATGGGAGACAGATTTATTAATTGCCTGCCCCATGCCAGACACCATCACATATTTTCTCTACATTCCTGTTGGGGTTGAAGGGGCCTGATAAACAATATCCCCTCTTTTCTCCACTTGAATTCAGAAGCAACTTGGGGACAGTCACAGGGGATTGACAGCGGGAGGTGACAGTGTCGGCTTTATGACTAATGAAGCTGTTGGAGAATGTAATTTAGATGGAGCCGAGTGTACCTGCAAATACACTCCACCTAAATGGAAGGTAAACTACAGGTCCATTCCATGGAGAAAAGAGATGAGAAAGTAGAATACACAATGAGAGAAAAGATAGTGAGGGAAGGAGCCAACCTACCTCTTCAGGCTCAGCTGATCCTTACAAACCTAACAGTCAGAAAAGTAACTAGCCTTCAGCTGGGAAAAAATAAGTAAGGAAATCAGTAGTGTCATGTTAATGAGAGTCCCAAGAAGAGTGGGGGAAAAGTGTTCCCTGCTAATATTTTCCTTTATTGTTACAATATTACGAATGTTTGTTAGAGGCAAAAATTCTATTTCTCGGGAGCCATATTTTCATGCATGGGCGAGATTTTCTACCCCACATCCTGGGAGGGCAAATGAAGAATATTTCTGGTGTCTCTTTACTCCCTCCTTATTCCCAAATCTTCCCCAAAGGAGGAGAAGCAACTGATCTGATTGGTGAATTCAAAAGGAAGCACCTAGCAAACTTAGTTTAACCTCCTCTGACTTTCATCTGGCTCTGCTTGCCTTCAGAGGTGTCCGTCTTGGCAACAAACCTAAGTATGTATGCTCTTCCTTTTGGGGAGTGGGGGGGCTGAGCCTCTTCTCTGTGCTAAGGACCAGGTGGGTTAGACTCAACAGTTCTGGGGTGAATATAAAAAGCCCATCATGACTGCGTATCAAAGTACACCTCCCTTGTGCTTAATCAGTAATCAGACTGGCATTTTTAGCGTTTTAGCATATTAACTAGAGGGCTTAACTCTCAATCAGTTCTTAGGAAGAAAAGAAAGGAGTATTTATATATTTACTTACATCTTGGCCGTAGTCTGCTGCCTTGAGAAGCTGACATCAGGGGAACAAATTGGCACAGATTTGAAGGCTGCTGATATAAGCTAGAATGGTGACTTCAGTCTGAGTGTTTGTGCCTGGGTGACACAAAACCACCCACTTGCATAAGAAACAGCCATGAATTATGTCCAGTTTTTGTAGATGCAGAGATAATGTTTAACAGGAAGCCAGGCCTCTTGGGCTTCAGTGAGAAGCAACAAGGCATTGGCAGATAAGGTGCTGTGTGCAGTACCGAGGAGCAGATTTTTCCTGAGCAAAGGAAACTCAAGATTGGAATGAAGAGTAATACTTTTATTACTTGCCACAATTATTTCACACTAGCAGAATTTTCGTATATAGGCCTCTTGGTTTGGCCTCTTGGAATGGGAAGATTGAGCAATATTTTGCTACTTTTATTTGGTGATTCAGCTGAGTCTGTAAGCCAGGATATGACACCAAGCTTCCACAGAGCACTAGAATGTGGTTTCTGCCAGGTATCGTAGACTAAAATAATCCCATGTCCCAAGTGCTCTACCTTTTTTATGTATTTTGAACAGCATTTAGAGCCAACAGAGAGAATTGCGGGGAGGGGCTAAGCTCTTTGACTCACAGGCTTTGTCATAGCTCAAAATTTAAACCCTTACTAAATGGTTTCACCTTGGCTCAAGATAGGTTAATTACATAGTCTTTGAATATGATTTAAAATATCAGCGTCTTGCACTGTGGTTTTACTTGTTGGAGGGTGGAACATTTTATAAAAAGGAATGAAGGCCCTTATTATAAACAGGCTGTTGGCCTTTTTTTTTTTCAACTTAGAAAAGCAACTTCGTATATTTTTATTCCAAGCCCAATGGCTAATAAGCCAATAAATAAGGTCAGGAAGGTTTGTAGTTAGAACACTCTTCCAAAGAATCCATTTTGTTCCAGAAATCAAGGAGGAATTGGGAGGACACATAGCATAATTAAGCTAAAAGAAGAGAGATCTTTCACAGGAGAAAGATTGATATGTAGACTAGATAGATTTACTCAGGAAATTAGATATTGGAAGCCAGGCTAAATACACTTGAAAGGGAAAAGAATGAGCCCAGGTTGAACTGCTTTTAATAGGGGACTAGAAAAAGGGCAGACATTTTAATTGTCCTTAGAGAAGAAATTGTGGCTAGAACCCAAACAAATCTAACAGTACAGGAGAGACAATATCTCCCCCTCCCATGAGTCCTAGAGGAACCATTCAGAGGTATCTTCTTAAAATTGTAGCTAGAGACTGTAAGAGCTATTGGAACCATTTTCTGAAGAATTGTCTAAAAACACAAAAAGAAGGAAATGGAGAGATTTGAGAGGGGAGGAATGGGAGAATCCGTGTAGATGAGCTCAAGCTCTATGAGATGATCACTAAGTTGACATAGATATCATTAGGGAAAGATAAAGTACTCTCTGTGGACTGAGGAAGTAAGTTTAAGAAATTTATGGAGTTAAAACTCTACAGAAATGTGTAAAGATGAAACATGGGAAAGAATAGACCAAACTGAAACCTGAGTGATTTGTTCTGCAGGGAGAAGAACTTTCTGAATTTTTCCATCTCAAAGGGTTGAGCTTAGATGATATTTGTTTAAACAGTGAATTCTTTTGGCAGATCCCAAATTATCGTTATCTCGTCTCTTCAAAATGGAGGATGAAACGGGATGAACTCTAGAGAAATAAAGTCCTAAAAATAAAAATAATTTTAAAACAGAGGCCAGAAAGCAATGCAAAAAGCAAGAAAGAACAGAAGTCCTCAGATTCAGCAATTCTTACTGTGGGAGAGAAGGAAAGGGACAGAATAATATGAGAAAATCCCTGCTGAAGTTCCCCCCAAAGGGAGAGAGTCCACAGAGGAGAGCATTAGAAGTCTATTCATATTTCACTCACTGTGGGCAAAAATGTTGAAAATATTTGGTAGCCATTGAAATAGCATAAGTTAGTCAAGTCGAGAAAATTTAAAAGTTGGGGAAGGGCAGGGTACCAGAAAGCATGGCAAAGCATTCATTGTCATGGTGCCACTTGGGAGTTGAAATATCAGAAGTATCAGCCGAATCTGTTGAGAGTGATCCTTCACCAAAACCTCAGGCAAGAGTGAAATGGAAACCTTTCCCATGAGGGGGGCTTTCTAAGCTCAGGTAAGGCCATAGCAGGAACGAGTGGTAGTACGCACTTTAGCTCCAGCCTGAAACTGTCTATTTGAAAGTGATAGAGCAGACCTTGGCCCTGTGTTCAGTACTGGAGTGGCAGAAACTTAGGGCATATGGGGAAATGGGACATGAAAGAGTTGTGGATATCCTGGATAAGGAAGAAGAACAACTCTAAGAAGATCAGGTGTCTGTGAATGACACCCATTCCAAGTCTAAAATGCATAAGAAGACAGTGCACAGTGCATACAAGTAGACTGCTGTTTTGTGTGTAGTTTTTCCCTTTACAGAGCACATGTAGGAACCACTATTAATCTTTTGAATAGAACTTTCTGTCGATTAACTTTACACTCACAGATCAGGGATGGGGGACGCAGCTTGATTAGCACCTTAGAAAGAAAACAAGGTTTACTTCACCTACCCAACTGCCTCAGATAGAAGCAAATCTCTGATCTTCAGCAAGAGATGGATTTGAATTTTACAGATATCTGGGTGATGATGATATCATGCTCAGAGTACTGAACTAGGGGATGGGCATTTGCTTCTGTTTCTAAATATGGTAGATAGAGGCTGCTGCCGTGACAAACATGTGTTTCCTATGATCATTTCGTGCTCTTTAAAAAGTGAGGCACCCTGGTATGATGCACTGAGAAAAATATAACAGAACTTTGTAGGATTCCTGCCAAAAATGTATAATCAGAATCTAATCGTAAGGAAACATCATGCAAACCAAAATTGAGGTAGAGTCTACAAAATCACTGGCCTGTAATCTTCAAAATGCCAAGGTCATGAAAGGCCAAGAAAACGTTTGAAAGACAAGAAACATGAAAGACAAAGAGAAACTCTGCCAGGCTGAGCATGTCAGTAGACATGACAGCTAAACAAAGTGCATTATCTGGATCCAGTGCAGGAAACAGGACACTGGTGGGACAGATTAGAGACTAGAGATTAGGTAATACTATGGAATCAATATTAATTTCCTGATTCCTAATTTTCCTATACTGTGGTTATGTAAGAGAATATCCTTTTAACGGAGGCAAAGAGACATCACGTTTTCAACTTACACTTTTTTTTTCTTGAGAGAGAGAGAATGATGAAGTAAGTGTAGTAAAATGCTAACATTTGGAGAAACTGGAGTGAAGAGTATACAGGTAGGGTTACCAGATTTTGCAAATAAAAATACAGAACACCAAGTTAAATTTGAATTTCAGATAAATAGCATATTTTTTTTACAGATTTGAATGGAATATATTCATATATTTTTTTAAAATGTTTATATGAAACTCAAACTTATCTGGGTGTTTTGTATTTTATTTGCAGTATTGGGGACATACTTATACTGAAACAATTATTCATCATTTACATGAAATTTAAATTTAATTGGATGCTCAGTGTTTTTCTGGCAACCCTACATACAGCATTTCTTCTCATAGGTTCTCAGTTCTTTCAAAACTGAGTTTATAAAAGGTCAAAGACCTCTGAGACTGGGAGTCAAATTCACTCTGTTTTAGTGATTTTAAGAGACTTGCATTGATTGTAGTTAAAAAAAAAAAAAAAACCCAGTTTACTACCCTAGAAGGAGCATCCCTCTACTTAGAAATGTGAGTGAGTGTCTTACCTGAGACTGGTAGAATAGAAATCCAGAAGGACTATAATACATGTGGGATTTCATTTACTTGGATCTTACCATATAGTTTTTTTGCATCCACTCTGGAAAACAGTATGGAGGTTCCCCAAAAAGTTGAAAATAGAGCTAGCCTACGACCCAGCAATTACACTACTGGGTATTTACCACAAAGATACAAATGTAGTAATCCGAAGGGGTAACTGCACCCCAATGTTTATAGCAGCAATGTCCAGAATAGCCAAACTATGGAAAGAACCCAGATGTCCATTAACAGATGAATGGATAAAGAAGATGTGGTATACATATACAATGGAATATTACTCAGCCATCAAAATATGAAATCTTGCCATTTGCAACAATGTAGATGGAACTAGAGGGTATTATGCTAAGCAAAATAAGTCAATCAGAGAAAGACAAGTATCATATGATCTCAGTGATATGCAGAATTTAAGAAATAAGGCAGAGGATCATAGGGGAAGAGAGGAAAAAATGAAACCAGACGAAACCAGAAGTGGAGACAAAATATAAGAGACTCTTAGGAAAAAAACTGAGGGTTGCTGGAGGGGAGGGAGGTAGGAGGATGGGGCAGCTGGGTGATGGACATTGGGGAGGGTTTGTGTTGTAGTGAGCACTATGTGTTAAGACTGATGAATCACAGACCTGTACCCCTGAAACAAATAATACATTATATGTTAATAATAAAAAAAATTAAAAATAAATAAATATCCACTAGAAATTTGATAAGGGAAGGGAGGTTATGTTAAATTTGGGGGGGATTTTTATTTTATTGGCATTGTCTTCCTGGAGTTCATGCTATCCCTTAAAGTCATTATCTAACCTCTGATAAAATATGCCAGACAACTTGACCACATAGTTTGAGATGAGAAATGAACTCAAATGTTAATTTTCAAGCTTGGAATTAAGTAATGTGCTGTTGTGAAATACTTCTGAACTTTCTGGAGGCAAGTGGGGTGCAAACTGCTGTCCACTGCGGGTACCAGGAGAATCACGGGAGGAACAGTGGATGGTACTGGGGAGGACCAAAGCTGTTCAGCCTGGAAGGGCAGGTAAATCTGTCTCAGTGGGGGAGAAATGCTTACAGGTCAATTAGAGCTTCTTATTAACTGCCTACTCTAATCAGCTTTGTCAGTAACAAAGCACATATTTACCTTCCAAATTCTATATTCTATCTTTCATTTTTAACAGCTTTATTGATGTATGACTTATATACAGAAACAACCCCCTGTGCATGTTGCATGTATACAATCTAATGAGTTTGCACATACATAATATGCCCATGATATTCTCTGCACAATCAAGGTAATAAACATTTTCATCATCTCAAAAAGTTTCCTTGCCTACTGCTCTACCTTTTTAAAATTTGGGGTGTAATAAGAACACAGCATGGCATCTATCCTTTGAACAAAATTTTAAGTGGGTGGTACAGTGTTGTGAACTCTAAGCACAATGTGGTACAGTGGATCTCTACGATGTAGCCATCCTGCATTATTGAGACTTCATACCCATTGAACAACGCTTCCCCATTTCCCCTTCCTACCTGCCTCCTGCAGCCACCATTTTATTCTCTACTCCTATGAATTTGATTCTTGAGACGCCTCATTATAAGCAGAATCCTATAGCGTTTGTCCTTGTGAGAGTGGCTGATTTCACTCAGCAGTATATCCTGCAGGTATATACTCTGTTTTTCAATCCTGAACTTTGGATGGGGAAGAAAAGATTGTTCCTTCTTTTTTTTTTTTTTTTTGAAGATTTTATTTATTTATTTGACAGAGAGAGACACAGCGAGAGAGGGAACACAAGCAGGGGGAGTGGGAGAGGGAGAAGCAGGCTTCCCGCTGAGCAGAGAGCCCGATGTGGGGCTCGATCCCAGGACCCTGGGATCATGACCTGAGCCGAAGGCAGACGCTTAACGACTGAGCCACCCAGGCGCCCCAAGATTGTTCCTTCTTGTCCTTCCTCCTCCCACATTCTTACCAGTATCTATAAGTGAGGTAAGAGTCAGTGAGGTAAAGTATCCTTCCACAGGTTACATTTGTACAAAGTCTTAAACTCAGGTTTAAATCCTGGTTTTCCTAGCTCTGTTGTTCATACTTATGTCATCTCTATGACCACCATTAGGAATATAATGACACAATCTAATATTTATATAATAATTATAACAGTCACACCCAGCACCAATACCCATTCTCTTTCCCTACACTGCATGACCTCTCTTTAGTCAGTATGTGTTGGTCTATAGACATGTACAATATTTAATGGGGAATCAATAATTGAATAAGATATTAAGTGCTTACTATTTCACAAACTGCTATTATTCCATTATTAGCGAAAGCTGTTAATTATTTTAAATAATTATAATTTATCTCAACTTTACAAATTAGCAACATAAAGCCCTCAGTTTACCCATTGAGCTCCCAATTCATTTCATTATTCTATGCCAAGTTTTTCTAAGGTTCTCCCTCAAGTTATGAACCAGAGGGCAGACTTCCTATTGCTTACCAAACCACTGTGCTTTCTGTGAAAGATAATCGAGTATCATTCAGCACAAACTCACCTACAGCCTGAAGCAAAGCCATCTTAACCAACTCACAGTCTTTTTAAGAAGGGAAATTAAATGCTCCTCGTGAGCCACTGAGGTTTTATGGTGATTTGTTATGCGGTATTATTGCATAGCTGACTCTTACAAATTACTCCCAATTTTGTTTGAGAAGCCACTAGGAAAAATGTCTTCTGTAGGGAGCCTGCATTAATCCATTCTCTCTGTGGCTCTAATGTTTCTAACTGCTGTGTATTTCAGGAAGAGTGAGTGACTAGTAATATGTTGTGTGATAGAATGAGGGGGTGGCTACCTGCTCCTACAGTTCTCAGCTGTCTTTGGTGGAGAAAGGCATGCTGGATGGTGTTTACGTGAATGACACATTCCCATTCAGGTCCCAGGGAATTCTTGGCAAACCAACTGTAATTCTACCAACCCTTTCTGTCTAACTCAAGATAGCGTAATGCAGTAAATGCAAAAGTGAGAGTGATGTTGCCTTACAGAGATGCTATTGAATCTACTTTAAAATGTCTATGAAAATAATTGTTCATGAGCGTGAGTATTTTAATATTGATCTGCTCAACAGCCAACTGTGACTTGAAGTGGGTGTGATACTAGTAAAGAACTGTCTGTCTACCCCAAACCTCATTCCTCTCTTATTCTATGCAAGTGGATTAACTTCTACCTAGGAGCTGGAATCTTTCCCTGTCCTCTTGTCTTTCCTTTCGGGGAGTCTTTCAAAGGAAAATACATTATAATTGTTGTGCAAAACATTGATTTTGACCCCCAAAACTCCTTTTTTCCCCCCAAGTCACGGGGCTTTTATTTATTTATTTATTTATTTATTATTATTTTTTAAATTTTATTGTTATGTTAGTCACCATACAATACATCATTGGTTTTTGATGTGGTGATCCATGATCCATTGTTTTCGTATAACACCCAGTGCTCCATGCAGTACGTGCCCTCCTTAATACCCATCACCCGGCTAACCAATCCCCCCTCCCCCCTCCCCTCTAAAACCCTGTTTGTTTCTCAGGTCCATAGTCTCTCATGGTTCATCTCTCCCTCCAATTCCCCCCGCCCATTTTTCCCTTCCTTCTCCTAATGTCCTCCATGTTATTCCTTATGTTCCACAAATAAGTGAAACCGTATGATAATTGATTTTCTCTGCTTGACTTATTTCACTTAGCATAATCTCCTCCAGTCCCATCCATGTTGATGTAAAAATTGGGTATTCATCTTTTCTGATGGCTGAGTAATATTCCATTGTATATATGGACCACATCTTCTTTATCCATTCATGTTGAAGGGCATCTCGGCTCTTTCCACAGTTTGGCTATTGCGGACATTGCTGCTCTGAACATTGGGGTGCATATGGCCCTTCTTTTCACTACATCTGTGTCTTTGGGGTAAATACCCAGTAGTGCAATTGCTGGGTCAAAGGGTAGCTCTATTTTTAAATTTTTGAGGAACCTCCGCACTGTTTTCCAAAGTGGCTGTACCAACTTGTATTCCCACCAACAGTGTAAGAGGGTTCCCCTTTCTCCACAACCTCTCCAACATTTGTTGTTTCTTTCCCTGTCCATTTTTGCCATTCTAACTGGTGTAAGGTGGTATCTCAGTGTGGTTTTGATTTTAATTTCCATGATGGTTAATGTGATGAACATTTTTTGATGTGTCTGTTAGCCATTTGTATGTCTTCTTCAGAGAAGTGTCTTTTCATATCATCTGCCCACTTTTTGACAAAACTCCTTTTTTAAAAATACAGTCTCATAACTGATTGGATTTTGTGAAGGAAAAGAAACCCGTGAAAGCTCACTGTACTAACTGCTCTGACAGATCCCCTTTCCTGGTGCACAGTGTACTTGTTCATGACATCTCCTTCCAATAGCAGGACATTGCAAGTACTTTCAGTTATTAAAACAGACTCATTTCAACTGCCACGACTTAGTCTGGTCTATTGAAAGATTTTCTCTTCATATGTTCCCTAAAGCTCTCCTATTCCCCCAGGAGATTAGACTTGTGGTTCTAGCTGAGGACTTGGAATGGAGAAGGGCTATGTACATCCCGTTTTCTCTTCTTGCTGTACAAAACGTCACCGTCTTTTCTGTGTTTACTTCCCTGATGTCACAGTAAGGAAGAGAGAGAGGGAAAGAGGGCATTACCTAATGTCAGGTTCGCTTTCTCAGTAGTAATGGCTATGCACTTTGATGGCTCTTTGCTCTTCATGGTTGATGCCACACTAACACTGTATGGCTCTCTCATCTTGCTTTCGTGCAGAAAGGGCTCAACTTCTGGTTTTTCTTTGGGCATGTATTTGTTGGTTCTTTTACATAGTTCTTGTGGTGGACTCCTCCTTCTTGTCCCTTGGTCCCTCTGACTGGACTCAGCTCTTTCATCCCTAATTCTCCTTAGCCTTGATTCCAGTTGTTTCTTCAAACCTTTGTTGTGATCTAGTCCAGAAGATGCCCCTTTGGGGAGGCAATGCACTGTAAACCCCAGCTGCTTGCAGCCGTAGGTAACTTGTCATGCCAGATGGTAGAAGTGTAGGCCACTAATTCTTGAGCACTTCCTTAACTCTGCCATGCCCTTCTCATGTTTTTCTGTCAGCTCCAGTCATATGTGGGTAGGGCCACAAACTCTGTGGCTAGAGACATTATGTCAATGAATGAAATCCTAGGCTTTCCTTCTTGTGAGATTTACCACACTTGACTCATTTAGCTCTTCAGATCCTTCTTTTTTCGGCTTCAGAGAGTAGAAACAAATTACATGTCCTAGGTTTACATTCTCCCTCTTAAACCCATTTTTTCCCCTCACTCCTAATCCCTATCTTTAAGCCGTCTTTAGAATATTCAGACAAACCAACCAATGCCTTTAGGATTTGGGGCCAACCTGGAATCTCAGCAAAGAACCAAACCGTCTCCAAACACTAGTGCCTAGATTATTCAGTAATTAGGTTCTCAATAGAGTACCATCTCAGTCATGGCAGACTATATGATTGTTGAGCAAATACTCTTCTTCCCACTTCCATGGTAGGAGTATTCTCATTCTCACTGCACCAACCTTGAGCTTGGTCGTGTGATTTTATTTGACTACTGGAAGGGGGGATAGATGTGACTCAGCAGAGACCTTAAAGAGACTTGTATGTTTTGGCCTGTGCTCTTGCCGTGGCCACGAAGAGACTATGTGCCAGGTAGCTGCTCCTTCAGGTTTGGTTTCAGAAGAGAAGACATAGAGGGCACACTTGCCCTTAAGCCCAGGCAAGCCGTTGCTGACTCATTGACCAAGGAGTGAGGAATGACTGTAGTGTTAAGCCACTGAGATTTTGGGTTTGTTTGCTGGCAGAATCTGATTAATATGTCAACTCAAATGTCTACACAAGTCTATAATCTCTGTCAATGCCTCACTCTATCTAAATCTATTACACATTCAGAGCCAGTGTCTTCCATGTGTGATCTGTGCATTCCCGCATGACCTGACACTTGCGAGAATGCTCTGCTGTCACCATCTTGAAATTAGCAATAATTTTTGAACAACAGGCCCCATATTTTCATTTTTCACTGGAGCCCATCAAATTGTGTAGCTGGTCATGTATCTGATTTAGGCATTTTAATGGGAATTTGGCTGAGAGCAAACAGCAACCTTGTCTAGCAACATGATAACTCTGGCTTATGCTTTATGATATAATACACACACACGTGTGTGTGCACACACATGACATTGGCTTTGCTGGCATAATAGTTCGCAGTTATGCAACTTAGTAACAATTGAACCTCGAAAATCGCTTAAATTCTCTTAAATACAGTTGATTTATTTGTAAAGTGGTTTTTATAGCAATATTTATATTGTGGGTCTCTGAAACAAAGCTCTACTTTAAGATTGTTGACGGATGGATAAGGCTAAGTCAACAAATAAAAGGCAGAGTTGGGCAAAATGGGAGTAAAACAACAATTGGAGGAGAATAGAAGTGCATTAACTTTTGCTCTTCAAATGATGTAAAATGTTTCCACCTCTTTTACATGTAAAAGAATTGTCTAGGGGCTCCTGGGTGGCTCAGTCGGTTAAGCTCTGCCTTCAGCTCAGGTCATGATCCTGGAGTTCTGGAATCAAGTCCTGCATCAGGCTCCCTGCTCAGCGGAGAGTCTGCTTCTCCCTCTGCCCTTCACTCAGTTCATGCTTGCTCTCTCTCAAATAAATAAATAAAATCTTAAAAAAAAAAAAAGAATTGTCTACTTGTCTTTGAGGGATTAACCCACTTAGTCATTGGGACATTAAGTATTATTACTATTGTGGTTTCTATATTTTTACATGTCTATCTTTGCCAGGAGTGAGGATCGAATTACCACTCCATGGATAAGGAATATTTTATGTTAGATTAGCTCGGGGAAAAATGCCCAAGATTCAGACCAGCCGCAATCTCTTTCACCAGTGTAATCAAATAGACCAACTGTTATGTAAAGTAGAAAAGAGCAAAGGCATGATATTTTAACTTTCACATTTACTCACTATTGCATTACAATCAACAAAATGGACTAAAACATACTTAAAATGTTTTCAAAAGAATTATTCCTCTGACATTTTAATAGATTTAGACAATGATCTGTATGAGAGCATAGGGTTGAAATTTACCCTGATTCCTCCTTATTTAAGGAGGATGTTTATTAAAAAATAAAAACAAAAACACTTTTTTTGACAAGTAATAAATTCAGGCTGTAGCATCCAAGTTTTACCCGTGATTGGGAAAAGTGTGTGCACATAAATGCCTTTGCTTGACTCAGAATTCATTTGAGCCATTTAGTGAATTTTAGAGCTGCTCAGATCATTGTGAGTGAGAGAGCCATTTCATGTCATTTCTACTGCAAGTGCCATTAAAGATTACTAGGAAGTTGTGGGCCTGTGAAAAATTTATTTAGAGCTCTATCCATCCTCTAATACCTCCTTCAAGATATATGCATAGGTGATTGGTATGCAAGACTAAAGGAGTGAGGCACACCTGGGTGGCTCAGTCGGTTAAGCATCTGCCATCGACTCAGGTCAAGATCTTGAAGTCCTGGGATCTAACCCAGCATTGGGCTCCTTGCTCAGTGGGGAGTCTGCTTCTCCCTCTCCCTCTGCCCTCCCTGCCTTGCTCGTGCATGCTCTCTCTTGCTCTCAAATTAAAAAAAAAAAAAGGAAAAAATATATATATTAAAAAGACTGAAGGAGTGAGCGCTGGGCTGAGAGAGACCAAGAAAAGGTCTGTGGAGATACAGTTCACTGACATATATGTGTATATATAGATGCATATACATAGATATACCACATACCTACATATATATACTACACTTAGAGGAATTTTGGTTCTGTCTTGTGGGCTCGTTCCATCTATAGATATTTACGTAATAGCAGGCACTGTGCTGAGCACCAGTGCTATATGGGGAGCAAACCAGGGCCCCTGCTTTATGGAGCTTAATTTAATAGTTAATTTGGAAGGAAAGAGGAGGGCAGCGCTTAGCCTAGAATATAAGAAGGAAACATGTTTATCACCTCTCAGCTAGTGAAAAAATATCTACTGCGCTCCTTCTATAGTAATAATAAACTATTTGTGACATTATAGTTTACATTTTACAATATCCATTCATATACATTTGACCATGATCTTTTGTGAACCTCTTTCAACCGCCTTGATAGATGGGAAAATTGAAGCTAGGTGTGCAATAAATAAGGAGCTGTTATCGGGTAGGAAGATTTAAGTTTATCTTCTTGGGCACAAGAATCAAGGTGAAGGGTGCAAGCCACCCAGAAACAGAGGGGACTGTCTTAGAATGCTGTGAGTCGTCCCATCTCAGGAGGGTGTCCAAACAGAGGGTGTATATTCAAACAGCAGGGAAGTGGACACACTTTCAGATTCTTTCCAGTCTGGGACTCTGGTCCTATATGTGTCCTTTCCACTATCCCAGTGGTTTTCAAACTTACATGTGTATCACAATGACTTTGGAAGCTTGATAAAAACGGATTCCTGGGCTGAGCCTCAACCTATTAAACCAGAATCTTCCAGCAGTGGGGTCTGGGACTCTTTATTTCCATCAAATTCCACACCAAATCCCCGAAGTGAACCACCATTTGGGACAACTGTACTACACCTGATGTTTTTACCTGTGCTTTAAGAAGCACTTTATTTATTTATCTATAAAAGATTTTATTTTTAAGTAATTTCTACACCCAACAGGGGGCTCAAACCTACAACCTGACATCAAGAGTTGCATGCTCTCCCAACTGAGCCAGCAGGTGCCCCAAGAAGCATTTTCAAGTAGGGGATTTCAAACTTAAAAAAAATTTTTTTTCTTTCTTATTGGGCTCAGCACACTTAATATTCTTCACCAGTTTTTAAGTGCCCACTACAGTGTTGTCAGCTCTCAGCACAATGTTGTACAGGAGATCTCTCATTAATTCTCTGACTAGGAAACAGTAAGAAGTAAAATCCATGTATAAGTAAATAATAATAGAATAATAATCTCCCATAACAATACTTACCTATAGTACATATGATGGAACCTGATCTTTTCTTTTGCATTTTGTAAATGCAGATTGAGACTCAATAAATTAATGTCACTCTCCACTAATGGAGCTTGACGCACAATTTGAAAAGTAGACTTTTAGAGATACAGCCTCGGGGCAATTTGGGTATCTGCAGACCCCATTTGAGACACAGCATCTTTCTCGCCCCTTTTTTTCTTTCTTCAATTTTGTATGCCGTTCTACCTGAAATTCCATATGGAGAAAGTATTCTTTGGATTAAAAAAGAAATTTTTTTTTAAAGAACTCCTTTAGCAATAGCAAGCTGCCTAATATAGTCTTGGCCCTCAAGAAGATAAGAATGATGAGTAAAACACTATCTCTGCCCTTAAGTTGCTTATCATATAATTGATGAGCTGTGACTAATCCATGTGAAGCAAATAGTAGATAATTAAGTGCTAGGGAGATATACTAGAAAGATCTCAGGCCTGGGAGTTAAGGCATCGGATTAAAAATATTTATTGAACTTTCACCGTGTGTCAGGCTTTGTTCTAGGCCTTGTGAATATAATGACGAATAAGACACGGTTCCTACCTTCAAGGAGCTGACAATCTAGTGGGGGAGAAAGAAAGAATCTGAGAGGCTTTTGCACTCACATATGATCATTACCATAAAAGAAATACACAGGAGCACAAAGGAAGGACCCCAGACCAGTCAAATGGGGGAAGAAGAAGGGACTTCTGATCTTGACGATGTAAACTTGAGCTGCTGAAGAGGAGATACCCAAGCAGAAGGAGCGGAGGACCAGGTAAAGAGGCTCAGCAGCCAGGGGTCTGATTCTGGGGACTGCATGTAGCTCAGGAAGGCTGGAGGGTGGGGAGTGGGAGAGTACTGATGGAGAAGAAGTTAGCAGGGTATGTAATGCACAAGGTCTTGAATGTCATGTGAAATTATTTTGACTGTATACTCAATACTTGGGGGGAGTCATTCGAGTGTTGCCACCAGCAAGAGTGTCCAGATTAAATCTGTACTTAAGGAAAACCACGTGGACTCATGGGTGGAGAGGAGAAGGGGAAATGGGTGGCAGGGAGTTAAGATAGGACCTCGCTGAAATATTTAAGCAAGAGGAAACGGAGACATAAACTGAGCCATGGCCAGTGTGGATAGAGCGAATTCTAATTTTGCTACTAACTAAAAGTAATATCTTGGGTAAGTCATTTGACTCCATGTCCAAAATGAGACTATTAGAAAATGTACTCTGAGTGTGATTTCCCTGCTTTCTTTTCTAAAAGTATAAATTGATCTCATAAATACTTTACCCTGGTTAAAGAGAAAGATGGGTAGTAGTGATTAAGACTAGCACTAGGTCAAATGTTTGGTCCTGAAAAATGCTGGCTCATATTTTAGATTTGTACTAAGATGGGTATGAGACCTGAAAAAATATCAGATTTACAATATATTAAATTTAATTTATTAAATAAACTTCAGTGTTCCACTTTACATACAATTATAGATAGGAAGAAGCACATAGCTCTCCCCACTCCGTAGCTCCTTTTCCAGAGCTTCTGTAGAGGCCGCTTTTAGGCAACAGGCTTGAGCAATGGAAACATGAGCGAGGCAAAAGGGCCCACAGTGACCACTGAGCTGAGCTGAATGCAAACAGGCTCATTAAGTGACCCACCTGGAAATAGCCATAGGCCCTAACTAACAGGGCCTATGGGCTACTTACAACCAGGCACAGTTACCAAAAGATGGAAAATTCCATACTTCCCCATACTCCCCCACTCCACCCTATAACTGTGGCCCCTCACCACCACCTCATGGCAGACAGACTCTCCTTTGCTGTCCTGTCCTCTATCCCCTTGCAGTGTATCCAGTAAACTTCTATCTCCTTTCTTCTGCCTCTGCCTGAGCTGCTGACCCCCACCCAATCCAGACGCCCCATACTGTCCTCATTGGAAGCTGATTGTAGCTTGAGCCTTGTACTGTTAAAGTCTGATTTTCTGTGCTCTGGTATTTTCCTCTAAAAACATGTGTTGTGGTTGTTGGATAATTTGTAGCTTGCTATAGATATTAACACTGCTTGTCTCTGGTAGCTGACTAATGTGCTTATTTTAGGTAGCTCATTCCTTTGATGGTAAAGATTATGTGCTGAGAGATATTGAGTGCCAATTTTGTGGAGAGATATTGCTTATGTTAATTTTTATGCCTGGGCATTTAATTTGGTGCATTTACAGTTCAGCAAAATTACTTGGTTTTTCTTTTGTGGTACAAGGGGAAATAGATTTCTATAGCGTTTTGGCTATTATTAAGGGTTATAGGAGCTAGAAGCTAATAATAATAATAATCACTACCATTCATCAAATACTTACTGTGTGCCAGGAGTTATTCCGAGTTTTTTTGGGGGGGGGGTAATATTTTTTTTCTTTTTGCATACATGTTTTCTTATAATCTTTCAGCCACACTGGCGGGTAGATATATTATAATTCCCATTTTAAAGATGAGGAAACTTGAGCTCAGGAGCTCCCTTTCCAGCCTAGGTTGTTCTGTTTCATCATTTCAGAGAACTAGCTCTCCTTTATGCTACCCACCCTCTTCCTCTCTCTCCTTCCCTCCTCTCCCCTTTCTCCCCCGCCTCATTCTCTGTCTCATCTCTCCCTGTTTTTCTCCAGCCTTTCTTCTTTCTCTCCCTACTTCTTTATTAAGATAAGCAAAACAACATAAAATGGCATGGAATAGTGATGGTGAAATAATTAAAAGACAGTTAAAAATGAAAAGAATTCGATAGCCCATTTAAGTGACTTTCAGTATGTATCATGTTGATGAGATTCCCCAGGGTTTCTTTCTCTCTCTCTTTCCTCCGTCTCTCTTCCACTTTCTCACCACTGCTGGCTTTGTCTTCAGGAGTAGCCACATTGACTATCCATCACCCAAGGGGGCATTGTATAATGCCTATCCCACAGGGCATTAAATCAATTAACCATGATGCCAGGAATCTCAGGGTATTGACTGAAGATAAGCAGGGGCGTTTTGGATACAGAACACAGAGAGGCCAATCTAGCAGACTTTTACAAACAGCTCTGACTTTTTGTTTCCAGCGTGCGTTATATCCAGGTCAGAATGTATCTTTTTGCAGGCCCCTACCAGCACACTGATTGTTCTCAGCTTTAGCTCCCACACCTGGATCCTCTAGTAAAGATTGTCTTCTCTTTTCTAGGATAGTAAAAAAAAAAAGACTCTGAACTCACGGTGTTGTTTCATGGGGATCAGACTTCCGATGGTAAGAATATAAGAATATTTGCCCCTACTACCACCCCAGTCACCCACAACTAAAAGTCTACCGTCAGATAAATTTATTTGCCCTCCACTGTAAAGGGACTAATCTTTCTTCAAATGCAAATGTGCCAGAGATGAAGGATATCACAAGCTGAGAATATCAGGTCCAGGCAAGCCAGTTGGTTTAATTGAGATTTGTTTTAAGAGGAGGAAACAGGGAAGGAGTAGGGGAGGGGGCACAGTTTGCTGCTGCTGGAAACGGGGAGCTGCCTGGCAGAGGCTCTGCCCTGCCTTCCAGGTGGAAAGGAAGAAGCTCTCCAGCCAGACCACACCCTTCCCAGTTACCCACAGTAGGCTCTGTGTCCAGAGTTGTCTTTAAGTCGGGTTTTTTGTTTGCTTTTTAACCCAGCTTTTTAAAAGATCACATCAGACTTAGATAAAGAAAGGATCAGTTCATTTGCAGGACTAACACCGAAGCTCTGAAAGTAGGTAATTGTACTTGGGAGTGTTGGAACGGTCACAGTCACTGTTATGCAGCAGAAGGTATTGGTAGTGGATGGGGTGTAGATTTTGGAGTCGGTCTTAGTCTATTTGGGCTGCTGTGACCAAATGCTACAGACGGGGTAACTTACAAACATTTATTTCTCACAGTTCTGGAGGCTGCAAGTCTGAGATCAGGGTGCCGGCAAGATCAGGTGAGAGCCTCTTCCTGGCTCAGAGTTGGTACAGTTTCACGTGGTGGAAAGTGCAAGGGAGCTCTGCGGGGTCTTTTATGTAAGAGCACGAATTCCATTCATGAGGGCTTCATCCTCCAAACCTAGTAGAGGCTCCACCTACTAATACCGTCACTCTTGGGGGTTAGGATTTCAATACATGAATTTTAAGGGGACACAAACATTCAGGCCAGAGCAGATAAAATCAAGTGCCGTGATTTACAGCTTTCTAACACTGAACCCGTGACTTAACCTGGGCAAGCTTCGGTTTCTCCATCTGTAAAATGGGACTGATACTAGAACCTTACCTGTATACATTTAAACAAGATTATTAATGTGTAAGTAGCAGATGTCATGACTGAATAAATGTTGGTTTTCTGTTTTCATTAAACTATTGGGTTCAGAAGGAAAGACTTTAGGAGAGTCGGCTGAATTGGAAATAAAAAATCACAATTGCCCTATTGTGCAATGTGCCACATTCTGACTGAGCTGTGATCTCCTGAAACTAGTTACCGCAAAGCACCTTCACTTTCCTTTGAAATAGGATTTCAGATCTCAATTTAAATATTTTTTATGCAAATATATCCTATGTACAGCATCTTCTGCCCTCTACTGGCTTCTTCAAGAAATTCAAGTACGTGTATAAGCTAAATAGAGCATTTTTTTTTTTTTTTTTACTTTTAGTGGACATCCACTGTTTTCTATTTTCCATTTCTGGATGAGAAAGATATATCCGTAATATATTGTAGGAAGACAGGAGTTATCAGAAATCTTTGATTTTTTTTTTTAACAATTTGTTTTTGAAATGGAGATTTCATTCTGCTATTTTATTCAATCCTATTCTTCCAGGGCCGGTTCTGCATATCATAACTACTAAATAAATAATTAAACTGTGCCAAAAATGATTGCAGAGACTAAAATCTGAGGTCATTATAATTCCTGAGATAATTAATCAGATGTTTAAAATAGAACCAGCATGTGAGAACCTTTGATTATAGAAAAAGGCTGGGGCCAAAAATCCCACTTCTATGAGAGATTATATTGGATTTTAACTTATTTTGCCCAGCCTTCAAAAAATAAATAAAAGCAGTAGGGCGCCTGGGTGGCTCAGTCGTTAAGCGTCTGACTTCGGCTCAGGTCATGATCCCAGGGTCCTGGGATCAAGCCCCACATCGGGCTCCCTGCTCGGCGGAGAGCCTGCTTCTCCCTCTCCCACTCCCCCTGCTTGTGTTCCCTCTCTCACTCGCTGTCTCTCTCTCTCTGTCAAATAAATAAATAAAATCTTTAAAAAAAAAAAATAAAAAATAAAAAAATAAAAGCATAATTTTTAAAGGTAGGGCAATTCAGGCCGACTGATGGCCCTCCATTGAGAGTTTCACATGTGGCGTGGATCAAGCATTATTTGCTGGGCCTCTGAATGACAGTGTTTATAGTTATCTGCACTATTTCACATCCAGCCAGAGATGTCATGGCATGGCAAAAGATTTCCTATTAGAATACGACACCAGAACAGAAGTCTGTGTTCATAAATAGAAGGGAGTCAGAGGACAGCTTGCTGTGATGGGGAGGGTCACCGTCAGCAGAGGTCCACTTGTTCCAAGATCTACTGCTAAGGAAGATCTCATGCATATCAGGGCTTCCTGTGGCAGGAAAGGATTCGCTGAACAGAACGAAAGCAACATTGGAGGGCTAGCCCCGTTGGCATGAAGAGAAAAGAGGAACAAGTAACTGAAGATGAAAGCAGCAAAGCATTTGTGATGCCAAATGCAGCTTTCCTTTGACATCTTTAGACTGTGTAATTCAGGCGTCACCAAAGTGTTGAAGAAGTCATAATCCAGACGGTCATTTTCCAACCAATCCTGAGTTGCTAATGTCTAGAATTTATGTCGTCTCTAGATCATGCACCCATAAAGAACTTAAAGCTTTTACAGCAAGAAACCTTGCTTGGTCATTAAAACATAGCACTATTCAGAAGAATAAGCAGGTGTAAGTAACCTGTATAGTTTGGACAAAAGAGAATCACGGGAGCATTTCCTTTACCACATTTTAAAACACAGTAAAAGGATACAATGCTGGACACCTGGGTGGCTCAGTCAGTTAAGCGTCTGCCTTCAGCTCAGGTCATGATCCCGGGGTCCTGGGATCGAGTCCTGCATCAGGCTCCCTGCTCAGCGGGGAGTCTGCTTCTCCCTCTGCCTGCCACTCCCCCTGCTTGTGCTCTCTCTCTCTGACAAATAAATAAAACCTTTAAAAAAAAAGGATACAGTGCTTAAAATTGTATCAAGTCCAGAGGCTACAGACAGGATAATGGAGTTATTATAGGACCAAGAGGCACATGCTAGCCTTGACATATATGATATACATCAGGAAATAGAAGCATTTTTCAATGACTGTGATTGAGGTAACTGCTTAAATATCTGGGAGAAAATATTAAAGCTTCAAATAATATTACATACCAAAATATGTTCCAGGAAGATTACCAGCATTAACTGTATTTTAAAAATGGATAATGAAAGAAGAGTTAAAATGTATATTGCCGCATGTATCTGAAGGCATATTTGCCCTTAAAATGGCATTTTTACTGAGAATTTATTGACAAAGGAATATAGTTGTGCCGCTTAGAGTTTTTAGTTACCAAAAACAGAAACCTCTTTAAGTATAAAGGGAATTTACTAAAGGATATCAGCTCATAGGGATTTCTAGGATAGTCAGATAATCATGACTGCAGGTCATGCAACTAAGAAAAATGTGTGATCCCTGCTGTGTCATTGGTGCGGACACAGCCCCACGATTTCTAAATGTGATGCCAGAAAGTTTTCCCTTGAATTCTGAGGCTGGGTCCTACCGCCGAGCCACTACCATTGCTGTTCCTGAAAGCTCCATCCTCTTGGCTGTGTGTGCCGAGAGATGGATTCTACGTGGAGTCTCCTTCCTCATGTCACCCTCTTCCACATGAAAGACGCAAGCATCCGATGAAGCCTGGATCACCCAGGCTACCTCCTAACTCCTAAGGAGGCTGGAAAATTGAGTGGGCATCTGTGTGTGCCTGGTGCAGGAATTGCTACAGCTGCAGTTAAGATGCTCAGAAGATGCTGGATGTCAATAGACAGCCCTACATGCTCATGGTATAAATAAGCAAAGTGTATAAACACTTTATACATGATCCAAACCCCCTTTTTGCAAAACAAATTATATATGCATGCAGAGAAAGAAAGAAGACTCTGAAGAATAAAACTGAAAACAATAATATTGGATCCAGGAGAGGCTGGTGGGTAGAGTTTGGCTTATTTTTTATATCACGTTCATACATCTGTGTTTTTTAAATTCTCCACCATATGTATATATTAATTTTATCCAAAAATAAGAGAAGTAAATAGAACTTGAGACCTTCACAGCCAAGGTAACACAATGCCTGGTGTAGAATTAAAAGGAACAGTGGCAAATTTAAAACTCAAGGCCCTCTTTTTGCATAAGAAGCCTGAGGACAAGTGAGGACAAAGAGGCTTATCCAGGGGCATACATGCAGAAGATGGGGAAGCCAGGGCCAGAAACCCGTATTTACTGTAGTGTTTTTTTTTTTTTTTTGAACATTTAATCATCAGGGGAAAGCACAGATGCAGCCCCCCACCACCACGAATTAGGCAGTTGAGTTTCCCACATTTGGGGAAATTGCAGGGGTCAGCACATCCAGATTGCAATGGATAAGGCCTCCCCCTGGGAAAACCACCTTCTTGATCGTGGTATCTCCCTATGCTCTGGCACAGAACCGCATCTGTGAACACTCCTGTCTCCTCTTTCTCCATATTTACTGTATTTTAAGACCTCTGATTTTTCTGTTTCATCTTGGGTATTTGTGTTTAATTTGTGACAATTGGACAACATGATACAGGTGATTTGTTTTATACTTTATGGCTAGTAGATGTGTAATCGTGATTACATGAGACTTTCCAGTTATTCGGGGTTTTATCATTGGATGGAAAAGGGAATGTGGTATCCCCTAACCCAATCTCTCTCTCTCTCTCTCTCTCTCTCTCTCTCTCTCTCGGTTCCCCCTTTGATTCAGTTTTCGTAGTAGTCTCACAGCACTAATGCTCCTTTGAAAAGCCCTTTGAGATATTTTTATGAAAGAACCACGAGCTTGGAATTGCTCCAAATCAGGATGCTTACTTGCTTAGAAAGATGAGATTAATTTACTGTGAGAATTGCATAGAAAGAACATCTCTTTTGAGTTGCAAAACATATCAGAATTACCATATCTTGGAAAGAGGAATCTTTTCTTAAAGGACGATGTTTGGGGACTAAAGAGAGATGAACAAGGTAGTCACCCTGTTCTGTGTGACAGTGGGCTTCTTAATGGCCCGGGCCTTTGTCACTTCCTAGGCCAGCACAAGCCCAATGTTGAAACTATAACATGGGGGCTCAGTGAAAGCTGATTCAATGAAGACATAGATGTATCTTTATATTTCATCTTTATAGTAATTATGACCTCTTATCTAATGTCTGCTATTTGCCAGGCATTTTGTCAGGTACTTTACATATCTTATTTCTGTTCTGAATGCTTTGGGGAGGACAATTTATAGAGACTGACTCTAAGCTTACAGTGCTTCTGTTCAGTTCACAGTGATTCTCCGCCTGGAAAGCCTGTCTCCAACCTGATCTACAATCCCCTTAATAGTCGCTTTTGTAATACACGAGCCTATCCTCTGGTCACTGTAAGTTGAGCCAGGATGGACGTCTGACTGAAACCAGGACGTTTAGATCCTCTCTCCCATGAATTTGCAAATGAAGTTAAGACTCAGAGACTTTTATTCTGGAGGTGGTTGGAAGAGTAATATGCAAACTCCAGAACTGTGATTCTCTAGGAGAAGAGAATGGGGTATAAAGCAGATGCAGAGAAGGAGGAAGAGATCAAAGATAAGAGTCTTGACATATATCCGCAGTATCTGTTTATACTTAAAATCTAGCTTTAAATCCCTGAATTCTAAAGCTATCCTCTCTTTGCTTAAAGTAGCTAGAATTGGTTTCTGAAATTTAGAATCTAGGATCTTGGCTATTACAGGGTATAAATAAATTATATATACATGCATACCTACATCCATAGAAACATGTTATCTCAGCCTCACTGCATATTCCAGAGCAGGTATTATCATTCCCATCTTACAGATGAGGGTACAGGCTCAGAGGGTGGAAGCAGTCTTCCCAAACAATATCTACTTAGAATAGTTAGAGCTGGTATTTGATCTGAGGTTGGAATAGTTTAAGACCCTGTGATCTTACTAGTCAGTATATCATGCCCCATGCAGATAGATTCATTCTTTTAGCATGCATTTGTGGAGATCCTTTTAAGTCCCAGGCCCTATGTTTCAGTGATTCCACCAGGGTTGCCAAGTAGTTGTAGATATTTACATGGTGTTCCATCCATATGTATCCACATAGACTGCCAAAGACCAGCTGCTCAGCTCTAGGTTAAGGAATAGTCTTTGAGACTCATTATCCATACACTCTGCTTTCAGCAAAGATAAAATCAAGGACACCTCTGTCAAAAGACAGAGGAGGTGCCATAGGCTTTTGGTATCCCTAAAACCTTTCAGTGTTGAGCACTTACTGAGCTACTGTGTATGTTTTAACTGGATCAGATGCCACCTGGTGTGATTTTGTCCCTGGCCTTCAGACAGAATGTGGCAGGCATTGTCAGTGGACTGGTAATGAACACCTGCTTTGAGAGTTGTTATTGTTGTTTTAATGGTGCCCTGAAGAAGATTCCATGATGTGATGGTCCAATAATATCTCAAACTTATTATTAAACACAGAGAAGTCCTGTAACTTTCCCAAGGTCACAGAACTAGTTGGTTGCAGAGATGGAGCTTGCCAGTTAAGAATACACAGCCAGCAGAAATCATTTAAAGTGACTTACATTATTTTTCTTTTTGTTCCTCCAAATAACAACACATGTTGATTAGATTCATGTCAGACCCATTAGGCATTCTAACCTCACAATCTGTCTTTCTCTGAATTAATGAAACGTAAAATGGGAAAATTATAGGCTTTATAGTTAGAATCTGTAGTGCTTAGGGTACAGTATAAAAGCCCATTATTAATTTCATATATTCTGGCTTATTATAAAATTCTACCTCTTTGTATTAAAATCTAAAATTTCTCTAAATACTGAGAACTAAAAAAACAAATCATTAAGCCATTCTCAGATGCCATTATATTCTTAAAAAATGACATGAATCATACATCATAGCACCTTAGTTTTTATAAAATGTATGCCTTCTATATATGGAAACATATAAAATAGACAAAATATAGATGATATGGTTGATACCTCTGGAAGTAGAAATTATTCAGGTTTGTTAATGCCCAAGAGAGCTTCTAGACATTAACTTAATAATAATAATAATAATAATAATGATAATGATAATAGTAATAATTAGAGCAGCAGTAACAGCTAACACTTATAGAATATTTACTGTAACCCAGGCAATGTTCTGAGTGCTTTACATCCATCAGTTCTATCTGCACAACCACCTGTGAGGTGAGGGCTATTAGTATCCCATTTTACAGATGAGGAAAATGAGGCAGAGATTACCATTTTATTTGGTCCTGGCACTCCTGAGCTACTTTCTAGGTAGGAGAGAGGTCTGTCCCATTCTTGGTCTTAAAATTCAGCCCACATATATATAACACCTAAATGGTTAAGAAGTTTCTCCTTATCTGGCTGCAACTCTATGTGGTTCTGATTGTTTTCTCCCTCTGTTTTCCAAGTGAGCTCCTATTGAAACATCAAGGCTCATAAAAATACACCCCTTTTTTAAAGTTTCTTCTTCCAAGAAATTTTCATTGTTTCTTCATCCATGTTCCCTTGACCTTTTTTTTTTTCCCCATAATCTGCCACTCTACTTTGGAACATCATTGACTTCCTAACCAATCCAAAGGACAATTTTTATTTACTAAGTTATTAATTCCTTTGTGATACTTGACACTCTTAATGATTAAGAGTCTTAATGACTCCTAAAATTCTTGAAACTTTTCCTCCATGGACTTTCGAGGCACCATCCTCCACAGCTCCTCCTCCTGGTTTTCTGATCATTCCAGCTCAGGCTTCATTGAGTTCCCCTTTTTCTCTGTTTGCTCATTAAATGATGGAAGTCATGGCCTACATCCTAAAACAAGATCCACCACCCAGAATGGCATTTGGCATAACAAAGGATCTCAATAAATGTTAGCTGAATAATTTTTCCTTATGAAATTTAACCCATGCCTATGGTTTCAACTATGACTCATGAACCAGCAAACATGAAAAACAGAGCTCTTAAGCCTAGGAGTTTCTGATCCACCTCTAATGTCAGGCTTACTGTTACTGTACTCTATTTCTCTCTCTCATTCTTTCTTATCTGGATGATTTATTCTTTTACTCACACACACACACACACACACACACAGAGGCCATTGGGATGTTGGGCGTTGGGCTCTCTCTCTCACACACACACACACACACACACACACACTGAAGCCATTGGGATGTTGGGCGTTGGGCTCTCTCTCTC